>NW_026555338.1:21314707-21420163 GCF_029017545.1 Prosopis cineraria
GGCTTTTAGCAAAACAAGCTAGGTTACATTAATAAAAGGACATAAGATTTTGAAGCATAAGTTAGAAATTTATGATTCAAATTCTGATTAAGATATATAAATGAAATCAATGTCATATATATTGGGTAATGAGCAAATAGGACTTTAAATTATTGCTCGAAAATCATCCTAAATCCTAAATTCTTAAAATATACAAAATAAACCCTAAACACAATACCTGTGTGGGTGTTAAAAATTAACAATCAAGTTTTATTTTGTAATGAATTAAAAATTTAAGGTTTATTTTGTATATTTTAAGAGTTCAAGATCCTAGACCATTTCGAGTAAGAGTTTAGGGTCTTATTTACTTATTAACCCTATATACTTTATTTGAACATTAACCTACTTGGCATAACAATTACATTTGCTTTATTAAAGTTGGGAATTGATTTGACTTCAAGACGAACAAGGTCAAAACTCTCTCGTTAGTTAATCTAAGATCTCTAAGTCTCTGCCAAACTGAGTCTCAACTATATATACCCCACAAATTAAACTCACAGGCGTAGCAAGGAAGCTATTGGCTAGCAGAAATGTCTCAGATGCTATCGTATTTGTGCAAAAATTGACGATCTAGGCAGTTTTTGACAAACTCAGAATATACTCAGTATATTAAAAATTTTTTCTAAAAAGGAAATGAGAAATATATTTTAAAGAAAATAAGATAGGTGAATTTTTATTTTTATTTCTAGAAAATTTTTTTTACCTATTAAACTTTATCTTAGTCTTAATTGTTATATGATAAGCTCATAGTAAACAATCTAGTTTTTACAATTATAATCAGCTGAAGTTAATTCTAATTTGTAGTTGGGTTAGAAAGTTCGAAAGTTAACAATCTACTGTAATGATTTGAAGGAATAGTAAACTGTGAATGTCGTTAAGTGTGTGTGGTGTGTGTGTATCTTAAGTCCAAAATAATGTCACTTTGAAAATCCGATTATCTATAATTTCATTTGTTCAATAATCAACTCCAACATAATCACACTCATATGTTCTTATTTATAAATTACTTTTAATTCAATATATTTTATCAAAATTAAGAAAAATCTTAAAATTTACTGACTCTATTTAAAATTTAAAAATTTCTCAACTTTACTTCTATTAAATATATACACACACATTTTAAAAATATATTTATCTCTCTAATATTTAATAGAAGATAAATAAAAAAATTTATGATAAAAATTTAATAAAATAACTTATAAATAGAATAAGAAAAAAATTATAGTGCATATTATAGACTTATAGTTTTTGGACTTTTGGAGGAGTGTTTGATAGAGGACTTTGCAAGGGTTCCACAAGAAAGAGAAAGGGGCAAAAATTCAAAACTCATTTAATGCAAACTGAACACTAACCCAACTTCTATCACGTTTGGATGAGAACAAAGCAAAAGGCAGCTTCGTAACCTCAAAACGCTCGTTCAGTGCATCAAGAAGCTGTCCCTTTTTTTGATGACATAACAAAAACATGTTAATACTCGCACATCCCATTCTCTGTTATTTTCTCTCATTCTGAGGTATTTTAATTTGACTGTATTATTATTATTTATCAATTTATTTTAATTCTTTGTAATTTAATATTTATAATTATTAATGTATTCAAGATTCTTATAATTTATAAATAACACTTATTACATATAGAATTTTTTTAAAAAAATGTAATTTAATATTTCTATATTTTTTCAAAACATCAAATTTGAAACGAAAATATTTATCATAGAATTCATGTCCTTCCTGTCGTTATAACTCTAAACATGTTTTTGAATTTTATCATTTAAATAAATTTCAGTTTGTAGATTAAATTTTTTCAAAAGTATTTAAATATAATCATGTTAAAGCTACTGATTTTTTCTTCTAACTTAAACACAGTTTAAGTCTCAATTCATTCCAATTTTAGTTTTTGTCACTTCTAAACCAAACACACTACTCCAAGTACATCCAATAACATTTGAATGGGCTTTTTACACCTAAACTAAGGTTTGGCAACCCCAAATTTCAATTGAGGTGTTATCCAAATATACATTAAGCTGAGGGGGTTTAATGCACCCCTTGTTTCAAATTTAGCATCCGGTTCAAAACATGAACAATTTTTTTTACAATAATTTGCATACTGATCAAATCTATGTTCCCATGAAATTATATATGTTTTTTTTATTTTCATCTTTAGTTCTAATTTATGATGAATGAGAAAAAGGTTATAAATTCACAAATATAAGAATTTAGATTACTAAATACAAGAGATAAAATGAAAACAAAATTTTTTTTTAACAAATGTTAAGTTGCTTATATTTTAGACTAAAATTAGTTGGAAAAAATACTTATATTTTGGACCCAAAAGAGTATGCAAATTTAAATCACCCTACTATTCAAAATATATTTGATTCCTAGTGGTGCCATAACACTCCAAAAAGTTTAAACTGCTTTGTTTCATTGAATAAGGAATTTATCTCAAGACTTTACTTTTAAATAGTTATCATATTAGAATATTGTCTACTATAGTAGAAGGAATTAACAATATTTTTGAAACCTCTACCATGATAATAAAGAGTTTACCATGGTAGCGAGTAGCGAGAACAAGAATTTTAATTAAAACTCTACTATGATAGAAAAGAGTCCACCATAATATAAATTTAAAAGCTAAACCAACTTAGAAAAGTACTATCATGGGAAAAAAAAGGATTTCTCTTAAATATTACAACAACTTACAACCCACTACCATGATAGAAATGAGTCTATCATAACAAAAAAGATTAGACTAAATAAATAATATCTACCATAGTAATAAAAGTTTTCTAATTCAAAATAGTGTATCAAATGGGATCCCACAAAAAATCATTTCCAAAACCAATTCATTGAAATAAATCCCCATTAATGTTGAAGCATGGTTCAAAGGGGTTTAATTGAAAAGAAATAAGTTTCCAAAGGTAAAAATGTCAAATAGGACCTTTTTAAAAATAAAATTTATTAAAAGAATATTTTTAAAAATTTTGAGTCATCATCGCATCCAAGGCCTCTTATGTCACAGTGGATGACACCATAAAGGCAATCCACGACCAAAAGACCTTAGCTATAGCCAACGTTTAGCTAATTGACCATGCGCCACAATGGACAAGATCCGTGTCCGTATAATGACACAATAAACATATTTCAAACTTTAAAAGGGCATAACATTTTCTACAAATATTTAAATTGAGTAATTTAAATATTCACACAAAGCTTATAATATAATCTAGGCACAAGATTACCTCTATATGAAGATTTTATCCATAAAAATACACTCAATTAAATCCCTAAATGAATATAACTATTTAATTAATTCCTATTCAAAACTTAGGGTGTTACATTGTACACATGCATGGGTTCCATTGGGCATGTAATTTAACCACTCTTCTTCTGCACTAAAATACATTTGTCAAAATTTTTTATACATTTTCTCAAAAATTTATTTTTTTAACTAAAATACCCCTAATGCACAAAACCTAGACACTTAGGTAAATTTCTATTCTAATGCAATGTGTGTACACTTTGAGATAATAATTCATTAATAATGGTTCTAGTTGACAGAAAAAATCTATAATAAATGTTTGTTCTATCATCATGCCAAAAATATTCTATGGTGGTTGCACGCAGGCGTACCAAAGGAGCATATCCTCAAACAATGAGATTTACCTAACTTGTAAATTAGACAGTGTCACATTCCTAAGGTTTTTTATCACAATTTTCCTGAATGCAAGTGCTTAAAAATAAAGGAAATGAATAAATAAAGATGGAAAAAAAAATGGGAGACTTACATGGTAAGAGTAATCGTGATACTAATATTGATAAAAGAAAAATTATAGATAATATAAGATGAAAAACTAAAACAAAAATACTAGAATGCTCTTACTATTGTTTTGCTAGGAGCCACACGGTGCTCTATTGATTGTTAGATAACTCTATTGTTTGCAAAATGTGTTGAAAGAGGAAGTGTCTGATTTGGTCAACAAAGTGTTGAAGCGATTTGAGTGCTTTTGAGTTGATTAGAATTGGAGTTGTTGAAGAGATTGGAAAGAACCTCATATGGTGGCTTCCTTCTTTTATAAGCACAAAGTGATAGTTTTCACATGACGTCATGTTTTTCTAAGAGACATTAGCTGCAGTTTTCTCCATAATCCTTCATTTTCTCTCTTTTTGAAGAGGTGCGCTGGCCGGTTAGGTCTTTCTCATTAACAACCCTTTTAGAATATTAGGTGGGCTGGACCAAATTTACTATATTTAGCCCAAATAATTGGGCTTGGGACAAAAGTCACATTTTGGCCCAAACAAAAAACAATTGATATTCTGCCAAGAAAAAAGGAATGGGTAGCAAGAAGTATGTGTGTATATTATTTTATGCATAGCAACAAATTATACACACACATACACACGAAACAACTGGTATTAATATATTTTGGAGAAAAATGTTCCCTTGTATCCTCTCAATTGTGTGTGTCATCCTTGGGCGGGGCCATACTAATCTTCTCTATTCGTTTCCTTGGATCCTCTAGCAGGCGTGTGAAATAGCATGGTGCGTTGCTTTGCCTAAAGAAATCTATCCCGACGTGGGCATCATCTGTACAACGATTTGGATGGCGTAACTTTGAACACACATACATACATGTACATAGAGTATATTGCTTTTTTTGTTGCTTTTTTTTTTTTTTTTTTGGTAGATTGACCCACTGGCCAAAAAAACAAAAATCTTATGCCCAAAAAATATAGACTAAATTTTTAAAAATTAAAGTATGATCAATTTACATTGATATACAAAGAGTTTGTTATTAATATACATAAATTTAAAAATTTATAAGGGGTTTATTATTTATAAACAATAATATATTATTGACAAATATAATAAATCGGTTATAATGTAAAATATAATAAATATTAACTGTTTGTTTGATTTAGTTTTATAATATGAGTTATATCTGTAAAAGCTATATCTACGCTTCTTTTTATTTCATGGAATACATTTATTATAGTACTTAACTGAAAAATCCTCCATGCAATTGACGCGTTTGAGGAAAAATTCACCTTTTTTTGCTGATCATCTCTAAAATTGTGTAGTTCTCTTTTGGTGCTGATCATCTGCCAACGGGCTGATTTGGGCCTTCTATTTTATTTTGAAATGATCCATATTGTTCATTTTAAATTATTTTTAAAAATTATCAAAATAAAAACTTGTAAAGATTTAAAAAATTAATATTAAATAATATTATTAATATATCTGGATAATCAATTTATAAAATTATAAGTTTCTTTACTATTAACATAAATATATTGTACTGATTTGAAAAGCTTTATAATATGTTAAACTTTACTGAAAATGTTATAATTCATAATTCCCCTCACTTTAGGGCAAATTGAGTCAAAAGATGGATATACTTTCACTTTCATTAAATTTTAAAATGCCAACTTTATGGCTCATGAATTTTAAACCAAAAACTTTTACCACATACTGTTTAAGGCATTATGTGGTTTTAGTTGCTTATAAGTCATTAGAAAACGACATTGTAATATATATAGCTTTTCTAAAGGCCATGAAAAGATTTATTGTCCATTTGGAAAATGCATGATAAGTTATTTTTAGTAACAACTTGTCATTTTTTATAATTTCTACTCTTGAATATAATAAAAATACAAATATCTTCTTTTATTGGAAAAAATAATCATTCAATTTTTATAATTTTAAATTTTATAATTGAGTCTCTAAACTTGACCTCGATACAATTTAGTTCTTATAATTGTTGGTGAGGGATAAAATGGATGGTTTTGGGTGGGAGAGACAAACATGTACAATAAGCAAGAGAGGTTCAAAACAGAGGAATGCATTTTTATTGTATAACCACTGTTAAGCAATAGTGCAGCAGCGAAAATGAATAGGAAAAGAGTAACAAATGTAAAATCATAACATAAAGGATGGATTTGTAACTTTTTATCAAATACTTCAGAATCTGCACGCAGAATTATAAATTGTATCATCACTCATGCACACAATGGTGGCCTTTTTGTGTTGTGATTACAAAATAGTAAAACACATTCTATTTTACACTATTTTATAATTATAAAATAGTATAATTCCTTTTTCAACTGTATTTAAACTATTTGACATTTTATATAAAAAAATAGCATAACAAATTATTAGATAATTTTTGTATTGTAGAAAGAACAGTGTTTTCATTAAGGTATTAAAAATTGAACTATTTATTAAACTGGTAGAGAAACTAGTATAAGGGTTGGTGGTTCAATTAGAGGTCAACCCATAGTTAGATAAGTTATTATTAAACTAATATATTTTAATTCAAATTTATACAAATATTCATATTCAACTATGAAAAAGTAATATTCAAATAAAGAGGTCCTTAGTTCTCAAGTAAATGAAAAAAACACATCCATAAATCTTATATTTGTTTTATACAAATATTAATTATAAGTTTCTAACACAATAATAAAACAAAATAACATTAAAATATTAATTAAGATATTTAGATTTT
The DNA here is from genome assembly GCF_029017545.1 of Prosopis cineraria. NCBI lineage: Eukaryota > Viridiplantae > Streptophyta > Magnoliopsida > Fabales > Fabaceae > Prosopis > Prosopis cineraria. Next base: position 21,321,255 of record NW_026555338.1, read on the forward strand.
ATTTAAATTTTAATATTTATAAGGGAAAAGAGAGAGAAAAGAAGGGAATTACAATAACTCGAGTCAACCTACTAACCTAGCCGAGAGTTGATTGAGTTGAAGTTGAGGTTGGCCGAGTTGACTGGTTTGTAGCTTCTTCAGTTCAGCTCATCAACTATACTGACCTATTGGTGGCTAGTCTTACTAGCCCTTATTTTGAAAAATTTCACTAAAGATCCTTTGACTATATATATAAAAAAAGAAGGCCTTAAAATACTGATATACCATTGCAAGGTAGAAACATTAATTTGAGATTAAATTTTACATCCAAATAACAATATTCCCTCATTGAAAGAAAGAGGTGGACATAGATAAAAAAAATGGAAACACATGTAGTGAAGCTAAAGATCATAGACATCTTCGTCATTAGCAATGAATCTCTCCAAGACTTGAATTAAGGCATTTGAAGATTAGCAAGACCTCCGTCAACTTCCAAGGCTTAAACTAAGGGATCAACTCTTATATATGGCAAGGATTATTCATCATAATTACAAGTCTAAAAATACAAAAAATATAGATAAAGATTCGAATCTCTCTAGGACTTGAACTAGGGCATCTGAAGATTAACAACACTTCTATCATCGGAGTTCCTGCATAAGAATTATTCGATGAAAAGAAAAAATTATGGGTGATGTGTGAAAAAATAGACAGAGAAAACATACGCTATCATACTAGTATGTCTTTGATATATCAGTATATGTTTAAAAGAATTTCAAGTAAAACATGCTCATACCAGTATGTCTTTGATTTACCGGTATATGTTTGAAAAAATTCCATGTAAAACATACCAGTAAACATTCTCACAGTAATATGTCTCTAATATACTGGTATGTATTTGAAAGAATTCCAAATAAAACATACTAGTAAAACATGCTCATATTGGTAGATGATTTCATATTTGAATGACTTGTTCATCGCCTTAATGCATGTGGTTAATTACATTATGATAGTTATTAATTTTCTTACTACACTTATTTGTTACAACATTGATTGAAAGAATTTGAAGTAAAACATACCGATAGAACATGCTCATATTGGTAGGATTTCATGTTTGAATAACTTGTTCGTTGCCTTAGTGTGTGTGGTTAATTACCACAATTGTTAATTTCCCTACCGCACTTTCTTTTTACAGCACTGATTGCTAACTAAGTGTTAGTTTGGTGTTTGAATGACTTGCTTGTTACCCTACTATGTAGTGTTCATTACCTTACTACATGTTATTAATTTCCCTACCTCACTTGTTTTTTACAACAAGAATATATGGTACAGGAACTGAAAACAAGGTATTGATATGTAAACACATATATCGATAAGAAGCACATCTACCAATATGAGAGGGATATACTGATGTGAGTCTTTGATATTCACAGAGGAGTAGTTGAGAATGAGATACCGATATGTAACACATGTACTGGTAAGAATGACATATACTAGTATCCAATGCTTAACGGAGCCCTCTTCTATGTCTAAACTAAGGGAAGAACAACACCAACCAAAAGAAGCTACAAGATTAAAGGTAGCACTCAACAGGCTGGTGACTCAATCAAAGTAGATCCTTGGGTAGGAATTTTGATGATAGAGGTGTCACTAATCTTCAAACTTGAGAGTTTGAGAAGCTTAAATCAAAGAAGTATGTAATGATAGGTGAGATGAGAATTTCTCTGACTTGTTCTTGTTATGATTTTGCATAAATTAATGTCTTCTTTCCTTCATTCTAGTGGAAATGGAGGAGGTATTTTATCATAACAACAGTTGTGTCTCTACTCTATCTGTGCTGGAATAACATTTTATCTAGTTTATGTTTCTTCCATCCCATTCAACCGCCAAACCAAAAGGATAGTTCTAGTTCCATACAATGTAAATTCAACAAAGTTTCAAAACATATATGCTTGCTTTGTTTTAAATTTTTCAAAGTAGAGGCTACCATGTTTAGGACCAAATTATTGATGAAAAGACACTGATTAAAGCTATATTTTTGTAGAATTTTATGGACAAAAATTCCATGTTTACCTTCGTCTCTTTAGGGAGAGGCTAAAGAAGAATACAAGAGGGTAGAGGGAGTAGCACTAATGACAGAGGCGAAACAAATTCCAACACATCATAACATGAAGATCCTTTTTAAAAGTTGTTAACTCAAACACTAGATGTGTTCGACCACACTTGCACATATCTGGAAATGGGGATTCATATGTTTTATGTTGATTTAAAAGTTTTGTTAAGATTTTTTTTCTTTTAATTTAAACAAATTTGTCTTTACAGGTTCACCCTACATTGTGCAATTCGTGATATCACTAAAATAATCAAAAAGTCATTTGTTGACCCATGACCTACTTGGACTTCAGAGATAAATGGTTTGAACAACTAAATGCATGTTATGATATTATTATTTTTTATTCTTAAATTTGTAGATTCAATTATTGGAAAAGTTTGGAAAGCTTTGGTTTTGTTAATTTCATTATTATTGTAGAGATTATATCATTGGGGAGAAAATGACAAAGATATAGTTAGAGGCACCTTTGAAGTTATGGGCTCTAGAAGACTCTGTGACACATTTTATAATTTGAAAGAAAAGCTAAAAGATAACGAAGATTATATTCCCAATTGAATTAGTGTAGACCATTGGAATGAACTTAACACAATATTGAAGTATTGCAAAGTTCAAGCAAATTGCAGCCACTAATTCAAAGAATAGATTAGTGAATCCTTCTTTGCATACAGGAGGATCACGTCCTACCCATGAACATGCTTCTAAATTGATAAGGCTTGAGTCATTGAGTTGTAAAACTCTCATATTTTACCATTACTATTTTGATTTTAAAATTGTACTAATGATTATTACTTTTGTAGGAGAAAGAGAAAGGAAAGAGACCCATACTATCCAAAGTGTACAAGGCAATACACAAGGAAAAAAAAAGATGGTCAATAGGTTGATGACAAATTCAAAAAATGCATATGTAAGTTTAATGTTAAAAATGATAATTAATTCAGTTCTTCATTTATAGCTATTTATTAATTAGTTGAAATTTGAATTTTTTGATTAAGTATAAACATAACATTGAATCCATCTATCTAGACAATCAACTAAAGAAGATGAGCAACATGGAGAATTGAGAATGTTACAACGTTTGAAAATGAAGGTGGAGGCCAAGATGTAAACGTTGATGATAAAGACTTCATTGAAGCTCAAGCTTCTCTCTCTCAAGATTAAGAGGCTCAAGCATGGTTGAAGGCAGTTGGTGGGATGAAGAAGACGAGGTAAAGCTTATGGACTTGGATCACATGCTGCTATGGTATGTGAAAATCATGGCAAGGCCACTTGTAATGTTAATATTGTTCCTCCTATTCCTCCACATCCTACACCAAATGTAGGAGATATTGTTTAGACGCCTGCATTTGAAGAAGTTAACCATGCAATAGAGGAGAAGATAGAACTTATATTCAACCTAAGTTATTAGAGATGAGATTTTCTGTCACATCCTAAAATTTTAACATTGATTGACATGAGATATATGTACAAATTTACATCCCCAAAGATTTAATTAAGAAAAGTTCTGAATTAATGTATCCAATTTTTTTTATTTTTACATAAAGTCAAAATATCAAACTTTTTATGAAATTTCTGCAGCACCTCTCCTAAAGGTAGGATCTTTCGAAATCTCTTCAACAGAAAATCTATAACATATATCCAACAATATAGAGCTTTGCTACTCAACAGCAAATAATTAACATAACAAAAAGAGGCAGGACCCTAACTATAGTTAATGCGGAGCACTCTAAATTAGACTTCCAAAAGATACTATATAGGTTTTCAAATTTTACATGAATAAGATGATATTCTCAAAAGTAATCTTCTAGTCAATTCAACAATGAGCCCATCAGAGATCAGCAGGGAGTACAAAATCAGCTTTGATATCTGAGACTAAATAAAATATTTTTCAGTAAATAACGTCCCAACAATAAATAATTGAACATGATTAAAAAGAAAAGTTTGAGATAATTATGTAAGTCAAATAGATAATAATTTCCATAAAAATCTAATAAACTTCAAAATAAAATGACTCTATAAAATTTTAAATAAAATCTTAAATCGTTGAATTATCATAACAAATGTTTTTATCACTTGATTTTCAGAAAGCACATAAATAAAATAAATGGTTGTAAATAATTTACTAGATAAAAACCAATGGAATATAAAATTACCAAATAATCAAATTCACAAATTTTTAGGAACTTATCAGAACAATAAACAAATGTGGACATACAGTCCACGAGGGTAAATAATTGAACATGGCTTATGCCACGAATACAAACGTGGACACATAGTTCATGAGGGTAAGTAACCAAATACAGCCGAAGCTGCGAAACAAACATGGACACAGTCCACAAGAGTAATGCTAATCAAATGCGGCTTGAAAGTATGAAACAAACGTGAGTACAATGCTTACGAATAACCATCCCTTCGTTCCACATGCGTTGGCCATCGCACGAGGCTAACACCTTCTATAAACACCCTGCTAGCTAGGTGTACCATGGCGCACCAAAGGCTAACGAAAATGCCGTTAGCAACCAGCGTTTTATATAAAGTTCCTTTCAAATTCAATTTCAAACATACGAGAAATTGGTCATTATTCAATCAAATTTTTCTTTTCAATGTCGAACTCGCATGAATCATTTTTCTGTAGCAATTCAATAATTTTCAGAATGAAATCCCACAATTAGAATTCAAACTTGTATTTACTGATTAACTCAAATGATCAATTCTAGTAAAATAATTTCACGAAATAAAGTAATTTAATCAACAAAATATCTCATAATCACATTGTTGTTGTAAAAAAAATTTACATAAGAATATAATATTCTAATAAAGAAAATTTTATTGAAATATCAGTTGGGATGCTATCCACTTACCTAATGTGCTCCCACGTAATGCTACTTATTTTAAATGGGCCTCTTTCATGAAACTTTTACTCTAAGATTCCCAGTGGGTCAAATATTCTGCAATCATGAACTGAATTTATCACGTCCAGTAGAGCAATGATGAAGAAGAAAGATTCTATGCTTCTCCCAGCTACACACATTCAGCGGTGGCATTTGAACTAGGACGAAGAAGAAGAAGAGTAGCGACGTTACAGGGGAAAGTGGAAAGACAACAAATCAAACATTTCGCACCCATGAACCAGTTCCCACAACACAAAATGACAGAACTTGCTACACGACTCTAATAGGGGAGAAGAAAGAAAAGTCGGTGATAGAGAGCAGAGGGAAGAGCGATGCAAACAAAGGAGGAAAATTAGAGAATCCAGTAACCCAGTCCGTTGTAGCCAATGAACGTGGACTGAAAGGAGAGCGACGGACGAGCTGACGGCGATGGGAGGGAAACATGCGATAGGGAATAAGAGAAAGGCGGTGAAGAACAATCACGATCCTCTCCTTGTGAAGTCGGCCGAATGACAAAGAACAAGAAGAGAAAATATAATCTAAAGCTTATGGGAAAAATTATAGAAAAAGACCCCATCAGATTTTATTATTATTATAATATTTTTATAGCAAGAGACAAATGCACATTCAATAATTTCCCATAAAGATAAAATAAAACTAACATTTAATTTAAGTAACATTTAAACTCTAGACTTTCATATAAATAACTAATATAAATTCAATCAGGCCACTACTCCTTATTTGTCATAAAACTAAAATATTAATTTAGAAAGAATTTATTTAATTTAAAATTTAAGATCATTGTACTCTTACTAGATCAATATTTCTTCTTTCTTTCTTTGTTTTTTTTAAATTCATACAAATACAATTAAAACTCATCATTATATATATTTAAAATTTTACTTAAATTCATGGGTTATTACATTTTCCATACAATAGGACATTTTTGGGGCCATTCATACTTTGGGTGAGACAACCCCAACTCTAGGGCAACATGCTAGCAGTGCAAATTCTACCAAGCAACTAGATCCAAATGGTGGTGAAAAATAACTATTCATTCCTCAGTTTTTCCTTTATGTTATATGTATGAAATACTTTTAGAACTCTTATTGAATTTATTACTCTACTATATGATAATATTGTATGACTTTTAATATGTGGTTAACATATTAAACCATTATGTTATGACTTTTTATACATGATTAACAGATTGAACCATTTATGTTATATTGTGTACTTTAAATTTTATTTTCTAATCAATTGCTTGTTTGAACAGGATTTATTTATGATGAAAATTTTAATTCTTACAAAACAAATGTAAAATTTAGCAAGGAATTAATTCCTCTCCAATTAAACCGATTTGAGAGGAATTGGTGAGGAATTAATTCCTCTCCAATTAGCGAGGACAGAGTTCCTCGCCAAAAGTCCTAGCAAAAAATAGGATTAGCGAGGAATTAACAAGGCATTTTATTTTCTCACTAAATTTGGAGAAGAAATAATGTCCTCACTAATTTCTATCTAATTAATGAGAAATAAATTATGCCTTACTAAATATTAGCAACTTGTCATTTAACTACGAATTTAGCAAGAAAATTATTTTCTCGCTAAATTGTTATTAGTGAGGAATATATCTGATTTAGTGAGGAATATGGTCCTCACTAAATCCTGATTTTCTTGTAGTGTTGGTTTAGGTCTAAAATGAAGGTATCCTTGATCTTTTACGTGTTTACAAGGCATGTGCATTGTGGTTGAGTTAACGAGCAATTTTTTCTTTGTTTTTACATTAAGGGGCAATATTGTCATTTGATTGTGAAATTTAATATCAAATTGGTGCCACTAGCTTGTAGAGTTGCAATGATATATCAATATTTTTAAATTTTTTTTTATTAAGTATGGTCAGAGGATTCTTAATAAAATTTCCCTTTTTTTATTTCATGTTTTCACTTGGTAAAGAACAGTAATTTCAAAGGAATTTACAAAAAAATAAAATTACTTACCTAGACCCCACGCATCCCGTTCTAGGTATGACGAATCAGATTCCCGTTACCAAATTGGCAATTAGTTGGTTTGATAATTTGATTCTGGGAACTTAATTAATAACTAAATAATTTTAATTGGATGAACATGCGCGGTCCTGATCTTGTCTCGATACTCGTGAATCACCCTCCTACACTTCCCTAATTATAAAATAATTTTTTAAGAGATTTTAGCATATAAAAATATAAAATATTTAAATAAAAATAACATTTTATAATAAAATAATATTTAAATCACCCTCCTACACTTCCCTAATTATAAAATAATTTTTTGAGAGATTTATCAAATAAAAATATAAGATATTTAAATAACAATAATATTTTATCAATAATAATTTTTAAATATTACACTTTTCTTTATATTCTCTCTTCAAATTGCTTCCCTTCTGATGCTCCTTTAGTTAAAATAAATGATCAATTTTAATGATCATTCACGTTCATAGAGGAGGGAAATCGTGTGCATAAAGGAAAAGGGTGTTCCTTTTTTTTTTTTTTTTACTTTAACTTTCCATTTCCCTCCTTATGTTTCTTTTTTATCATTTGTCAGATCAAATTTGTTCAACAGTCCAGAGTTAATTTTTCATAAATTTATTATTATAATTTTGCATAAAATATATAAATAAGATATTATAATTGTAAATTATTTAGATTAAACTCAAATTTATTTATATATTTTTATCTAAAATTAGAATAATAATTTTCTCAAATATAAAATCAGAACTATTTAACCTGTGAGGGTAAAGAAAACGACAAGCCTTACCCTACGGAAAAGGGTTTTGAAAATGAAAATAAATTATCTTATCCGTTAACCTTTACAATTCACCCGCGTTATCTGTCTTGGCTGTCATGGGAACCACTTTCTCAGAAAACAAAGTCAAAAGAGCCTCTAATTTCATGTAAACGTTCGTCGTCTTCTTTCCTTCTTCTCTCTACCTCCGAGGATCTCAAACTGCAGCTTCTCAACTTTTTTCTACCTGATGGCTTCATGGTATATATCGTAGTTTTTCTGCAAAATGTCTTCATTTCATTATTTTTTTTAAAAAAAAATATCTTTCATCTTCTTCATTTCTATCTTCTCTCTCGTCCTTTCCATCTGGTTCTATTTTTTCTAGATCCCTTCTTTTAAACCGGCCAAACCGGTTAAGCTGTCGATTCTTCCGTATTTTCGAGTCCGTTGACCGGTTAACCAGTTGAAAAATTGGATGACATGAAAACATCCTTTTATTTAATTAATTAATCGTTGATGATATTCACATCACACTCTTCCAAACCGCCAAGGCTAAAACTGTGTCTCCAGTTTTCACTGGTCAATGTGACCAGTTTTCTGCTCGGAGCCGTGGTATTTTATTTTTTAATTATTTTTTCCCAGATATGCCACGCTAAAAAAATTGTTTGATAAAAAGAGACAAGGGGTGAAGGAGACACAGGATCTAAAAACAACAGAGCATAACCTCGAGTTGAAACCAGGGAAGCCTACGTTACAGAAACCACCTTGGAATTTCCTTATTGGCTTTCAAATCCTTTAAACCAAAAAACAAATCTCAAATTCAGCTTGTGATTCTCTGTGGGCAGCCAAGTGGGCATGTCTTCTCCGATTATATATAGCTTTCTCCGAGCTCTGCTTTCCCACATCTCAACAACTTTCAACAATTTCTCACTATCATCGTCGTCCTTCATACTCAGTGCTCAGAAACTATCATGTCTAGCACGGCTGGTCAAGTTATCAAGTGCAAAGGTCAGCCTTCATGATTAATCTCTTCTCTCCTCTGTCTTTCTCTATCTTCTTCACACATAAAATTTCTTCTCTCTTCTCAATTCTGTATTGATCGTTTTGTGTGGAATTGTGAAATGTAGCTGCGGTGGCTTGGGAACCAGGGAAGCCACTGTCGATCGAAGAGGTAGAGGTGGCGCCGCCGCAGGCCGGAGAAGTGCGTCTCAAGATTCTCTTCACAGCCCTTTGCCATACTGATGTTTACTTTTGGGAAGCCAAGGTAATTCTTTCATTACCCATCTTCTTCCATTTGTTGAATCTCAATCTTACTATTATTATAATTTTTCTCCTATGATAGGGACAAACTCCATTGTTTCCTCGTATATTTGGCCATGAAGCCGGAGGGTATGTTCCTTCCTTTTTTCCCCTTCCAATTCTGATCTATTTCACATTGGTTATAAATTCATTTGGCTTACATGAAACTAATATACATGTGGCTGATGATGATACTGTTTAATTCAGGATTGTGGAGAGTGTAGGAGAGGGAGTGACTCATCTGAAACCAGGAGATCAGGCTCTTCCAGTATTCACAGGGGAGTGTGGAGAGTGTCCACACTGTAAATCAGAAGAAAGCAACATGTGTGACCTTCTAAGGATCAACACGGACAGGGGAGTAATGATCAACGATGGCAAGTCCAGATTCTCTAAGAACGGACAACCAATATATCATTTTGTGGGGACTTCCACATTCAGCGAGTACACTGTTGTGCATGCTGGATGTGTCGCTAAGATTAACCCTGCTGCTCCTCTTGACAAAGTTTGCATTCTTAGCTGTGGAATCTGCACAGGTTTTCCCTTAGTTCAACATTATGCATATATATTCTTGTTGGATGATTGTTTTCTGATAATTGCTTCCTTCATTTTTGTAGGATTTGGTGCTACTGTAAATGTTGCAAAACCAAAACCTGGTTCCTCTGTTGCCATTTTTGGACTAGGAGCTGTTGGCCTTTCTGTATGTTTGTAGCCCTTTGAGGTTCAGTTTTTTTAGCAGTTCTTAACGAAATGACTGTATTATGTCCTGATCATATTTCCTAATCTAAATTTTAGGCTGCTGAAGGGGCAAGGGTTTCTGGGGCATCCAGAATTATTGGAGTTGATTTAGTTTCCAGCCGTTTTGAGAAAGGTACTATGTTCATATTTTCATAAAATACTCTGTGCATCTAATTAAACCCCAATATGTGCGTGCGTGTATTGATGGTAGTTTATGTTTTTATTGTTATCGACAGCCAAGAAGTTTGGAGTTAATGAGTTTGTGAACCCAAAAGACCATGACAAACCTGTACAAGAGGTTAGTGAATACACACATAAAAGTGGTTGATTGATTGATAAATATAGCCACTTATCTCATCATAGTAACATGGTTTTAGCTGTTAACACTTAACAGGTAATAGCGGAAATGACAAATGGAGGTGTGGATCGTGCGGTTGAGTGCACTGGGAGCATCCAGGCTATGATCTCAGCATTCGAATGTGTCCACGATGTACGTATTAGAAATTCACATGCTTTCTAACTCTGCTAAAATGTCATCAGAGAGTAGAATTATAGGTTACCAGCGAAGCCATAGCTAACGATATGAATGGTTATGGGTGTGCAGGGATGGGGTGTGGCTGTGCTGGTTGGAGTGCCGAACAAGGATGATTCATTCAAGACCCATCCAGTGAATTTCCTGAACGAAAAGACTCTGAAAGGCACATTCTATGGCAATTATAAGCCTCGTTCTGATCTGCCTTCTGTGGTGGAGATGTACATGAAAGGGGTAAGCCTACTTGTGGAATGAAATGTGGCTGTGATTTTGTGTAAATTCTTAGTCATGTTAGTGATGGGTGGGATCTTATGATGAAATTGCAGGAGTTGGATTTGGAGAAGTTCATCACTCATTCAGTCCCTTTATCAGAGATCAACAAAGCCTTTGACTACATGCTCAAAGGAGAGTCCATCAGGTGCATCATTCGCATGGAAGACTAGAACAATGTGAAATAGTGTGCGGTGTCAGGATTCAAAGTGTTATTTGTGATTGTGAAAAAGGAAGAATGAAGTTTTGTATACAGCCAATCCTCATCGTATTTTATTAATTGTGAGTGTCAGCATTGTGAGTGTTATTAATTGTTGAACGTGATCTCTTAATTAATAATATTTCTAAAAGCTTAATAAATGATAGAGCACAATGGCGTCTTGCAATCCATGTAGCTGACCCCACCTAGTGGGATAAAGGCTTGTTATTATTGTTGTTGTTGTTGAGTGTCACATTGTAATGAACTATAGAATGTTTGTTACTTGAAATTAAATTTTGGCGTCTGTGGCATCCAACACACATGAATGTGATATGGTAGTATTTGTTTTATAATTTTGTTTACACATCTTAAACTTTGATTGGAGGATGTTTGGACATTCGTGGCTAGGAGCCTGTGAGTATTGGCCTCTGATTGAAAAACATATACCGGTTTTAAATTAACAATAGTGAGAGGGACTAGTATTTTTTTTTTTTTTGTGCTAAATCAAGTTCAAATTCATGTTGCGAGAGGCGTCTATATTAAGTGCTCGACTTAATAAATTGCTTAAAATATTTTAAATTTTAATTTGATTAAATGATACGTTTTGAATTTTAATAAAATTGAATTATTTTTGCTCAAAAAAAAAGAATTCTTTCTCATGACAGCTAATATTATAGAGATAAAAGGCCTAATTATTTAAGATTCAAAAAAATAAGTTCTTTTTAAGTAATATATTTATTTTGTTGAGATTTTGGAAAGATTAGAAATTAGTTCATGTTTGGTTAGAAATTGTTTTGCAACTTATCTGGATAAAATGATGTAAAAATGTTTTTTTTTAAATTACAGTTATCAGCATTTTGTTAAATTACATCACTAAAATCAAGCCAAAATTAGACATCGCCTACGGCCAAAAAATGTAACGAGAATTATAATTAGATTCAAAAAGATTGAATTAATGATAGTTAAATTTCTGATAAAATTTTTTGAAAAATGAGATATAAATATCAATTAACATAGTTATAAATAAAAATTTCTGTAACAATTTAAAAATTACATTTCATACTTAAACTTAAATACTTATTTCTAGTTGAATGATTCTTGAATTTGTAATTATTTAGAATGATATTTTTAATTTATTTTTTAAAAATATTTTATTTTTGACTTAATAAACTGTCATTAATTCAATCTTTTGGATCTTAACTATCATTCTTTCAAAAATATTTGAATGCAAAAGGAGGGGATGGAGATCAATTGGAAAGCAAGTTGGTTGTAGATCACCAAGGAATCCAGCGAAAATGTAAGAATCAAGATTTCAACATTCATATTAAAACAGATGAAGAGCCGATGAAGCTTTTTAGCCACTAGACATTCATGAAAGAAAGAAACCAAGGATAGCAATTACTTTTAGCATTTTTACCGAAACTAAAATAAAAAATTAAATCTCATTAATTTTGTCTAAAAATTTAATAATTTTTTAATTTTATTTCTATTAAATATACATACTTTAATAATAAAATAATCTAACATTTAACAACCTTGTTAACATTTAATAAAAGAAAAATAATAAATATGAATACAATATTTAATGAGGTATCATATAACTAATATAAAAATAAATACTCTATTTATCCTATAAATAGGACGAGGAGTAGAAACCTAGAAGTTCATTAAAGAAATAATTTATGACTAATTAAACGTGTTATTTAGTTCAACAAGGAAAAATTGTATTCCTACTCATTGGCATATTTTGCTACATGCAGGCTGATTATGTCTATTTGGCACTACCCTTCCCCCCCGGGTGATTAACGAGTAAAAATATTTATGATTTTTTTTAAAAAAATTATGAGTATCTTGATAGTAATGTTGCTTTGGAAGTACTAAAAGTGGCTAACCCATCTCTAACGTTTGACTAATCATGGGAGTGAGAGAGAGTATCAGTGGAGGAAGAAGAGGGAGAAGCAGAGTCTCAAGAGGAATCTTGTCTTGAGGAATGTTGAAAACATGGTGGAGTGTGATTTATATTTGGGATCTAGGTTTCAATTCCTACTTTTATTTGAGTTGGGGTAGTGATTAATGAAGCCTCCTCACTTTCCTTCTCAACATCACCAAATCTAAGACACATGCAATTTATTTCATGGATTTGGGTTTCAATTCCCTCTCCTCTTCTATCGGGATTCCCATGATTCAATCAATTTTTGTTGGGTTATGGTGAACGATAAGGATTCAAGTTAGTTCTTGGTGTTATCAAGGGTCCGGATAGGTTTGAAGAGAGAGTTTGCATTTTCTATGTAGGCGTAATTCGAGATCTGTGGATCTTTAGGATCCATACTAGCAAAAACAAAAATGGGGTTTAAGATAGTCCTATCAACAAGAGGTCCAAGAAATTCGGTTCCTCTAGGGTTCAGAGAGATGAGTAGAATTGCGCAAGGCCTAGAGGATTGATGTTGTCAAACCCATTGTTTTGGAAGAGGTCAAGGGAAAGCAAGTAAAGGCTGTAAAATTAAAAACACAAAATTAGAGGAGGTAAAATTATTTTTGAGCTTTGATAGAGTTGATGATAGCATTTTGGTGAAATGTTATTAGGGAATAAATGGGAAAAATTGCAATCGTCGCACTAGCCAATAGGATGATATTAAACCCCCATTCTTTGTAAATCCAACTTCCATTAACTTCTCTCTCTTTCTCCCTCTAACATGATGCTCTTGTTTCCTACTTCCTCTATGTAACCTCCAAATAAGAAGATCACTATTAAGCCGTTCTCTTTTGCCTCTGAATATGCTCCATCTTACCGTATCTCTTAGAAACAGGGGCTACGGCTACTATGAATATAAATTCATCCTTCGATGGATTCTGGATTCTTCTAGCATTATTTGCTATTGTGGATTCTTAATGAGTTGGTCTTAAAGGCCTTTCAATCCGTTTTTGGATTCAATGTTTCCAGACGAGAAGCAAGGGTTCACAATTAGTCAAGGACAAGAATGATGGCAAATCTTCAGAGGTTATTTTTTTCCATTAGCCAACATTAGTAAGAAGTTAGAAAAAGGTAATATTGTTTCACTTTTAACACTTCAGAACCACAATTCTAGAGTAAAAATATTTAGGGAGAATTATATTAAATTCTTGCATAATGAAATTAATTATTATAAAGTTCATTGATAGTTGAATTAAACTGTATTGACAATTAATTATGTTATTAATGCAATTTTCATAGTAATTAATTTACTTGTGTGGGGCTTGATTGTAATTCTTTCAAATATTTATAACTTTTTTCTTAACCTTTTTTTTTTCACAATTTGACTTGACATTGTGCCATGACTTTTTTTAATATAATAAACTCTCACTATTTTTTAATCTATATTTTAAAATACATTAAACAAACACATTAAATATATAATTAATACATCATATGTTTTACAAGTCTTTAATTTATGTTCAATGTTAATATAATTTTAAATGTATAAATTTTTATTTGTCAGAATAAAAAAAAACTAATGTAAATAAATTTTAGTTTTTAGATAATAAATTCATTTTAGTACAGAGTAATGGTCGGATGACTATGTTTAATTTTAAATTATGTATATATTAAAATAAAGAATAAAATTGTCATAAAATAAATAGGATAAAAAAGCAAATTAACCCCTGCAAAAATAATGAGCTAGAGAGAAAGAAAGAGACTTTTGTTCATGAGTTGATATAGTGAGTGGCTTGTCTGAATATATTTATAGGAGACAAAAAAGAAAAGACAGAGGGAAATGAAAGATAATGTGAAAGCAAATAAAGCCAACATAGCAGAATGTAGTATATGTAGATTAAATTAATTATAACTTAATGTGCTTGACATCTTTATTAATAAATTTTATGTATCATGTTGACATGATGGGTTTATTTAGGATTAAAGTAGATTTCGAGGCACATTTTCAAAAATATAGGTAATGGTAATATTATTCATATGGCTTCCTATAATATATATATATATATATATATATTTTATGTTAAATGAATCAAAATTACTCAAAAAAATGGATTAATTCTAGAATAGATGATATAAGAATGAAGAATATTGCCATTCGTTATCTGTTATATATAAAAGATAAACACAGCCACTTGCATTTTAATGACGTACTTTTATTCCTAGAACTAGAAAGTAGCCATGTCAAGACTTCTTGTGTTGGCACTTGGCAGCATCTTTATAATGTCTTGCTGTGGGAGCTTGTGATGTTAACTATATGTATAATTTATGTAACCAAGAAATTAGTTTAATAATTAATCCTTGATGATATTTAGCTCACGCTCTTCCAAACCGCAAACGTTGAACGCCTGAACCTGTTTCTCGTTTTCACTGGCCAACGCGACCAGTTTTCTCATGGCCGTGGTATTTAATTTTTAATTATTTTTCTCAGATGCCACACTAAAAAAGTCTGTTTAATGAAAAGAGGCTAGGGATTAAAAAGACAGAGGATCTAAAAATAACAAAGCATAACCTCGAGTTGAAACCATCGTTGAAGAAACTCCTTTTGAAATTTCCTTGTAGCTCCTATTAGACGATGCTGCAAAACCAGTGTTATTATTGCCTTCCAAACCCTTTAAACCAAAAACCAAATCTCAAATTCAGTTAGTGGTTCTCTATGGGCGACCAAGTGGGCATGTCTTCCCCAAGTATATATAGCTTTTGCCAGGCTCTGGTTTCCCCCACATCCCAACAACTTTCAACAATTTCTCATTGCCATTGTCGTCCTTCATACTCAGTGCTCAGAAACTGCCATGTCTAGCACGACTGGTCAAGTTATCAAGTGCAGAGGTCAGCCTTCATACTTAATCTCTCCTCTCCTCTGTCTTTCTCTATCTTCTTCACACATAAAATTTCTTCTCTATTCTCAATTCTGTATTGCATCTTGATATAAGTGTCCGATTATACTGATTGTTTTGTGTGAAATTGGTGAAATGTAGCTGCAGTGGCTTGGGAACCAGGGTAGCCACTGTCAATCGAAGAGGTAGGATTGGCGCCACTGCAGGCCGGAGAACTGCATCTCAAGATTCTCTTCACAGCCCTTTGTCATGCTGATGTTTACTTTTGGGAAGCTAAGGTAATTCTTTCAGTACCCATCTTCTTCCATTGTTGAATCTGAATCTTACTATTATTATAATTTTTCTACTATGATAGGGACAAAAACCATTGTTTCCTCGTATATTTGGCCATGAAGCCGGAGGGTATGTTCCTTCCTTTCCCTTCAATTCTCATCTATTTCACGTTGGTTAAAAATTCCTTTAGCTTACATAAAACTAATACACATGTGGATGGTGATATTATTTAATTCAGGATTGTGGAGAGTGTAGGGGAGGGAGTGACTCATTTGAAACCAGGAGATCAGGCTCTTCCAGTATTCATAGGGCAGTGTCCATACTGAAAATTGAAAGAAAGCAACATGTGGGACCTTCTAAGGATCAACATGGACAAGGGTGTAATGATCAATGACGGCAAGTCCAGATTCTCTAAGAACGGACAGCCAATATATCATTTTGTGGGGACTTCCACATTCAGTGAGTACACTATCGTGCATGCTGGATGTGTCGCTAAGATTAACCCTGCTGCTCCTCTTGACAAAGTTTGCATTCTCAGTTGTGGAATCTGCGCATGTTTTCCCTTTCTTCAACATTATGCATATGTTCTTGTTGGATGAAGCAGCAAATAGCAATACCATTTTCTGGTTGCGTCCTTTATTTTTGCAGGATTTAGTGCTACAGTAAACGTTGCAAAACCAAAACCTGGTTCCTCTGTTGCCATTTTTGGACTGGGAGCTGTTGGCCTTTCTATATGTTTGCAGCCAGGTCAGTTTTTTTAGCAGTTCATAAGGAAATGACTCTATTATGTTCTAATCATATTTCCCAATCTAAATTTCCACCTGTTTTGAGAAAGGTATTGTATTCATATTTTCATAAAACACTGCATCTAATAAAACCCCAATACGTGTGTGCGTGTGTTGATGGTAGTTTATGTTTTCATTATTATTGACAGCCAAGAAGTTTGGAGTTAATGAGTTTGTGAAACCAAAAGACTGTGACAAACCTGTACAAGAGGTTAGTGAATACGCAGATAAAAGAGGTTGATTGATTGATAAATGCAACCACCTATCTCATCATAATAACATGGTTTTAGTGGTTAACACTTAACAGGGATTGCTGTCCATGCTTCAGGGAAAACCTATACAACAGAAATCAAATCTCTCAAGGCTGTAGATTATTGCTAGGCAAAATACTAACAGTCACTAAGAGCAACAAACACCCATATAGAACTCTACTATTGAACCATTCCTCTTTTTTTTTTCTTTTTCTTTTTTTAACAATCAAAATCAGCTGCAAGTTAATTCTAACTTATAGTTGGGTTTAGATCCAGAAGATTGGAAAAAATTTGTCATTTTTGTAGCAGAGAACTAGTCAGATCTAGAAAACACCTGAATTGTGTAAACAATGAAGATTAATAATGAAGTTAACAAATATGTCATTTTTTTTATTCAAAATCTGAACTGAAGGAAGCAAAAGAAACATTAATCTCTTGCCTGGTTTATTGGTGCCACTTTATAGGACCTGTTGCAAGGCCTTTGGAATCAGAATAGTATAAAGAGCTATGTGCCTTTGCCATAATGATTCATTAACAAAGCTGGCACTTGCAATCCCACCAAACAAGAACCTTGCACTTGCAAAAATATAGCAGTTTGTTTGCATCCTAGTCCAACGAAACTAGAAAAAGAAGAATGCCAACATGAATATTGCATCACATTGACTATAATATGATTGATCTGTGAAATGCTCTTTAGTTTGTTCTAGAACTAGACTATAATTCTAAATTCTAGACTTCAAAATAATTTAAAATTTCATATTATGAAAACTATCTGATAAATCTTGCTTACCATGTGTATTTTAAATCCAAATAAATATTCAGATTGTTACAAAAACTTTTAAAGGATAAAATATAAATTATTCAGTAATAAGGTCATGAAAGTAGTTATAGCCGATAACATGTTTTGTAAAACATCATTATTTCCAACATGATTTGAAGTTCTCACATCAACATTAAGAAGTTACAATCTGGTTGAGTTTCTGCTTGAAGGTAAACACAATAAAATCTCCACACACACACACGCACGCAATCCTAGGTCGTAAAAAACATTTAAAAGACACTGAAAAATTCAATTTGCGTGCATTATCACTGAACATGCAACCAATTTGCGTGTATTATCACTGAACACGTAACAATAACCTAAGGAAATGAAGTTATAATTTAGACCTTTGCATATGAAAAATGAAATAATTCAGATGGAAAAATAAATGGGTTAGAAAATTGCTACAAAAACTAAAGCAGGTGAAAAAAAAAATTAAATGGACAAAGAGGCATCACTGTATAAATAAACAGGAAAGCAATGAGTATAAGTCAAATGTCAGTTGAGAAGATCTCCATATCAATGAAATGATGTAGTGGAGAGAGAAAGGGAAAAAACATTAATAAATGATGTAGTGGAGGAAAATGAAAAGGAATAAAGGTTCAATGAACGAAATGCAAGACACATTAGCATTGGTGTTAAAATGATAAATAAGAGCTCTGGAAGAAAATGAATAAAAAAGCCTCAGGATAGAAATATTAGCTTATATGAGTTCATGTCCATGATTTTCATTAAATGTGAAAAAGTACAAGAATATCAATTATGATGGGGAATGCAAGTCAAAACTTGTTACAACTTGGCAAACGTAAAAGATGTACTCTTCATAGCTGATATGAGAATTGTAAGTGCACTTGAATAACAGCTATATAACTGAATATCGTTACTAATTAACTCTCACTTATTTCTATAAGGAGTTAGTTCATTAGTAGGAAGAAACATTAATTGAAGTTAGTCATTAATTCTTCTGTTCTCTCTCCTTTCTCTATTCTGTATTAGTTACCTAGACTTACTCACATCAAGGTCTTCAAGCACTTGCTGGCATTACACTTACTTTTCCTTAGAGTTGCTACAAAACCTGCAAGTTTTGGTAATGTAAAATCACCTACATGCTATATTATAAAGTTAAAGAAAGAAGTTAATATATAGAAAATAAAACAGAGGGCAAGGTAACTTCTACTCAACTAGAGCTCAATATTCTGACATGCAAATACTAGTCACTTGCTAAGAGGAACAAATGCTCAGAGAAATAGGGTGTGAAAATAAAGTATCTGTAAGTGAAAATGTAAGTGCAATCTATTATGAATGTCAGACACAGATATGAATCCAATATTGAAATAAGTGTACTTCATATGTACCTTATGTTTGTTCAAATTTGAAATTTCAGTTAGTAATATCTCATATGTTAATATATGTGCATAATCTAAAATATCTACAGAGCTTTAGACATCCTCTTAACCATTATCTAGTCAACTCAATGGTTAAGAGTCTACTTTTTACTATCAAAATTAACTAAAGTTAATTCTAATTTGCAGTTCAGGTTAGAAAGCCTAAGGTTATTCTCAATAGCAGAGAAATGTTTAGATCCAAAAGACACCTTAGCAGAGCAAACATAATGAAGATTAATAACATAAAGTCAATGAATATTTTGGTTCTATATTTAGAATCTCAACTGAAGAAAGCAAAAGCAACATTGATTTCTAATCCCTCTTGATAGACCTTCCATTTCATACTTGGTTGGCTAATGCTTGCCTCTCATAAAAACCATCGGGCAGAGAGAACGGGTTGTCAGCCCTTCAATTGAAATCAAGCAGAAGTTCGACGAACATGAACCATGCACGTGTAATAACATAGCAGTCTGCTTGCATTCTGGTCCATGGAAATTAGAAAAAGTAAGACTACCCAAACATAAATACCATATTAAGTATAATTTGATTCACATGTGAAATGCTCATATGTTTCTACCAGAAATGGATTATGATTCTAAATTCTAGAGTTAATTGAAATGTCCATAGTATGAATGTGAATCTCATTAAGTTATGTATAATGATCCAAAATTTTAAAATTTAATAAATTTTCTCCCACTTAATATTTAATTTATTTATTTTAATTTAAGGACAAATGAAGAGTAGTAGCTTAATAGAATTTATAATAGACATTTATATAGAGATTTAGAGTTTAAAAATCTTACTTAAATCAAATATTAGTTTTATTTATTTATTTATTTTTACATGGAGTTTACCTTTTATTATAAAATATATTAATAATAATAATGACAATAAAATCTGATGGGGTCATTGTTTGTAATTTTTCCACCAACTTTTATATTTTATTTTCTTCCTTCTCCTTTTGTCGGCGAGCTACGAAGCAGAGCAGGGAGAGAGAGAGCTTGCGTGATTCTCTAGTTTTCTTCTTCCTCCTCATCGTTCACTCCTCCGTCTTCTTCCTTCTCTATCCATCGCTTATCACTAGCGTTAGTGCTCAGGATTGCCGTGTTCCACCACTGCTCTACCAATTATTATCCAAACAGAGGCCATTCATCCTCCCCTGCCCTGTGCTCGCTGTGAACTTGCTATTTTTGACAAATAAGTCGCGAGTTCGTCCCTCTTGGTTTTGTTGGTTCTTTTCTAGTTCTGCCTCAGATTGGTGATGCTCCTTTTCTATTCTCAGTTCTTGCTGTAGCATGGGTGCTCGAAACTTTTCTCCTTCCTTGCGTCGCTGTCGCTCTCACTGTTCGGTGTGGCTGTGGGTGCTATATTTTGTTCGCGATCTTCCTCCTTCTCTATTTCTGTTGACTAATTCTTTCTTTTTACTTTCTCTATCATTGTTGATTCAGGGCAGAAGCTTAGAATTCTTCTCCTCCTTGAATTCCCTGCGTGCGTGTGTTTTAGTGGTTGAGGTTGTAATTTGTTCCTCTTTGCTGAATCTGTGTGTGTGTGAGAAGTGATTAGTGTGAAATTTCCACTTCTTTCCCGTTCAATGTGCTGTGTGAATTTATTTGACAATAGCTATAGTGCGATTTAAGCAAGTTAGAATTTTAGTCCATTGAAAAAGTAATATGGGCTTGAGTTGTATCTAAATTAGATTGATTTTATAGAAGGAACGAACTTGGGATGTTGGAACAAGTAATGTATTGATGCTGTACAAGTGTTTGAAGGAATTGTGGGATAGGATATGAAGAAAGAACTTAATATTAAAAATTTGAATCGTGGTGCCTATAATATGTTCGAGTAAATGTTTGTTAGGAAGGAGTTGCTTGATTTTGGATTTTCAAAAATTCATTAAATTTTTTGGGAGACATAATTGACTTGAATGTTATTATTTTGTGAATTGAGCTTACTATTATGTAGAAATTGGCTTGTGAAACTTTTCGTGAACTATTTGAATTCTTGAAAATTATATAATTATTAGTAAATTGTTAGATAGAGATGGAAGTTTAGAAAATTTTAATCGAATAGTTGGAAATAATGCACTTAAAGTGTTTGATGTAAAGCCTAAGAGAAAATTATATTTCAAGTAAATAGGTTGGCATGTCGGAAGAAATATAGAAGAAATTGGTGATATAAATGATAATATTTTGGCAAACTCTAAAACATGAATTTTGATCTTGAAATTTTAAATGATGGTAGTTGATTGGAATTGTATTAAGGATGTAAAGAAGTCTTTATAATTTATAAAAAATTTATTAAAAATTTCATTTATTCATATCTTTATAGGATGTGTGAAAGAAAATGACCTTGATATGAATTGAAGAAACAAAGTATTTGGAATTTGGAAATTCGACACGTAAGTAAATAGAACTTTAGTTAACTTATCAATAAAAGTTTTTTATTGAAATTGTTAAATTTTTATGTATGTTATTTTTATTAACAACTATGATAAATATTAGTTACTATGTTACTTAAATTATCTTATTTTTTTATATTATAGAATAATGTAAGTGGATAAGTCTTAATTAATTTATATATTTACAAATTTTCTCTTATCAAATATTATTTTTGACAATTTATAATTATTAATATATGTTTCTCTAATACTAATTATTATTGTTAATTAAATTGCTTTAGTTCTTGAAGTTGTCAAGATATATACTTACTCCCTCCGTTTAAAAATATAAGGCATTTTTTAAAGAGTTGAGTGTTTAAAAATATAAGGCATTTTTAGTCTTTTGAGGTGTAATTATTGCTTTTTTTTTAAAAGTGTTGTATTGATGAATAACTATATATTTATCATATGGTGTTTAATAGAGATAAATATAGAAAGATAGAGTTAGTTAAAAGTAGGTAATTACTTTATCGGGGGTGAGATTTGATTAAAAATGTCTTATATTTTTTAATGAAAGGAATATAAGATTGACGAAAATGCTTTTATAAATTCTAATATTTTTTATTCAATAAAGACAATCATGAAAATTGGTGAAGAAGTTTATGAAACGTTTGTTGTGAATTTTCATATTTAAAAAGATTGATGTTTTAAATAGTTCCTGCAAGTTTGATA
Source organism: Prosopis cineraria (assembly GCF_029017545.1). NCBI lineage: Eukaryota > Viridiplantae > Streptophyta > Magnoliopsida > Fabales > Fabaceae > Prosopis > Prosopis cineraria. The sequence continues at coordinate 21,343,459 of NW_026555338.1, forward strand.
TTGAGAAGAGAAAATTTTATTTTAAAAGTAATGATTTTCTTGCATGTTTGAAAATGAATTTGAAGGGAACTTTATACAGAACATTTGTTGCTAACGGCAGTTCCGTTAGTCCTTGGCGCGCCATGATCAATGATTAGCTAGTTTAATTTTTATGAGCTTTGTTCTTAGGTTTGTTATTCATGGATCTCGCACCCACCTTTATTTTTGTGGCTTCAAGCCGCATTTGATTAGCATTACTCTCATGAACTGTGTATTCACGTTTGTTTCATAGCTTTAACTGTGTTTGGTTACTTACTCTTATGGACTATGTGTCCACATTTATTTTCGTGGCATAAGTCGTATTTAGTTATTTACTCTCGTGGATTATGTGTCCACGTTTATTTCTTGTTCTGTTAAATTCTTAAAATTTTAAATTTTTAATCGGCTTGTGTATTTAAAAATTTCAATGGTTTCACTTAGTAAGTGTGCTACTTTTATTTAAATATGAATAAATTATTCTCCTTTAGCATATTTGAATTAAGTAATTTTAATTCATTCACATTTTATTATTATAATTGATATCCCTAGATTTAGTAAGTTATTATACTAAATTATTTTCTTTTCAATTATTTTATATAACGGGGCAATTTTATTTTTTTTCTCTTTTAAACTATATCATTGAGGATTCTATTTACTAAAAATTATTCTAATCTCAAATATATTAGTTGAAGCTAAACCTCCAACTGATCACAAAAGGATTTAAAACTATGCTGGGTGAATACTTATTTTGGAACTGCTTTTCTTTTTGAAGTAAATTCTAAAGTCTATGTATTATGCTTTAGAAACATAGGTTATGGTTAGGACCTTTAATTTATTATATGTTCTATCTGCTGGCTGGAAGAGGCTAAGTTCCTGATAGATTTAAATATTATGCTTGAAATATTGTATTGCAAAATTTCGGAAGATTATATTTACAAGGGAGGTTATGTCAAAATTTAAAAAAATAAAATAAATATTGAAGTTTTGATTAATAAGAAAATGGTCATGCATGTTATAAATTAATATAAACATAAGTATGTTTTAACAATGAAAAGATTTTTTAATTTAAGGCTTAAGAGATATATGATATGATTCATATCTCGTGTCGGTCATTTTTTATTTTCAGGGCATGATATTATGCATGCTGCATGCATTAGTAATCCAAATAAATATTAAAATGGAACCAAAAACATACACTACAAAGGGCTAGATTACTGCCTTTCACAGGATAAAATATAAATTATTCAGTAACAGGGTCATGAAAGCCATTATTGCCAAGTGGCATGAGACGACATCATTCAATTCAATGTGATTTGAAGTTCTAACATCAAGAAGTTATATTCAGATAGAGCTCCTCATTAAAAATAAACATAAGTAAATCTCCAAAGTCATTGATCCAAATTGTAAGAAAAATTTAAAATAAGCCAGAAAATCCAACTTACATTAACACTAAACGTCCAGCAATAACTTTATGGAAATGAAGCTATATTTCAATAAATTAGACATTTGCACTTGAAAAATGGAATATTTAGGTTACAAAGTTACTTTAAAAAATAGGTGAAACAATGAAATGTACGAAGATAACATTATTTACATAAAAATAGGGAAAGCAACAAGACTCCATATCAATGAAATGATAAAATCCTTAAAAGGAGGAGTACTAAACCATAACAGGTTCAACAAATTATGCATCTTGAAGGGTGAAGTAATGACAATATAGAAGAACAAAAATTAGTCCAAGATAACTTAGCGGTCACTATAAATTTTTCAAAGGATGCATAATGACCTACTGCTTTCTTACTAAAGTATTATTATCTAATCAACAGAAGTTGTGGATCTTTGTTTATCAAACTTGTTACATCAATGCAAACATAGAAATTGTACCCTGCATGACATTGACTCTGAGTTTGTTGATATCAATTACTTAGATTTACTCACATTGAGGTCTTAAAGCATTGATTAGTATTGCACTTAGTTTTCCATGGACATAGTTGCTTCAAAACCTGTGAGACATGTGAAAGTAAACTTGACTGTATCCTATAATGTTAAAGAAGTTAACAATATATAACAAAATGGGAGTAAAACACAGCTAGCTAGCATCTACTCAATAATGGCTCAATATTTCAAAATGCAAATAGTAAAAGCTAGACTATTTTTAGGTATATATAAAAGTATAGAGAAACTAATTAACGAAAAGTCACTTGTTGAAAAGAAATGTGCTAGCCGATTTGAAGGGAGATCAAATTGTCAATGTCATTAAGGTTTACATATCTTAAACCATCAACTAATAAAAGTTTGATCAGTTTTAGATATATGTGAAAGATATTGATAGACTTATAAATATAAATAAAGAAATGATAGAACCTTCATTGAAACTGAAATAGATTACATGACACCATCATCTTAGAAGTAGATGTTTTAGTTTAATGTCTGTGATTATTCTATAATTGTGCAAGTCTCTCAGAAGTTGTTGACGTGGAGCTAAATGGGTTTCAACATAGATAAATGAGTAGGAAATTAGCATGAAAATTTCCATTTTATTAGACCATCTTTCAGTATTCATAGTTGCAGAAAATAGATTTGATCATAAAGCCAGAAAATAAAAATTTTTGTCATATACTGCTTGAGAGATTTTGAACAATGACCATTGCTTAACCATTAAGAAAAGATGATGAGCTTTAGTTCCCATTTTACAGCATTAATGAACACATCAAGCGAAATCTCCCTTACCAAAAAAAAAACACATATAGTCATACACACAACATTAGATAGGGCACCAAAAACTTTTTTGGAGCACCTTCATTACAGAGTTAGTGGCCTTGTTGAGTTCAACCAAGGCACTACTCCATAGTCCATTCTAAGGTTCTTCTATTACGTAAAAATGACCCCCATTCTACAATTGCTAACGAAAGGCCATTAGCATATTGGAGGATACTATTTATTGGCTCCTCATAACCTCTCATTGGAAAATTACACTTGAAACAAAAAGATAAGAAGTACATGAAAATACCCTAAATTATTAGCTCCCCATCCTCTAATGATTTTATATAGCCAAAAGTTGTTGTACTGTTCATGGCTGTAGACGACGCATATTGCCATGTATGTCATGAAGCTTCTTGAGCAACTTAAAAAACCCTCCGAGAAATAGGAGGATAAAGAAAACAGACCACCATGGAAGCTGCAGAACTAAAGATGTCAAAGAGGCAACAGCCAAAAAGCTAGAGGTTGACATGAGCACTTCAAACAGAGAAGTAAAACCAGGAAACACGAACATAGCCGCAAAACTGACATAATATGTTATGGAGCAAATGACAGCAGTCACAAAAATGATAGGGTGAAGCTGGAAAGGTGAGGTATTGGCTATTGAACTTCAAACATGAAGGAAGGCCAATTGAATTTTAATCGTGTGATCGAAGACGAGGGCTTCAAGAGGGAAATTGAAGTTGTTGAATTGCCTTGCTGGATAGAAGTAGTGATAACGACGGTTGCCGTAAGAAGCTGTCACCATTTGTTGAACAGGACAAAAGATAAGGTCATTTATTATCGTCATAACTTCAGTCGTCAAGTGCATTTTTTTTATTAAAGTATCAATTTATATTAAAAAATAAAAAATTACAATTTAAAATACCCAAAAATAAAATTGTAGGGGGAAATTCTTTTCTTTTTTAGAGTAAAGCGCTTGAAAATTTTAAAAAACACATCGTGAATAATAAAAATGCCATTTTCTTCAATTTTTTTAAATTTTTTTTGGGTCTTGCATGGAGGTTAAAAACTAAAAATGGGTCAGGCTAATCTTAATAAGCAAAGTTTTAATGAACTTTTTAGTTTATCATGACATGAGCCCCAAAATGTTATTCTCCTTATATTTCGTACTTTTAAGAACTTAGCCTGAATTATCATGATCTACACTTCTAATTTTTTTTCCCCAAAATTCGAGAGGGTGAGAGGGAGCAGCAAAGAGCAAGAGACAAAAATGGGTATAATGGACTTTTCACCGGACCTATCTAAAATGTGGGTGCAAAGTATCAAATATATAAAAGCAGTTAGCAAAGTTCCAAATTGATAAAGTGAGAATCATATCCAGCCTCCTCTCAAGAGAATTGATTACAGATAAGGATTAATAACAAGTTTCATTTGAAAAAAATAAGTCATGTTCTTATTTAACAACAATCCATTCCACATTTGTCCTTATTTGTAATTAATTCCATTGAGAAGGGGTTGGATGTGATTTTCCCATAGATAAAGTGCTTGTTTCGCAAAGCAATCAAAATGAATTAACTGTATGAAAGTAACGTTTTGATGAAATTATCCAAATACCTATATTATATGTTAAAATTAATTATGAATTTAAAATTATATTTTCTTAAAAATATTCAAACACCCATTACACAAGCTAAAATCAATTATGAATCAAAAATCATAATTTTCTTAAAAATATCCAAACACCTCTTATTATGATAAAATCAATTATGAACAAAAAAATATGATTTGTAAACTAATATATATAATTTTTAGATAAATTTTTAGAAATATATAATTGAAAAATTGAATTGAAAAACAGATAGTAGTAGCTTATGAGATAACTGTAATTTTGGGTTCATAATTGAATTTGGCACGAATGGGGGTGTTTGAATATTTTTAAGAAAATCATGATTTTGAGTTCATAATTTTGGCATCTATAATGGGTGTTTGGATTTTTTTAAAAAAAAACATAGTTTTTGATTCATAATTGATTTTACCATGTAACATACTCCCTCCGTTCAAAAATATAAGACATTTTTAATTGAATCTCACCTCTTAATAAAGTAGTTATCTTCTTTCAAACTAATTCTATTTTTTCATATTTACCTCTATTAAACATCATACAATAAATATAAAATTATTCATCAATAGGGGCACTTTTGAGAAAAAAAAGACAATAATTATAATGCCTTATATTTTTTAACATTCAATTTTTTAAAAAGTGCTTTACATTTTTTAACAGAGGAGTATATACTTGAATACATTTTCACAAAATCATGATTTTGCTTTATTTTCAATTCTGTTTTCCAATTTTACTTTTCAATTCTGACTAAAATCAGTTTTATTAATTAATTTTATGAATCAATTTTATGTCACATGATATAATTAATTATATTCTAAATTAATCATATTAATTAATTTTTTTATAATTAATTATATTCAATTGAAATTTAAACATATTCAAAAAGCTGGAGTTTGAACAGGGGTAAAAATATATATATATATATATATATATATCCAATATATTAGCCAGGAATGGGCACGTTCTATAAATAAACAAAGCATGGATAAAAAGAGGTCACCAGTGGCAGTGCTGGCCAACGTCGGCCATTGTTGAGTGGAGTAGCTAAAGTCCAGCTTAGAGACTGATCGTTCTCGGTTTCGCGCACCAGCGACTGCAACCGCCACGTACGGAGGTTCGCCGTGTTCAATATCTTCGCCAGCAACCGCCATAGACCTTCCCCAACTCGTGCCATCTCTGCTTTCAATATCTATCGGCAAATGTCAATCGATATATATATACACACACGCATTTGTTGGAGCCCATCATATCCAGGAAAGTAAGAAAGTAAAAGTACGACAAGACAGTGCACACCAACAAACCACATGAGACAAGACAGTGCACACAAACAAACCACATCAGATCAATTGCACGCTATTGTTACTCCTCCTGACAAGTTTATAAAACTCTTTTTGAAAATAAATCAGTATTTCCTCCCATGCGTTTTAAAAAATTTATTTAATTATATTTATAAGTTATGGTATAATTTTTAAATAATATTTAAAAAATATTTTTTAGATTATCTTTTATAAAAAAGAAAAAGTAATATAATATTACTTTTTAAATTTATTATATAAGAACATATTTAAAATTTTATACATTTTTATTTCTTATATTTTTGTGTATCAATATTAATGAGGTTGGTAGAAATGACTTATGAAGAGAATTGAAAAGTATTTTCCAAAATAAAACCTTTTTAGTTCAAAATATAAATACTTTTTATAATAATCCATACACCAATAAAATTTTTATATTCATTAAAATATATATTATTTTTTTATCTTTAGTTTTAATTTATGGTGAATAAGATGGATGTCCTACGTTCACAGTAAAAATAAGAATTTAAATTAATAAGTACAATGGGTAAAATATATATATATATATATATATTTTACAAACATTAAGGTGCTTTGCTTATATTTTATGACTGAAAAAAATATTTATATTTTGTACATGATGGAGTTTGATAAAAATACAATTTCATCAATTATACTTGTTCAAATATTATCTTTCATTTTTTATTATATTTTTCTTTCTCTTTGATATTTCACAAATAAGGTGAAGATTATTTTTAAACATTTTTATTTGTGTTTTAAAAATTTAAAATTATAAAATATAGTTAATAAAATTTATATTAATATGCACATTTGGTCAAAATATTTCATATACACTAGACGGATGCAGCCATCATCGATTGAGCATCTTCTCCGCGGCTCTTTCACGCGCTAAGAGTTTTAATAGACTGTCAACTCGGACTGGGGAAGCAGTGGACAGCGGAACGAAGGCAACTTTCTCGAATTTTTCCATGAATCGTCTTTGGTTTGATTTCGTGTGGATCATGTCATGGAATTTAGATCATTCAGAACTGATTCAAATAATTAACATTTAAAATTTTTAACCAGTAATTTTATAAAAAATATTTTTTAAAGTGATAATTATAAGATTATCTTTATTTTAAATTATATGCCTCTTAAAATAATAATTTATTAAAAATATAATGAAATTTTATCAAAATTTAGATCGTCTAGTCCTAATCTTCTAATTCTACTGCTCATTTTATTTTATCTAACTACTGGCAAAGAATGCATGCATAACCTAAATTGAGTATAAATGAATTAGATTGTATGGTAAAAGGATAAAAATACTCATAAAATGATCAACTATGGACACCTAATATCTTAAAGTGAAAAAAAAGGATATAAATACTCATAACATTATATGAGTGGATGCAAAAATAACCAAACCATTAACTTTGCTCTAATGTCATTAATTTTAATCGTTAAATGCTGACTGTACATGTCACATATCAGTCTTAGCTGACATGGACTAATAAAGGAGCAAAAATACTTATAAAGTAATCTTTCAGGAACAAAAATACTCATAACATTACCAGAGTCATTGTAAAAGTGATCAATTCATTAAATTTCTTAAATGTTGACTATTTAGCTGACACTTAAGCAGAAGTTGATCATTTTTTTCATTGACATGGACAAAAAAATTTTCAGATTTAAAATTCTCAAGAGGTTAATTGATTATCGCATGACTATCATATGAAAAAATATCATTTTGACCGAATTTCAAATTAAATCATTCATTTCTTTGTAGCAGTGGTGAAAACTATTTGACAATTGAACATATCATGAATAAAATTGCTTAAGATTGAGACAATGTTCTTAAGATAAGGTTATATAGGAGGTGGGCTCAGCCTCGATCATTGATTGCATACAACCTATCTCACTCTATTGAATCTCAGCTTTTGCAGACAAGAAAAATGAGTAAAGAGGGAGGGAGGAAGGGGTGGGATATGTAGTGATGGAAAGAAACCTTGTAGCATAGATTTTGACGGATTGTTCACTATTACACTTACTAAAATAACATTATGGGTACTCATATGATGATTGATTAACCTCCATAAAAATTCATCTAGGAATTTTTTGTCTACATCAGCAAAAAAAAATAGTCAACTTCTATTTAAGTGTCAGCCAAATGGTCAACATTTAAGAAATTTGATGGATTGATCACTTGCAACGACTTTGATATTTATGGCTATTTTTGCTCCTAACTGACGACTTTATGGGTATTTTTGCCCCTTTATTAGTCCATGTCAACAAACACTGACATGTGGCATACACATCAACATTTAATGGTCAAACTAACAGCGTTAGGGAAAAATTAATGGTCTAGTAACTTTTGCACCAATTCATATAATGTTATGGATATTTATGCCATTTTTCTTACTTTAGGATATTAAATGTCCCTAACTGACCACTTTATGAGTATTTTTATCCTTTTATCCTAGAATGTACAAAGAACAAATTAAATGACACAACGGTTTGCTTGCATTATGGAATCTCAAAATCAAGAGTACATTATAATGATCCTAAAATAGTCAATTTTTATTTAGGTATTAGCTAAATGGTCAACATTTAAAGAATTTGATCGATTGATCACTTTTGTAATGACTTTAGTATTTATGGGTATTTTTGCTCCTAACTGACAATTTCATAGGTATTTTTGCCCTTTTATTAGTCCACATTAGCAAAGATTAACATGTGATATGCACAATCAGTATTTAATGATCAAAACTAACAGTGTTAAGATAAAGTTAACAGTCTGATTACTTTTGCACCCACTCATGTAATATTATGAATATTTATATCATTTTTCTTACTTTAAGATATTAGGTGTCCCTGGTTAACCACTATATAAGTATTTTGCCTTTTTATCTTGAATGTACAAAGAACAAATTAAACGATACAGTGATTTGCTTGCATTATGGATCTCAAAACTAAGAGTATATTATGATAATCCTGAATTTTAGAGTATTTTTAATCTCAACATACATTTTAAAAAATTCAAAAATTCTACATACGAAAGCACCTGCACTTAGAATATGTTTGGAACATTCTGAAAAGATAAAAAACGTACTTTCCCTCATGAGCTTCTCTTATTGTAATACATGTGCACCTGTCTAAAAGAGAAAGTTGTTAGCTCTAACCTCAATTGAAGTAAAGGGTAAGTATGTAACTATGCAAGTGTAATGGATACATATGTGTCACATTTTCTTAATAGAATCGGTTAACATGAGCGTAGGTAAAACATAAAACATTTTTGGTGCATATTCAGTACATAGACCAAAACACACCGTTTCAGTATTATCATTATTATGTTTTTGGCTCACTGAATGTAAGGCAATTTATTCAACAAGTCCAACGGTCCATGCAACATAAAGCTCAATCAATAGAAACAATTGGGCCCAACATAAAACCATAAACATAAAACACAGAAAGAAAACGTGAAAATAAAAAAAAAAAAGAAAAATAAAAACTAGCATTGGATTATTGATCCAGCATGAGGAGTTGAGCATGCAGAAACACTTGCACTATAAAGAAATTGGAGATCAACCGACTTGAATGCATCCACTGGAATAATAAATGACTGCCTTAACCATGAGAAAAGGTACCAACAAGATACAAAGAAGAGAAACTAAAATTCTCAAAGATATCGAAGTCGGTAATCAGAATCATCGTGCTCTCGACGTCCCAAGGATATCGATGTTCTTCATATTCGCAACTTCAAGGGAAGATTAAACCAAGAGCCATTATGCAGAAACTTGATAGGAATTGAATAAAACTACAACATGATTAGCTTGAAAGGTGGGTGTGAGTCATGACACTACCCATTTCATGACCCACAATGAGCCCCCGTACCATAGTGCAGCAATGCGAGCTTTTTTGTAATAAATTTGTTTCATGACATCTACACATAATTTTCTCTTAATACATAGTTTTGGTAGATCACCCTATAAAATAGGCTTTACATCTATTTTTCTTATAAGTATATTATAATCATTGAAAGCTTGAGATATAAATTCACCAGCATTTTCAATATGAAATGTATTGATGCATACTCTAAAAATTATGCACTCAATATAATATTTTATTCAAACAATCTTGCAAACTTCAAGTTGTAAATTATAATTAATCACATATGTAATCATCTTATATATGTATCAATCAAATTTCATAAGTTGTATGGTTCACATGATATCTACCCATATATATGAATTAAATATATTTCCAGAAATGTAGAGATTTATTTCCAATCATAACTAGTGATATTTTCAAAATCAATTTTCTTTAAGAATAAGTAGTACATACTAGTTATCTAGTTACATAATATATATATGTGTGTGTGTGTGTGTGTGTTAGTTATTGGTGAATCATATATTTTTTTTAGTGAAACCTGGATACTTCATTCAAACAAGAATGTGTATAAAAGATTATGAAACTACAGATAAACTAAAAGGAAAAAAAAACCAACCAAGTCAAAAACTAGGAGGTTGATCATACAAGTTTAAATCATTTGTAAGAATAAAAGCTAACTTAGCAAGGTAATTAGCCTTTGTATTTTCTTTCCTATGCAAAAAATGAAATTGGACATCCCAATCCTTATTCAATAGTTTCTTGGTTGAATCAATAACGTATAGTAAAGGATGATAATTATGATTGTTTTTTTAATCGAAAATGGCATTCGCACATTTACAAAAGACCTAAAACCTTTCTGCCAATGGATCATATGTCATTATATATTCTCAATTATTATTTATATATGATTTACTATGTATCTATTAAGTATACTTTTGGTTTGCTGTAACATTTTTTAACTAGTAAAATTTCAATTTTCATTATTTGTGATTGATTTATAATCTCAACATGATATCAATTGGGGTCATCTATTGTGCTTTCAAAGGAAATATATCAATATACAAGTGGAACTTCATCCAACATTAACACACATTTATATTCTAACAATCTTTCCCTCAAATGTGTGAATTAAGCAAGCATACTTCTCTTATTTCTATATCTTTCAAATTTCAAAGACAATTGCTAGCATATAATAACCAAATGATATGTCCTTCTTTTAAAAGCCCAAGTGACTTCCAATTCACAAACAACCATAAATTTCACTTTAATTGAGCTATCATTTTCAACCCATTGACAAAACGAGATTCTAATTTAGATGTATAGGTCATATTTTTTATTATTAATCATTTTTTTCATTAAAAAAAATATCTTCATTAGTTCTTCAAGAACTATATTCAATTCTTCAAAAACTACGCACTAATTGCATGCATAATTATACACATAAATATAGGTTCTCACTACTTAAAAATAACATATTCAATTTAATTTACTTCTTTTGATGTACATTCAAACTATGAATATGTTACAAAGCATGAATGTGGAATATTTTAATTTTTTATCACATATTTTCTCAAAATCCCCTTTTGAAAACATAATCAATATTCCTTATGTATAATTTTTGAAACATCCCAAAATTATTTCTTGAATTAATGAATAAATTCATAGGAGATTGAAAAAAAATCCATAAAGACTAATATATATATATATATATCAAATTCAAATAATTTACAATCAATTTATGATGTATAGGGATTAAAGTTTAACAAAGAAAAGTTAAGAAGAATGTAAAAACAAATAGAATTCAACATATCATCATAAACATTATAACATGGAATAATTCAAATTAGCCAGACTATTTAAACTTTCGTGAATTTAACTTGCAATACACATATATAGTTCCAAAATATCACAAAAATAATTTTGCCCATCAATTATTAACTAATTATAATAAAGTTTCTCATAAAATTAAACATATTCTCATTCTACCAATTCATGTGTGACACAAATATATAATTTTCTTTTCTCAAGTGTCATATACAAGTTTAATTGCAATATATATGTATGTATATACTATCATGATAAATGTTTAAAATTCATGCAAATAATATTTAATTTTCAAATTTTTAAATTTGAAAATAAATTGATACAACATATTAATATCATAATACACCAATAATTGCCCTTTGCTTTGTCTATTTGATTTCATTCCACTCTAGGCATTTTCTTCATATCTCATAATTTTTTTTATTCCATAACCACTTTGATACTTGCTTTCAATAAAATTGATACCCATTTTCTTAAATGGCTTATAGTCATATTATAACCATTACTCATAATTTTAATAACATGGCAAAATATTATTATTTTAATATACATGGAAAAACATTGTTGCCTTTAATTCACAATCATTGACCATATGTGATGTGATCATAACAAAAAAAGAAAAATCAATATACTAATTAGTCTTCAGAAACATTATTTTTTAGTGACTTAATTCTTTATAAGTTATTAGTCTTTAGAATTATAATAAAAATATTTTTTAATGCTATCAGAGCTTTTTGGTGTCATAAAATGTTTGAATCCTTAGTCTCATGGACTATAGTATCTGTAGCAACAAATTTTTTCATAAAATTTATTAGAACCACAAAATAAGTTTTTTTTACAAAAAGACAATTATCAAAAAGTGGCTTAGTTTTTGGCTATCTAATCGCAAAAATCAAAAGTACCATAGCTGTTTGCCATTTATTCGTGCTCAATGTCTTGGTTTTTAATACAACAATCAACTAACATTAAATTGATAATTACAGTAATATTATAAATGAAAATAGACCTTAGTAATAAACCATGAAATATAAGAATACTAAATCATGACAATATAAAAATATTAAGAAAAAATATCAAAATAAAATTTTTATACCTCAACAGAATGAATGAGAATATTCACTTATTCATAAATTAATTAAATAAATACCTCATTTGAAATTGCAGCATCATGTTGGCCAAAAAAAAAAATCACCATCAACACCCATTCCAAAGAAATCCAAAACATTTTGCCATGCCAAATAGATGGACCTATCTTGATGTGACTAAGAAGAATCAACAAACTCCTTAGGCTTCATGCTTTATAATGATTTAGTAGAATATTGTGTTGATTACATCTTATGAAAATAAGGAGAATATAAAAAATTGATATGAAATAAACAAGACAAGAAATAATTAGGAGAGAAAATAGAGAGTGATTCTCATTCACTTCAAGCTTATAATCACTCAATACATGCCCATAATTTATATGCAAAAGTCTTTAAATTTTATTACAAGAGTTACATACAAATAATAAATCTACATAATAGTAGGATATATGACATTTGGATGCCATATATATTAATAATGTAAAAATCTCAAAAAGCCATTCATGTTATAGGTTATCAAGCTTTAATTGAAGAATGCTCAAAACTAACTCTTAAAAAGTTATGGACAGAGGCAGTGAAGTGGTGATTGTGGGTTGGATTTTCAATTATTTGAATGAATTTACTATTTTAATACCAACCTGTGCGGTAACACTCATTACAAATAATATTTCATCTTCCCGTGATAGTTATGCTCCCTCTATACCAATTTAGTTTACAAGACAGTTCGAAGAATTACTCCCTCCAATTTAAAATATAAATAATTTTTTGAAAAAGTTTTGTATATTAATAAAATTTTCATTCTCATAAAAATATATACTATTTTTTAAATTTTAGTTTCAATTACTAACACACTTCATAATGAGTAAAAGATAAATTTGTATAAAAATCTATGTTAATAAATATAAGGGATAAAATGGAAAAAATTTATATATACTAATGCTTATATTTTAAACCAAGATTAGCCCCAAAAAAATGCTTAATATATATATATATATATATGGATTGAGGGGAGCAATCGTTAATATTTTAATAAAAATAATATTTTATTAATTATACTTGTTTTAATATTATCTTTCAGTCTTTATTATATTTTTTTCTTTCTTTAATATTTCACAAATAAAACTATATTAAAAGAAGAATATTTTTAAAAATGAGAAAATGATAGAAAAATCCTTCTCAAATATAAAATAATAATGAGGTCTTGCAAAATACCATAATTATTTTTAAATCTTAAAGAATCTTTTTGACATTAATGATTTTTTTGATTAAATTACTAAAATACTTCTAGTCTAAACTAAATTAGCAATTGCTTGTTGTGTTTTAGTTATTGTTAGAAGAAAAGTAATTACTTCTTAAAATAGTCATACATATTTACAATATTTGGACTTTAGTGAATCAAAAATTTATATTAAGGAAGTTGTAATTGGTTGTTATGTTCTACTTATTGCTAGAAAAAAAGTAGTTATTTTAAAACTAAAATATTCACGGATATCCATAATACTTGAAATTCAGTAAATAAAAAATTTGTGTAGGAAAAATTATAATTGATTGTTTCATTTTAGTCAATTTTAAAAGAAAAGTAATCATTGTTTAAATTAAAGTAGTCATATTTGAACTTTAGTAAAAAAGAAATTTGCACATCAAAAGTTGTAATTACTTATTCTATTCCACTTACTGTTAAAGAAAAGCAATCATTACTTAAACTAAATTTATTTACATTTACTTTTGTAAATGAGAAAAAGCTGTTATTTTTATTTTAAATTGTGAGTATTTTAATCATTTCATCAGCAAAAAATTATTAATGATATAAAAGTCTTTAAACATTTAAAATAATTATGGTATTTCACAGAATTTCATCATCATTTGTATATTTTAGGAATTTTCTTTTTGTCATTTTCTCTTTTAAAATTTATGTGTTTTAAAATTTTGAGTGTGATAGTAGGACCTACTTTTCATGCAATCATTTTATTGTCTTTTTTGTCGCCAAATCGTGTCACTTATTGTCAGGTGGTATTAGATTTCATTATCGCCAAAAGTTAGCTTAAATTTAATTTGTATCCAATAATAAAGTTAATTTTAATAAGAATAACATTGTGCTGTTTTTAAATATTAAATTTTAAATAAAAATTACACAAAAATGTTTAAGTTCATATAGTACGTTTCTTAACATATACTTTAAAGGAAAAATTATCTTTGCTGGTAAAAAAAAAAGGGAAAAATTCTCCAAAGCTCTGAAATCAAATTACATTAGATAAATCCCCTCCCAAAAAAAAACAAAAAAAACAAGAAAGAAAGAACATCCCAAACCCAACACCCCAATGTGTGTATGTGTGTCATGTGTCCCATGAACTGGCCTCACTCCTCAACGCAATGACACCTATATAATTTAAATAATTATATAGATATAGATATATAGGTGTGTGTATGAGGGGGCGCGCGCGCGCGATATACCGTAGAAATGCACCTCTTATATTTGCATACTTAAATAGATATAAATATATTGTATTTAGTTATTTTTTAATATTAAATTTTTATTAATGAAAAGAAAAAAATATATATTTATAAAATTATATACACACACGAGATGTTTTGGGTTTTATTTCCATGTCGACTAGATCATTTAAAATTGATTACAACCATTAAGATTTAAAATTTTTAACTTAACTTTTTATATACAAAATTATTATTATTATTATTATTATTATTATTTTGCTAAAGTGCAATTATAAGATTATCTTATCTTTATTTTAAATTATTTGCCTATTAAAATAATAATTTATTAAAAATATAAAAATAAAATTTTATCAAAATCTAGACCATACCTGATCTTTTTTTTTTTTTTTTGTCAAGAGTATACCGATCTTTTAATTCTATTCATTTCAGCTTATCTTATTACTACTGGCGAAGAATGCTTCCATAGCCTAAATTGAGTATATAAGAATTAGAATGTACATAGAACTAAATAAATGATACAGTGGTTTATGGAATATCAAAACAAGAAGAGACTAGAAGCATACTATGATCCTGAATTCTAGCTAGAGAGTTTAAGGTTTTTTCAGCCTATCATTTATATTTTTTAACTTTAAATAGTTTGTGAGCACATTTTATAAGTTCTGAACATCCAATAAATAAAATTTTTATCCCAAATAATTAAAATAAATTCTACTTAGCCATAATTTATTGCCTGGATTCACCTTTAATTTATAGATTGCTCTAAAGAAGTCTAAAAATAACTTCTACACCTCTTAGAATTACTCAAAGTCATTTAGAGTTTTCTAACGTTATTTTCTGTTGTCCCAAAACAGCCTTAAAATTACCACTCAACATCTCTATCCAATTCCTATATCTCTCTCTAATTTTAAAAACACCTAAAACTAATTATCTTAGCTACAACCAAAATTATAAGATACTTGATCTTAATTAGAAAGTTCCAACCCACTCTAGAAATATCTGCACAGCTTCTATATTTTATTTTTTTTCTTTTTGCCTTTTGTTCTATGACAAGCTCTTGCTAGATCTCCCTCACTCGTCGCCACGCAAGAAAGAGTAGAGCCTATAATATAGGTTGGGCCCACGAGCTCAGCCTCCCAACCTGCAAAAAAGTTGCAAGTTAGGATAAAGAAAATGGATTCAATTATATGCGGGGTAGTTTTTGCCCGCCTCGCATAACTTGAACCCACAGTGGACGAACTCTCGGGTTGGTCCGTTTATATTTTTTAAAAAAATAGATAAAAAATAAAATATAAAAAATTGAGTTTAAAATAAAGCATTCAAAGCAAGGATGCACGAAATTGCGATTTAAGTACTTGATACTTTTATATTTATTTAATTCAAATTTAATTTAAGGTAGAAAACAATAAAAACACATTACTTATATATTTAATAAGTAGTGATATAATATAATTTGAATATGATCATGACAAGATTGAATAAAATATTTTATTAATAGCTTATTTAAATTATCTTGTTTTTTAAAATAATGCTACCCAAGCTAGCAAATAAAAAGTTTAGTTGCCTTTTTTATTTAAAAATTAGACATATTTATGAAGTGCTAACCATATATTATATTATCATCTTAATTTGAATATAAAAGGAAAAAATAGATACAAAGATATTAGAACATTTATGTGGTATGAATTGAATGTATTATGAGTAGTAATCTAATAGGTAGAGTTTAAATCATCATTATTTTTCTTAAAAAAAGAATTGGCATTTTAAATTGGGGCATCAATTTTGTAGCAAAAATGCCAAATAAGATGAAGAGAAAAGGAGATAAGCAGAGCATTTATATTAATTCATATATGTATAATACTAATCAGTTATGTAAAAAATTAGAGAACAAAAGGATCACAAATTAAATTAGTTTATATTTAAGTGATGATATAAGCATGTCTTAATTAGAAAGATTTTATTGTTATTTAGATAATTAATTTTAGGGAGAATTATATGATTTTGTTTACCATGAAAAAAATTATAAAAAAAGGTAAATTTATAATTTTAAAATTTTAAAAATCATTTAAAAAATATTTTTTTTACTTGTGGGTTGGCCTGTTAATCCAACAATCCGTTATGGGTTGTGTTGTGCAAGTTGGCAGAATTCAATTCGTACAGAATGCAGGCCATGTCAACTCGCCCCATCAAACTCGCAACCTGCTACGAGCCAATTCACAGACTGTGGGTTGACCCAACTCTAAGAATGAGACACTCAGTATTATATTTACCCCCAGCACAAGGGTGGGTGATTGGGTGGGTGTGTGTGAATACACTTGCAAAACCAATAGTGGGCCACGTGCCCACCTGTTGGTTATATTATTTTTTTTAAGTGAGTATATATATATATGTGTATAAATATTATTGTTACTTTATGTTTTTTTTTTTTCCTTTATGTTCTCTTATCTTATATTTTTTCTTTTTTTTTTGCAGAATTTATATGTGTGCGTGTGTGTGTATTTTAGATATTTTAAAATCCCTAGAATAATTTATTTATTATTAATTAAGATTCTTTTAAAAATAAAAAATTAAATCATAACTGTTTTTGATTTTAATATAATTTAAATAAATATAATTTCTTAAAAAAACCAGATCTTATTTATTCAATTTTATTAACTTAATAATTTTTCCTTCTTCAAAAAATGTCTTGAAATTAAATCCTTGAATTTTAGTTCATTTTGTGTAAATCTTTCTTATCAAGTATTAAATGATAAATTCAAATTACCATGTCATAAGTTTCTTTCTAATATTAATTGAGTCCTAAAAATTAAGATGTTCTTATTTTTTTTCTAAGCTCCAAATCTCTAAATTAAACTATTTAAACAAGATATTATCTTATATTTAAACTCAAAAATAATTCCAAGGGACTTTCTAGACTTTCTAGAACGGAGGATGTTACACTCATTATTTAGAAATTTATGTAAATTAAATTTTTTCTTGGAGTTATTTTAATATCGAGTTATTATTTTTATACATCTTGTTACTATTTATGTGTAGTAAAAATATAAATAACTTGTTTTATTTTGACATAAATTGTTTTAAATTCTGTTGCCACATACATATTAATTATATAAACAAAAATTTGTTACTCCACAAATATTATCTTTGTGTGAATTAAAATTTAAAAAATAGGGTGTTTTATTTTATAACTTTTTTATTCCATTCATATTAAAAATAAGGTAGAAGAGCAATCAAGAATGTCTCAGACCCTAAACTTATTTTTAGTATAATATTTCCTTTAAAATTTAAAAATGGGCAATTTAAACTGTACCATTAGCAAAATTTAATTTTGATCATTAGTTGATGACCATAAAATAAAAAAAATTAATCACTTTCTATAATTTTTTGGACTTCATGTAAGTTTTAAGTTTTTTGCGTCATTTTCTGGCCAATAAACAATCAAAGTTAATTTTTATTCATCATAAGAATTGAAATGCACTATTTTTAAAAGTTAAAGCAAATTTCACACCAAAATAAACTGAAGGTTTGAGACGCTCTTAAACATATAATTTAGAAGCTAAGATTCCTTTTTACCCTAAAAATATAAATAATAACTTATTTGATTCTATAATCTTTTGTCCCATTCAAATTAAAATATAATTAAAATTTATATAACAATATATCATGAACAAATATACAAATTATTCATGGGAGCCAATTTTTCATTTAGTAAATTGTAGATTAAGTTCATTTTAAATTTTTATCTCGTCCATATTAATAAGTTAAATAACACATTTCATTTCATAATTTATTACCTCTCATATACCTCATGTATTAATAATTATTTTAATAATTTTTTTTATTTTTATACTTTTGTGCATATTAAAAATATAGAGAAATTCTTGTGTAGGTTGGATGTGTTACATCATTTTGTGAAATATCCAATCAAAATATATCAAGTCATTTAAATAAAATATTATGTGATTTATTTAATTAATTTTATTCTTATAACAAAATGTATATTTAAATTCTTTCTTTTTCTCTATTTACTATCATTAATATCAGAATCAATTTATATTTAATGCTATATGAATGTCATATTTTTATTTAATGGACTATAAATGATATCATGCATCTGATCTACCTAAGAATTTATCTAAAAGTGTAAACAATTTATTTTTATACAAATATAAAAATTTATTACCTCCTACATATTAAAAATGTAAAAAAATTATTTTATTATAAAATATTGCTTATTTGCATACTATATCATTATAACTTCTTTTCTGATTTCTCCATTCAAATTATAAATAATTTGAGATAAGATTATATGTATTATAAAATTTAATAATGACACTTTACAAATTAATTTCTTCAAAAATATAAACTTTTAAAAATACTCTTAGTTTAATATAACTTTAAATTTATGCAATCACAATACTCTCTCAGTTCAAAATGTAAGACATTTTTTGAGGAGTTTGATGTTAAAAAATATAAGGTATTTTTAGTTTTTTGAGGTATAATCATTGATTTTTTTTCCAAAATGCCCCTATTGATAATGAATTTATATCTATTGTAGGGTATTTAATAGGGATAAATATAAAAAGATAAGTTTGTTTAAAAGTAAGTAACTACTTTATTGGGAGGTAAGATTTGATTAAAAATACATTACATTTTTGAGCGAAGGGAGTACTACAATCATTTCAGTTCTATTTCCATCAGAACGATAATATTAAAAAAGAATTACTACTCCCTCCATTCAAAAATGTAAGATATTTTTTGAGGAGTTGGATGTTAAAAAATATAAGGCATTTTTAATCTTTCGAGGTATAATCATTGCTTTTTTTTTCAAAAGTGCTTCTCTTGATAATGACTTTTTATTTATTGTAGGGTATTTAATAGAGATAAATATGAAAAGATAGGATTAGTTAAAAAGTAGGTAACTATTTTATTAGAATGTGAAATTTAATTAAAAATATTTTACATTTTTGAATGGAAGGAGTATTAATAAAAATTTATTTTTATTACATTATTTTATATTTTAAAACAATAAAATATTTTTAAAATTATTTTTTATAATTTGAGACGGAAGAGTATATTTTTGTCCACCAATTTCCTTTTTTCATTCCCTCTATTATTATCTTTCTATTTAATAATAATAATAATAATAATAATAATAATAATAAATAGATTGAGCCCACCTCTCACTGTTAAAAACAACTATAGATCAATAGTGATAGTCATTATACTTTATGTATTCAAATAATTGATGCTCGATGTAAATCCAAATAGGGACTTTCTCTATTTTGGGATTTGTGGTGGCAGTTGCTCTCTTATATATATTAACATTATAACACAAGTTAGGAAAAAAATGCATAAGATAATTATAAAAAAAAGCTTACATGCCCCCTTAAAAAGTTTCACTTGTCCTCGTCGTTAAAAATATATGACCTATAAAGTTAAAATTTTATCAATGTCTTATAATATTAAACAGTAATAGTTTCAGAATGGATGAATCATAATTTAGAAAAAATTCTCTTCCATGCAAAAGAGTTATATAGATTTTATTTAATAAAAATAAAAACATGATTCTAGTAAATATAACAAATTCTTTGTTTAAAGACAATTTTTATTGTATTATAATTTTATATATTATCCATTTTTAAATGTTTAACTTTCTTATATTATATTCATAATATAATTTAATAAATATTTAAAATTATTTTTATAAAAAGATATTAATATTATTTTAGTATAAGTTATATCCCAAATCCCAATAAGTCATTTTTATAGATCCGTCATGTAAAAGGAGTAGTAAAAACTAAAACGTCGCAATTATACCACAGAGCTACAATTTTATGTGATTTTCTTTGGAGTTTGTAGATTTTATTTCTATTTAAAAGTTAACCAAGTATAATAAACATGTAAAAACGTAAAATCATCACTCATGTGATTCTACAAGTCAAATATAGCTTTAACAACCATGAGTATGGTACACCTTTACTTCAGTAAATTTAAAATTAGTTTTTAATTTGCAAATAATTAAGGTAACACATTTTGGTATAAAACAAGCATGATTGGGATGAACATGAGAACATCTTTGACTTTCTTGGCGGTTGCATTTCCAATCAATTTTTTTTAATGCACCGCGATGTTCCATCATTTAGATGAATATACATATATATATATATATATATATATTTTACCGAATTTGGATGGGTATATTTTAGAAGTTATTAGGACCGATGCAGCCATTACATATCCCAAACGAACAACGTTGGACATTCACGCGCTAGTTGTATTCCCTCCGTAAAACTTTGCGAAACACTTTTTTTTTTTTAAATAAATTAGCGTCCCAAATATAAATAACTTTCTAACAAAAATTTATACACCAATAAAATTTTTACATTTATTAAATTAAAATGTATATTATTACTCCCTCCGTTAAAAAATATAAAACATTTTTAACTGAATCTCACCCCAATAAAATAATTACTTACTTTTAAACTAACCTTATCTTTTTATATTTATCTCTATTAAACACCCTATAATAAATATAAAGTCACTATCAATAGAGGCACTTTAAAAAAAATAATAATTATACTTCAAAAAATTAAAAATATCTTATATTTTTTAATATTTAACTCCTTCAAAGATATTTTTGAATTAAGGGAGTATTTTTTATTCTTAGTCTAATAAACATAAGAATCCAAATTAATAAATGCAATTGATAAAATGATTTTTTTAAAAAAAATACTGAGTTGCTTTGTTTATATTTTATAATTGAAAAAATTTATATTTTGTCCAGAATGAAATAAGACACTTCAATAAAAATATAATTTCATTAATTATATTTGTTCAAATATTATTTTTTCCTTCTTTATTGTATTTTTCTCTCTCTTTAATGTCTCTTAAACAAAGTTATATTAAATGGAGGTTATTTTTAAAAATTTATATTAATATTTTAAAAATTTAAAAGTATAAAATATATTTAATAAAATTTATATTAATATGTGTATTTTGTCAAAAACATTTTATAAACTGGAAGGATGCACGTGCACCCATCATCTCTGCGTCCTTTCCTTCACGCGCTTATATGTATATTGTCATGATTAATGGAACCCGCCCCATTCGAGATTCAACGACTTGGCGTATAAGGGCACGTGGATTATTGGACTGGGGAGGCAGTGGCACGAAGGAAACTTCCTCGAATTTTTCCATGAAATGTTTTTGGTTTGATTTCCTGTGGACGACGTCATGGAATTTAGATCATTTAAAACTGATTCTAGTAATTAAGATTTAAAATTTTTTAACATGTAATTTTTATAGAAAAAATTATTTTTTGCTGAAGTGATAACTATAAGATTATCTTTATTTTAAATGATGTGCCTATTAAAATAATAATTTATTAAAAATATAATAAAATTTTATCAAAATCTAGACCGTCTTATCCTAATCTTCTAATTATACTGTTCATTTTAGCTTATCTAACTATTGGCAAAGAATGCATGCCTAGTCTAAATTGAGTATAAATGAATTAGAATAGACGAATAACTAACTAAATCGTACAGTGGTTTTCTTGTATTATATAATCTCAAAATAAGAAAAGACTAGAAGTACATTATGATAATCCTGAATTCTAGAGTTCAAGCTTTTTTCTCCCATGAAATGTATTTTTAATCTCAACATATATTTTAAAAAATTCAAAAATTCTATATATGAAAGCACCTGCACTTAGAGTATGTTTGAAACATTTTGAAAAGATAAAAATGAAAGTACCCATGAGGTTTTTTTTTTTATTGTAATATACACCTTTCTAAAAGAGAGTTGTGAGTTCTAACTTCAAGTGAGGTAAAAGGTAAGTATGTAACTATGTAAGTGTAATGAATATGCATGTGTCACATGTTCTTATAAGAATCGGTTAACATAAGTGTATGTAAATATAAAATATTCTCAAAAACCTATATGCTAAACTTATATGGTGCAGATTCGGTACATGGACTAAACACACCGTTTTGATCATTATATTGAATCTCTCTCTCTCTCTAATTGAATGCAAGGCAATTTGTTCAACAAGTCAAACGGTCCTTACAACATAAAGCCCAATTGATGAAAACAATTAGGCCCAACACAAAACTATAAACATAAAACAGAGAGAAACAGACATTAAAAAAAAAAAAACAGTCCATTGGATCCTTGGTCCAGCATGAGGATATGAGTGCGTGGAAACACTTGCTACCATGAAGAACTTGAAGATCAACTAGCTTGAATGCATCCAATGCAATAATAAATGAGGGCCTTCTCCACAAGAAAAGGTACCAACAAGGCACAGAGAAGAGAAACTAAAGTTTTGAAAGAGAAGGCTAAAAAGTCTAACCATAATAGCAGACTCTCGCCATCCCAAAGACGTTGATGTTCTCCATATTCACAACTTCAAGGGAAGATTAAACCAAGGGCTGTCATGTAGAAACTTGACAGGAACAGAAGAAAACAACAACAAACATGAGTAGCCTGAAAGTTGGTTGTGTATCATGACACTACCCATTTCATGACCCACGATGAGCCTCTGCATCATGGTGCAGCAATGCGAGCTTTTTTGGCATCAGAAAATTTGAAAGGCATCAGAAATTCACTCCCTGTGCTATCAAATGACAGCACTGATTTGTCAAATTTCATACAATGCGTCACGGCGCATCGCGTCTCACACCGCAGTGTATGGCACAAAGAAGACACACCGCGGCGCACGAGCTGTAAGCCGTAGCACACGTGTCAAATTCTATGTGAAAATCTGTTTTGAGTTTAACAACTCATTATTTGGGTCCCATTATCTTCCAAGCTTCCGTTTTGTTTTTAAAACTTTAATTTGGAGTCCTTTAAAATAATTTTGAGAAAATCCTTCTTTTAAACTCTCGAATAATTATGTTTTGGAGTAATTTATGGTTTAATCTTAGGGAGGTTACAGGCATTACACTTACTTTTCCCTAGAGTTGCTACAAAACCTGCAAGTCTTGGTAATGTAAAATGACTGACATGCTATATTATCAAGTTAAAGAAAGAAGTTAACATATAAAAAATAAAATAGAGTGCAAGGTAACTTCTACTTGACTAGAGCTCAATATTCTGACATGCAAATAGTAGTCACTTGCTAAGAGAAACAAATGCTCAAAGAAATAGGGAGTGAAAATAAAGTATTTGTAAGTGGAAATGTAAGTCCAATCTAGCATGTATGTCAAACATAGATATGAATCCAGTATTGAAATAAATGAACTTCATATGTACCTTATGTTTGTTCAAATATGAAATTTCAGTTAGTAATATCTCATATGCCAATATATATGCATAATCTAAAAACATCTACAGAGCTTTAGACATACTCTTAACCATTATCTGGTCAACTCAATGGTTAAGAGTCTACTTTTTACTATCAAAATTAACTTGAAGTTAATTCTAACTTGCAGTTCAAGTTAGAAAGCCTAAGGTTATCCTCAATAGCAAAGAAATTTCAAATCCAAAAGACACCTTAGTAGAGCAAACATAATGAAGATTATGACATAAAGTCAACAAATATGGTGGTTCTATATTTAGAATCTCAACTATAGGAAGCAAAAGCAACATTGATTTCTAATCCCTCTTGACAGACCTTCCATTTCATACTTGGTTCATTGATGCCTACCTCTCATAAAAATCATCGGGCAGAGAGGATGGGTTGCCGATCCTTAAATTGGAATCAAGTAGAATTTCAGCAAACATGAACCATGCACATGTAATAACATAGCAGTCTACTCATATTTTGGTCCATTGAAATTAGAAAAAGTAAGACTACCCAACATGAATATCACATTAAGTATAATTTGATTAACGTGTGAAATGCTCATCTGTTTCTACTAAAAATGGATTATGATTCTAAATTCTAGAGTTAATTGAAATTTCCATAGTATGAACATGAATCTCACAAGTTATGCATACAGCATGCATTAGTAATACAAATAAATATTAAAACAGAACTAAAAACATACACTACAAAGGGCTAGATTGCTGCCTTTCAAAGGATAAAATATAAATTATTCACTAACAGGGTCATGAAAGCAGTTATTGCCAAGTGGCATGAGACAACATCATTCAATTATTCAGGTAGAGCTTTTCAATGAAAATAAACACAAGAAAATCTCTAAAGACATTGATCCAGATTGTAAGAAAAATTTAAAATAAGCCAAAATATCCAACTTACATTAACCCTAAACATCCAAGAATAACTATAAGGAAATGAAGCTATATTCCAATAAATTAGACCTTTGCATGTGAAAAATGGAATATTTGGGTTACAAAATTACTTTAAAAACAAGTGAAACAATGAAATATACGAAGATAACATCATTTACATAAAAAAAGGGAAAGCAACAAGACCTCCACATCAATGAAATGATAAAATCCTTAAAAGGAAGAGTACTAAAGCATAACAAGTTCACCAAATTATACACCTTGAAGGGTGAAGTAATGACAATATGGAAGAACAAAAATTAGTCCAAGATAACTTAGCGGTCACTATAAATTCCACAAAGGATGCACAATGACCTACTGCTTTCTTACCAAAGTATTATTATCTAATCAACAGAAATTGTGGATCTTTACTTATCAAATTACATCTTTGCAAACATAGAAATTGTACTCTGTATGACATCAACTCTGACTTGTGGATATTAGTTACTTAAATTTACTCACATTAAGCTCTTGAATCCCTTGTTGGCATTGCACTTAGCTTTGTCTAGACATAGGTGCTTCAAAATATGCAAGATATGTGAATGTAAACTCGGCTGTATCCTATAATGTTAAAGAAAGAAGTTAACAATATATAATAAAATGAGAGTAAAACACAAAGCTAGCTAGCATCTACTCAACAATGGCTCAATATTTCAAAATACAAATAGTAAAAGATAGACTAGTTTTAGGTAAATATGAAAATATAGAGAAATTGATTAATGAAAAGTCATTTATTGAATAGAAATGTGCTAGCCAATTAACTAAACAGGCATAGCAAACTCAGATTTGCATTCAAATTTTTGTTTTCACTTTTAACAACAACGATTTGAAGAGAGATCAAACTATCAATGTCATTAAGGTTTACATATCTTAAGCCGCCAAGTAATAAAAGTTTGATTATTTTCAGATATATGTGAAAGATATTGATAGACTTATAAATATAAATAAAGAAACAATAGAACCTTCACTGAAACTGAAATAGATTACATGACACCACCATCTTTGAAGTAGATTTTTCAGCTTAATGTCAGTTATTATTCTATAATTGTGCAAGTCCCTCTAAAATTGTTGATGTGGAGCTAAATGGGTTTCAACATAGATAAATGAGTGGGAAATTAGAATGAAAATTTTCATTTTATTAGACTATCTTTCAGTATTCATAGTTGCAGAAAATAGATCTAATCATAAAGCCAGAAAATATAAATCTCTATTAGATATTGCTTGAGAGATTTTGAACAATGACCCTTGTCTAACTATTAAGAGAAGATGATGAGCTTTACTTCCCATTTTACGGCATTGATGAACACATCAACCGGAATCTCCCCCACCCAAAAAAAAAGACAAAAAAAAAAAGAAAACATTGATCATACACACAACATTAGACAAGCACGAAACACTTTTTTGGAGAACCTTCATTATCAGAGTTCGCAGCCTTTTTGAGTTCAACTAAGGCACTACTCCATTCTAAGGCTCTTCTATTATGTAAGAATGAGCCCAATTCTACAATTGCTAATAAAAGGCCATTAGCATATTTGAGGACACTATTTATTGGCTCCTTATAATGTCTCATTGGAAAATTACACTTGAAACAGAAACATAAGAAGGTACATGAAAATACCCTAAATTATTGGCTCCCCATCCTCTAATGATTTTATATAGGCCGGAGTTATTGTACTGTTCATGGCTGTAGACGACGTATATTGCCATGTATGCCATGAAGCTTCTTGAGTAGCTTAAAGAACCCTCCAAGAAATAAGAGGATAAAGAAAACGGACCACCATGGAAGCTGCAGAACTAAAGATGTCAAAGAGGCAACAGCCAAAAAGCCAGAGGATGACATGAGCACTTCAAATAGAGAAGCAAAACCAGGAAACACGAACATAGCGGCAAAACTGAGGTAATATGTTATGGAGCAGATGACAGCAGTCACTAAAATGATAGGGTGAAGTTGGAAAGGCGAGGCATTAGCTGCTGAACTTCGAACTTGAAGGAAGGCTAATTGAATTTTAATCGTGGGAGCGAAGACGAGATTGGGGGAAAAGGCTTCAAGAGGGAAATTCCAGTTGTTGAGTCGCCTTCCTGTATAAAAGTAGAGGTCACGGCGGTTGCCATAAGAAGCTGTCACCATTTGCTGAATAAGACAAAAGATAAGGTTATTTATTGTGGTCATAACTTTAGTCGTCAAGTACATTTTTTAATTAAAGTATCAATTTATATTAAAAATAAAAGATTACATATTAAAATTCTGAAAAATAAACCCGAATGGGGAAATTCTTTTCCTTTTTAGAGTAAAGCACTCAAAAATTTTAAAAAACACATCATGAATAATAAAAATACCATCTTCTTGAATTTTTTTTTAATTTTTTTAGTCTTGCACGGAGGTTAAAAACTAAAAATGGGTCAGGCTGATCCTGATAAGCAAAGTTTTAATAAACTTTTTAGTTTATCATGACTTGAGCCCCAAAATCTTATTCTCCTTATATTTGGTACTTTCAAGAATTTAGCCTAAAAATACATGGGTGAGAGGGTGAGCGGGTGAGAGGGAGAGACAAAAAGGGGTGTAGTAGACTTTTCACCGGAACTATCTAAAATGTGGGAGCAAAGTATTAAATATATAAAAGCTATTAACAAAGTTTCAAATAGATAAAGTGCCTATTTGGCAAAGCATTCAAAATTAATTAATTGTATGAAAGTCACATTTTTGACAAAAATTACCCAAACACTCATATTACATGTTAAAATTAATTATAAATATAAAATTATATTTTTTAAAAAATATTCAAACACCTCTTATTATGTCAAAATGAATTATGAACAAAAATATGATTTGAAAACTAATTTATATGACTTTTGGATTAATTTTTAGAAATATATAATTGAAAAATTGAATTGAAAAGCATGTAGTAGTAGCTTATAAGATAACCATAGTTTTGGGTTCATAATTGATTTTGACATGAATAAGAGTGTTTGGATATGTTTTAAAAAAATTATGGTTTTAAGTTCATAATTAATTTTAGTATGTATAATGAATGTTTAGATTTTTTAAAAAAACTATAGTTTTAGATTCATAATTAATTTTAACATGTAACATGTATATTTAGATATATTTTTGCAAAATTATGGTTTTGTCTTATTTTCAATTCTGATTAAAATTAATATTTTTAAGCAATTTTATAAATTAATTATATACCATATAACATAATCAATTATATTTTGAATCAATTATATTAATTAATTTTTCATAATCAATTATACTAAATTGAAATCTAAATACATTTAAAAGAGCTTGAGTTTGAACAGGAAAAAAAAAAAAATATATATATATATATATATATCCAAAATATCAGCTAAGAAAGGGCACGTTCTATAAATAAACAAAGCATGGATAAAAAGAGGTCACCAGTGGCAGTGCTGGCCGACGTCGGCCATTGTTGGGTGGAGCAGCTAAAGTCCAGCTCTGAGACTGATCATTCTCGGTCTCGCGCGCCGGAGACTGCGACCACCTTGTACGGAGGTTTGCCGAATTGAATATCTTCGCCAACAACCGCCATAGACCTTCCTTAACTCGTGCCATCTCTGCTATGCTCTACAGGCAATGTCAGTCGATATATACACGTATTTGTTGGGTCCCATCATAGTCTAAAGCAAACTGTAGACTCAGATGCCATGGGATCCAAACAAAAACACTCCAATCGCTGCTTTTTTGTTGCACATCCAAAAGCTGATGCAGTGAATCACTGCTTTTTTGTTGCACATCCAAAAGCTGCTTTTGTTTGGATCCCATGGCATCTGAGTCTACAGTTTGCTTTAGACTTTGGGACCCAAACAAATCACATTAAACCTTCATAAAAGTTTATAAAACACTTTTTTTTGGAAATAAATCAGGACGTCCCAAAATAAAATCTTTTCAATTCAAAATATAAATAATTTTTTATAATAATCCATTCACCAATAAAATTTTTATATTCATTAAAATATATTTAATTTTTTACCTTTAATTTTAATTTACGGTGAATAAGATGAATGTCATAAGTTCACAGTAAAAATAAGAATTTAAATTAATAAATACAATGGGTAAAATATAATTTTTTTTACAAACATTAAGGTGGTTTGATTATATTTTATAACCGGAAAAATATTTATATTGTGCACATGATGGAGTGAGACACTTTGATAAAAATACAATTCCATTAATTATACTTTTTCAAATATTATCCTTCCTTTTTTTATTATATTTTTCTTTCTCTTTGATATTTCACAAATAAGGCTATGAAGATTATTTTTAAAAATTTATATTGGTATTTAAAAAATTTAAAATCATAAAGTATATTTAATAAATTTTATATTAATATGCATATTTGGTCAAAAATATTTTATAAACAGGAAGGATGCGGCCATCATCCATTGAGCATCTTCCCTGCGGCCTTTCTTTCACGCGTTTAGATTTTTAATAGACACTCAACTCGGACAGGGGAGGCAGTGGAAAGCGGCTCGAAGGAAAACTTCCTCAAATTTTTCCATGAAATGTTTTTGATTTGATTCCGTGTGGATCATGTCATGGAATTTAGATCATTCAAAACTGATTCTAATAATTCAGATTTAAAATTTTTAGCCAGTAATTTTTATAAAAAATATTTTTTTCTTAAAGTAATAATTATAAGATTATCTTTATTTTAAATTATATGCCTCTTAAAATAATAATTTATTAAAAATATAATGAAATTTTATCAAAATCGAGATCTTCTAGCCGTGATCTTCTAATTCTACTGCTCATTTTATCTTGTCTAACTACTAGCAACGAACGTATGCATAGTCTAAATTGAGTATAAATGAATTAGATTATAGGCAAAGGGATAAAAATATTGACAAAGTAATCAATTACAAACACCTAATATCTTAAGGTGAGAAAAAGGGTATAAATACCCTTAACATTACATGAGTGAATATAAAAGTAATCGAACCATTAACTTTGCTTTAATGCCATTAATTTTGACAGATAAATGCTGATTATACATGTCACATGTCAGTCTTAGTTGACATGGATTAATAAAGGGACAAAAATACCTACAAAATCATCAGTCAGGGGCAAAAAATACCTATAATGTTACCAGAGTTAATGCAAAAATGATCAATTCATCAAATTTCTTAAATTCTAACTGTTTAATTGATACCTAAGCAGAAGTTGACCATTTTTTATTGACATGGATAAAAAATATTCTTAGATGAAGTTCTATGGAGATTAATTGGTCATCGTATGACTAGCATGTCAGAAAGTGTCGTTTTAACCTAATATCAAATTAAATCACTCATTTCTTTACAGTAATAGCGAAAATTATTTGAAAATTTTGAATTTATCATGAATGAAATTGTTTAAAATTGAGACAATGTTCTCAAGGTAGGGCAGTATAGGAGGTATGTTCAATCTTGATCTTCGATTGTGTACAAATTATCTCACTATATAAATCTTAGGTTTTGAAAATAAAAGAAAATGAGTGGAGAGGGAGGGAGGAAGGGGGTGAGATATGTGGCAATGGAAAGAAGCCATGTGGCATGAATTTTGATAGATTGATCACTATTGCACTTACTAAAGTAACATTATGGGTATTCATACAATGATTGATTTACCTCCATAAAAATTTGTTTGGGAATATTTTTTTGTCTACATTAGTGAAAAAATAATCAACTTCTGTTTAGGTATTAGCTAAACGATCAACATTTAAGGAATTTGATAGATTGATTACTTTAACAACGACTCTGGTAACTTTATGAGTATTTTGCTCCCAGATGACAACTTCATGGGTATTTTTGCCCTTTTATTAGTCCACGTTAACAAAGACTAACACGTGACACGGACAGTCAACATTTAATGGTAAAAACTAACAGTGTTAAGGTAAAATTAACGGTTTGGTCACTTTTGCACCCATCCATATAACGTTATGAGTATTTATGCCATTTCCTTCGCTTTAGGATATTGGGTGCCCCTGACTAACCACTTTGTGAATATTTTTATTCCTTTACCTTAGAATGTACAAAGAACAAATTAAATGATACAGCGGTTTGCTTGCATCATGAAATCTCAAAACTAGGAGTACATTATGATAATCATGAATTCTAAAGTATTTTTAATCTTAACATATATTTTAAAAAGGATAAAGGGGCAAAAATACTCATAAAATGATTAACTAGGAGCACCCAATATCCTAAAATGAGAAAAAGAATATAAATACCTATAACATTACATGAGTGGATGCAAAAATACTCTCTCCAATTTAAAATATAAGTAATTTTTTTTAAAAAGTTTCGTACACTAATAAAATTTTCATTCTCATAAAAATTATATTATTTTTTTATTTTTAGTCTTAGTTACCAATGCACTTCATAATGAGTGAGAGATAACTTCATACAAAGGGTTAGGTTAATAAATATAAGAGGTAAAATGATTTTTTTTATACTAAATTGTTTATATTTTAAAACTAAAATTAGCTAAGAAAATTGTTTATATATATATATATATATATATTTTGGACTGAGGAGAGCAATAGTTAATATTTTGATAAAAATAAGATTTTATTGATTATACTTTTTTTAATATTATCTTTCACTTATTATATTTTTTTTTCTTTCTTTAATGCTTCACACATAAAACTATATTAAATTAAGAATATTTAAAAAAATGTGAAATGATAGAAAAATCTTCTTAAAATATGTAAATGATAATGAGATCTCGCAAAATGTTATAATTCTTCTTAAGTCCTAAAGAACTTTTTTGACATTAATAATTTTTATTGAAATGACTAAAATACTCCTAGACTAAACTAAAGTAGTAATTGCTTGTTGTGTTTTAGTTATTGTTAGGAAAAAAAAAAAATCACTTCTTAAACTAAAGTAGTCACACGTGTTTACAATACTTGAACTTCAGTAAATAAAAAATTTACTTTTTTTAAATGGCCAAAGCTGTTATTTTTATTTTAAATTGTGAGTATTTTAATTATTTCATCAAAAATTAGTAATAATATAAAAGTCTTTGAGAAATTTAGAATAATTATGATATTTTGCACGATTTCATCACCATTTACATATTTTAGGAGATTTTTTTATTTTTCATTTTCTCTTTAAAAACTTATGTGTTTTAAAATTTTAAGTGTGAGAGTAGGACCCACTTTTCAGGCGATCATTTTATTGTCTTTTTTGTTGCCAAATCGTGTCATTTATTGTCAGATGTCATTAGATTTCATTATTGCCAACAGTTAGTTTTAAATTAATTTTTATCTAATAATTAAAGTTAATTTTCATAACAACAGTATTGCACTGTTTTTAAATATTAAATTTTAAATAAAAAATTACACGAAAATGTTTAAGTTCATATAGTACGTTTCTTAACACATACTTTAAAGGAAAAATTATCTTTGCTGGAAAAAACAAAAAAAAAAAAGGGAAAAATTCTCCAAAGCTCTGAAATCAAATTAACGTGAAATTACATTAGATAAATTCCCCACAACACCTCAATGTGTGTATGTCTGGCATGTGTCCAATGAACTTGCATCACTCCTCACAAAGCAACACAATGACACCTATGTAATTTAAATAATTATATAGTTATATGTACGTGCGTGATACAGTAGAAATGCACCTCTTATATTTGCATACTTAAATAGATATAAACTATATTATATTTAGTTATTTTTTAATGTTAAATTTTTATTAATGACAAGAAAAAATATATATTTATAAAATATATACACACACATGTTAATTTTTTTAGTTAAAATGCCTTGAATTATTATACATATTGTCTATTTGTATAAGTAAATATTTAATGTTTTTGTTACTCAATTTGAATACAATATCAATATCAATAAATAATAATTTAAATTTGTCAAACATTTAATTTTCAATGCATATATTGATTTAACTATTTTATATATCCTAATTTTTATTTGAAATATATAAACATTTTTACATGTTCCGTATAACATTTTCTAAAAAATTAATATATGGTGTCCTGTATTTTTTTAATTTTCTTAAAATACTCATGTAATTATACTTATACATAATTAACATCTAATAATGTAATTTAAATTATAAAATTATTTCAAAAAATAATTATAATAAATACTTAAAAATTATATATAAAAAAATTGGCCCCCACATTTACAATTTTAAAATATAAATAATTAAATTTCCCAAACACCATTGCCCAAAAGAACCTAATAATAATATATAATGGGAGAAAAATGTTTTTAAAATATCAATAATTAAATTGACAATTGATATTTAATCTGAAATATTTCAAAAAAAAATCTGGCTTAACCATCAATCATTTTAATCCTTTAATCCATTTTATATACTAAATGTCTTCGATTGTTACACATAAGTAGTGAAAAAAATAAATTTGAATCTCCAGAGTATTTTTAAACATATGTGAAATTTTATATTTGATATGAACTATATAAGTCAAAGAAGGGCTTGAGCCTTGAATATTCATTAAATTTCATGTTCCATGAAGATTCTATGAAACTTCCCAACGTATACCATAACTTCGATACTGTTTAATCCATGTTGAGGCCTCAAGTTTGGTGTTTCCCTTATTGACTTGACTTTATCATTATTATTATTATTTTTGGCTAGAACTGGGCTTCTTATTACTCCCTCTGTTTAAAAATGTAAATTATTTTTAACTGAATTTCACCCACTCAATAGTAGTTACGTACTTTTAAATTAACTTTATCTTTTCACATTTATTTTTATTAAACACCCTATAATAAATATAAATATCAATAGAAGACACTTTTGAAAAAAAAAGTAATGATTACAACTTGAAAGACTAAAAATATCTTATATTTTTAAACATTTAATTTCTTAAAAATACTTTACATTTTTAAATAAAGAGAGTATAACTTATAAGATTCTTAATTATGGCAACATCATATCTTTGCTCAATCAACTTTTATGATTGTTGGGTCTAGAGATATCTTATATTTTTAAGGACTACGATCCTTACTTAAAATAAAAAACATACATAACTTTATAAAATTACTCTCTACTAAATACTAAAATATACATAACATTGTTAAAATCACTATCTTGGTATGAGAATATTATTAATGTCAGTTGGAAAAACAAGTAACTGCACTAGGAAATAAATTACTTTTCAATATGAAAGAAACTCACTTTTAAAACGTTACAAGGTCACTTATATATGAATATACAAAGAGTAACTTAAAAATTTATTAACTTCACTTAGAAATATGAACCCAAT
Organism: Prosopis cineraria; assembly: GCF_029017545.1. Taxonomy (NCBI): domain Eukaryota; kingdom Viridiplantae; phylum Streptophyta; class Magnoliopsida; order Fabales; family Fabaceae; genus Prosopis; species Prosopis cineraria. The sequence continues at coordinate 21,377,842 of NW_026555338.1, forward strand.
GAGTTGTCAAATTTCATGCTTATTTAGATATAGTTACCACTTGAAAAATAAAGAGATGACACTACTGAAATTACTATCATGACATGAGAATATTGTTAATATTAATTGACAAATAAGGAACCACACTTGAGAATAGATTATTTCTCAATATGAAAAAAATTACTTTTGAGACGTTCCAAAATTATTTATGAATATAAAAAAGTAACTTGTAAATTTACTAACTCCACTAAATGATCTTTTCCTAAGGGCATTTAAAACAATTCGCATTTTTTTTAAGTTTCATGTAAGGACCCTGGTTCTTAATTAGAGTTTCAATATTTTATAATCCTTAATTAAAATTAATGACCTTATAGGGTCTTTAGTTGTTATTTTTTCTTATAAAATTTCACTTATCCTATTAAAAAATTTATAGCCTAAATTTTTTGTCTACAACCTTAAATAACAATTGTTTTAGAATGGAAAAGTAATAATTTAGAAAAAATAATTTGTTTATAAAGTATAAATTCTAATTTGGAAAGGTGATTGCATAAGAAACATAATTGATAATTCTGAATTCCAATAGATAGAAAAAGTTGTTTATATAAGGGTTGAAGGGAAAAAATACTCTATAATTTTTTCTCTAAGAGCATATGACATCATAAACTTTTTTTAGAGCATTTTTTGCTCAAAAAAATTTAAAAAGATAGTATTTTTATCCCACCGTTAAATATTGGGAATATTAACTATTACAGTAAAGTTTGACCAAGGTATTTTACTAATTTACCCTTTTTGTTTCTACATTTTTTGATCTTTATTTCATTTGTTGGAGGCAAAAAGTTAAGGAATTCACTGAAAAACAAAATTGGAGACTGAACATAAAAGGTGTTACTCACCGCAAGTACACTAGTCGTAACAAGTAATATAATGAAAGTAAAGTATCATTCCTTTGAGAATTTGTTTAAAAACAATGATCAAACAAAAGATTAAGTGAGTTCAATCAAGTTGAGCCAAACATAATTAGATGAACATGATTTTATAAACTAAATTAACATTAGAAAATAAAGAAAAAAAAATTGATTCACAAACTTTAAACACAAATTTACCTTGTATCTCATAACACCAAAATTACCTCCTCTCCTAAATGCTTTTAATAAAAATAAGTGCTAGCCTAGAGTTCTAAAAATACTTGGACAAACTCTCTCAAATTATGCACAAGTGTTTAGTTAATGAATTACCCAATCTCTTGTTACAATTAATAAAACTCAATTTTAGCTCTAATGCTAATGTGGCAATGTAAAGCTAGCAAGTATATTTCTATCTTACTAATAAAACTATCCATTCAACATGCAAATATCAAGTTCTTGCACTATTTTATCCAAGTTTTACATTCAACCTAACCCTCTCAAGCATCAATCAAGTAAACTCAATATTTAAATGGTGGCCAATCACTTAGAAGCATTAAGAAAAGAGTAAAATAAATACACACACACACACACACACATCATTAATCACAAAAAGAGAGGAGGAATATAGTGTTAATCTATACAAGGGTTTTAAATAACCCTAGAACAAAGTATTTAGATACTCATAATCATCTGAAAGATACAAATATACAAAATATTTGAACCCATATCAGAACATACAAGAGGAAAGGGAAGAGGAACAGAAAAATTGAAGAAAAAGAGCTCCAAATGTCTTCAAAACTCCATTCTCTTAGACCCAACTCTTTCAATGCCCAAACCCTAACACACAAAGCTCCAAATGATTGCTTAAATTTTGAATAATGCATTTTGAGTCGAGCTCTTAGCATATATATGTCACAACCAATTAATTTTTGATAAATAAAACACAGGGTTTTTATAACAATGGTGAAAGTCGTGAACGAAAGTCGCAACTTTCTGACAACTTTGGCATTTTTGAATTGTTTTCATAATTAATAAAATTTATCCTTTTTCCACTTGATTTCTTTATCCAGAAGCCTTCCAAAAATATCAACAAAGCTCTAAAAATGCATCTAATCAAATCTTAAACCAAAAGAACACAAAATTTGGCTGAAAATATTAAATTAAAGCTAAGAATGCAAACTCAAAGTAAAATGCACATTTTTCTAATTTGAAAAATAAAAATATATGCAAATGACGCAAAATGGATTAAAATCTAAGAAAAATGTGATGAAATGATATGAAATTCTAGAGGTTAAAAAATAAAGGACGGAAAATATAAAAATATACTTAGTCAAACTTTAATTTAACGATCAACATTTATAATATTTAATGGTGGGGTAAAAATTCTCTCCTTTTGAAACTTTCAAGGTAAAATGTTCCAAAAAAAATTAAAATATCAAGCCCTCCTAGAAAAAAAGTTTCAAAATATTTTTTGCCCTTTAACCTTTATATAAGGAGATTTTTTTTTTTAATCTTATCAGAGAGAGTTTTTTTTATCTTATTATAGTTTTATGTTTTATACATAGCTTTTTATTATTTAATTCTATTAAATTATATCCTTAACATAATTTAATAGATATTTTAAATAATTAATTTTTAATAAAAATACTAATATTTATTCTAAGTATAAATTTTTAAAATCATGTTAGAATATTTAGTAGTTTTCACAATTTAAAGTGCCGTCTAGTATGAGTGTCAACCATAAAAAGAACTCCATTGTAGATCTGTTTGTGCTTCATATGTCTAGCCTTGAGAACTTGTTTTTTACAACTAAAATCTGCCGCATGATACAGTTGGGTTTAGACAGCCCAGTATTATTCTCAGCAATAGAGAACTAAAGTTTAATAATCATGGATTGTTCTTTATCTTTCCACATCCTTCATTTTTATTGTACATTTGTTCTTTATTTTTCCTCCATTTTTTATTGTTCTGTCAAACTGCATAGAGCATTTGTCCTTCATTTTTTACACCTTTTTCTGTCAGATTTTGGACTTGTGTGGGGACAGTTGCCTGCAAAAGTTAAAAAAGAATTACTCCCTTTCGTTAAAAAATATTTTATATTTTTTAAAAGTTAAATGTTATTTTTAATTTTTTGAGATATAATTATTATTATTTTTAAGTATCTCTATTAATAAATGACTTTATATTTATTATTAGGTATATAATAAAGGTAAATATAAAAAGATAAGGTTAGTTTAAAAGTAGATAACTACTTTTTTAAGGGTGAGATTCAGTTAAAAATGCCTTACATTTTTAAAAGGAGAAAGTATATAAGATGATTTAAATAAAACTTATTTTTCCAGATTCACTTGTCCTTATCATTTTAAAATAAATTTACTTATTCCATTAAATATATATATATATATATATATAACCTATGAGGCTAACATGTTATCAATGTCTTATAATATTAAATAGTAATAGTTTCAAAGGGATGAATCATAATTTTTAAAAAATTATAAAATCGTTATCTTGTTCAGAAGGGATAGCCCTTAACCCAATAAAAAAGTATTTTTAAAAAAGTGACACCTATTGATGATTAATGAATATTAAGTTTTTTAACATTAGGATAATAAAGGAGAGAATCTTTAATATTAAAGAATAAAATTAACTCATAATTGAATTTAAAATTTTGAATGACCCTTCATGTAAAGTTAAAGCATAAAAATAACTTTTAACTCTAAATTATATTCCAATAAGTTATTTTTTTATGTTCTTGATCTATCGTCAACTCACAGTGAGTTGAGAAGGTTGTAGGGACTGAACCAAATTTTGGAGGGAGGCAATTTGAAAAAATAGCTCACGCACACCATCGTTTTATTTTATAAAATTAAAATAAATTTTATTATTAAAAAATTATAATTACAAAAATTATAAAATAATAAGTATTTACATGAATTCAACATTTTTAAGAATGTAAGAATATTCAAATAGAAATCATAAGTTTGATGCATTAATTTTTGAACAAAATAAGAAGATATAAAAATTTATATTTATATTTTTAACAACTTATTATACGTATGTTATAAACTTGAATAAGGGATTTAGATTAGTCTTTAGATTTTATAAAAAACAGTAATTAATCTATACAAGATATGAACTCTAAATAATTATATATTTGATGTAATTAAGATAATATGAAATTTAAATAATAAAAATATTTTTTAAAAAAATTGCTCAATTTTTAGAATAATATGTGTTGTTTATAATAATTTATTGAAAAGAAACGGTTGCATGCACAATATAGGCATTCGGTATCAATTTTATTTTTATAAATAAGAAGTTGATATTAATTATTTATCAATAACAGAATTTGTCAATGAACTAACAATTCGTATGTTAATAGAGAATAAATAAAATATCAAGTAATATACTAATAATCAAATATTAAATTATATGTGAAAATGTAAAGGGATCTGCTAGAAAAGAAATGGCATATATGCATGGGTGATCAAAACTTCTCATACTTATAAAAAAAAATATATTTCATATTAATATACTCTCTCTGTCCTAAATTATAAAACACTTTTAGAGAAGTTTTGGTATCCCAAAATATAAGAAACTTGGATAAAAATAAGATTTTATTAATAATACTTTTTTAATATTATCCTTTTCATATATTTTCTTTGTTCAATATTATTTTATGTTGGAGTATTAAATGAAGGGTGTTTTTAAAAATTTATATTTATATCTTGAAAAAGTAAAGTTGTAAAATATATTTAATAAGCTTTATTAGTATGTAAAATTTTATTTAAAAATATCTTATAATTTAAGATGGAGAGAGTATATCTCGTTAGTTGGAAAGCGGATCTAAAGGACATGCAAGGGTACTTGCCCTCCATAATTTTTACTTCCCTTTGAAAATTATGAAAATTTTCTTTATAAAAATTGATAAAATAGATTTTGGCCTCCTATGTTTTATCTTATTAGAAATTTTGCCCCCATGTTTTATCACCCTGGATCCATCGCTGCCATTAGTCATGGGGTATGTATATTAAAAGGCCCCAATGCACCTTGGGAGGTTAATGAAAGTATGGAACCTGCTGCATTCAGTGACTTGGGCATAGAAGAAGGGCAAGAAGGAAACTTCCTAGAACGTAACTATAAGGATGCTTCCTAGAACATGACTATCCACTTTCCAATTTGCATGAGATGTTTTGGGTTTGATTTCCATGTGGACTAGATCATTTAAAATTGATTACAAACATTTAGATTTAAAATTTTTAAATTAACTTTTATATACAAAATTATTATTATTATTATTATTATTATTATTATTATTATTATTATTATTATTATTATTTCCTAAAGTGCAATTATAAGATTATTTTATCTTTATTTTAAATTATGTGCCTATTAAAATAATAGCTTATTAAAAATATAAAAATAAAATTTTATCAAAATCTAGACCGACTATACTTGATCTTTTAATTCCATTCATTTCAGCTTATCTTATTACTACTGGCGAAGAATGCTTTCATAGCCTAAATTAAATATATATGAATTAGAATGTACATAGAACTAAACAAATGATACAGTGGTTTATGGAACATCAAAACAAGAAAAGACAAGGAGTATACTATGATCCTGAATTCTAGCTAGAGTTTTAAGTTTTTTTTAGCCTATCGTATCTACTTTTTAACTTTAAATAGTTTGTAAGCACATTTTATAAGTTCTAACCATCCAATAAGTAAAATTTTTATCCCAAAATAATTAAAATAAATTCTACTTAGCCATAATTTATTGCCTAAATTCACCTTTAATTTATAAATTACTCTAGAAAAGTCTAAAAATAACTTTTACAGCTCTTAAAATTACTCAAAGTCATTTAGAGTTTTCTAAAGTTATTTTCTATTGTCCCAAAACAGTGTTAAAATTATCACTCAACATCTCTATCCAATTCCTATATCTCTAATTTTAAAAACACCTAAAATTAATGATGTCAGCTAGAACCAAAATTATAAGACACTTGATCTTGGAAAGTTCCAGCCCACTCTGAAACTATCTGTACAGCTTCTATAATTTATTTATTTATTTATTATTATTATTATTATTTTGTTTTTCCTTTTTGTTCTGCGATGAGGTCTTGCTGGATCTCCACTGCTCGCCGCCGCGCGAGAATGAGGCGCTTAGGTATTATGTTTACCCTCAGCAGAAAGACCCGCCGGGGAGGGGGGGGGTGGTTTACACGCTTGCAAAACCAATAATGGGCCACGTGCCCGCCCGTTGGTTATATTATTTTTTAAAAAACATATTATAATATATATATATATATACACCATTGTGACTTTATATTTTTTTATTTTCCTTTATTTTCTCTTATCTTATCTTTTTCCCTTTTTATTTTGCAGAAATTTATATGTGTGCGTGTGTGTGGTATTTTAGATATTTTAAACTCTCTAGTATAATTTATTTACTATTAATCAAGATTCTTTTAAAAAATAAAAAATTAAATCATGACTGTGTTTGATTTTAATATAATTTAAATAATATTTAAATAAATATAATTTCTTAAAAAGATCAAATCTTATTTATTCAATTTTATAAACTTTATAAATTTTTCCTTCTTTGAAAATATATCTTGAAATTAAATCCTTGAATTTTAATTCATTTTATGTAAATTTTTCTTATCAAGTAATTAAATGATAAATTTAAATTACTATGGCATAATTTCTTTTTAATATTAATTAAATCCTAAAAATCAAGATGTTGTTATTTTGTTCTAAGATCCAAATATCTCAAACTATTTTAAACACGATAATATCCTATCTTTAAATCCAAAAATAATTCTAAGGGACTTTCTAGAGATGGAGGATGTTACACTCATTATTTAGAAATTTACGTAAATTAAATTTGTTCTTGAAGTCATTTTTTTTTCTGATGAAATGAAGTTATTTTAATATCAAGTTATTATTTTTATACATCTTGTTACTATTTATGTGTAGTAAAAATATAAATAACTTGTTTCATTTTGACATAAATTTTTCACTCCACAAATATTATCTTCATGTAAATTAAAATTTAAAAAATAGTGTGTTTTATTTTAAAATTTTTTTATTCTATTCATATTAAAAATAAGGTAAAAGAGCAAATCAACCTTTAAACTATAGTTCTAGGAATGTCCCGGACGTTAAATTTATTTTTAGTATAATGTTTCTCTTCAAAATTTAAAAATGATGCAATTTAAATCTTATCATTAGCAAAAGTTAATTTAAACCATTAGTTCATGACCATAATAACAAAAAAATATCAGTAAAATTTTTTAAGTCATTTTCTATAATTTTTTGGGCTTTTATGTAAGTTTTAAGTTTTTTTCTTTCATTTTTTGGTCAACAAATGATTAAAGTTAATTTTTGTTTATAATAAAAATTAAAATGTATTATTTTTATAAGTTAAATGAAACTTCACACCAAAAATAAATTGAAGGTTCCAGGCACTCTTAAACCTATAATTTAAAATCTAAGTTTCCTTTTTACCCTTAAAAATATAAATAATAGTAACTTATTTCATTCTATAATCTTTTGTCCCATTCAAATTAAAATATAATTAAAATTTACATAACAATATATCAGGAATAAATATACAAATTATTCGTGGGAGCCAAATTTTTCATTTAGTAAATTGTTGGATTAAGTTCATTTAAAATTTTTCTCTCGTCCATATTAATAAGTTAAATAACACATTTCATTTCATAATTTATTACCTCATATACCTCATGTTCAGTAATTATTTTAATAATAATTTTTTTGTTTTTTATCTTTATACTTTTGTGTATATTAAAATATAGAGAAATTCTTGTGCAGATAAGATGCGTCACATTTTTTGTGGTATATCCAATTAAAATATCTCAAGTCATTTAAATAAAATATTATATAATATTATTTTAATTGATTTTATTCTTATAACAAAATGCATATTTAAATTCTTTCATTTTCTTTATTTACTATCATTAATGTCAGAATTGATTTATATTTAATGTCATATGAATGTTACGTTTTTATTAAATAGACTATAAATAACATGGTATATCCGATCTACCTAAGAATTTATCTAAAAATATAAACAATTTATTTTTTATACAAATATAAACAATTTATTACCTTGTAAATATTAAAAATGTAAAAAAATAATTTATTATAAAATATTATTTGCATACTATATCGTTATAACTTCTTATATGTTCCCTCTATCCCAAATTATAAAATAATTTAAAACAAGATTATATATATTAATAAAATTTAATAATGACATTTTACAAATTAATATCTTTAAAAAATATAAAATTTTAAAAATACCCTTAATTTAATATAACTTTAAATCTATGCATTCACAATACTACAATCATTTCAATTCTATTTCCATCTCAATGGTAATATTAAAAAATTATTAATAAAAATTTATTTTTATTACATTATTTTATATTTTAGGACAATAAAATATTTCTAAAGTTTCTTTTTATAATTTGAGACGGGAGAGTATATTTTGGTCCATCAATTCCCTTTTTTCATTCCCTCTAATAATAATAATAATAATAATAATAATAATAATAATAATAATAATAATATTGAGCCCCACTCTCACTGTAAAAAAGAACTATAGATCAGTAGTGATAGTCATTATATTTTATAGTATTATAGATGCATTCAAATAATTGGTCCTCCATGTAAATCCAAATAGGGACTTTCTCTATTTTGGGATTTGTGGTGGCAGTTGCTCTCTTATATATATTAACATTATAACACAAGTTAGGAAAAAATTGCATAAGATAATTATAAAAAAAAATGCTTACGTGCCCCCTTAAAAAGTTTCACTTGTCCTCGTCAGTAAAACATACATGACCTATAAAGCTAAAATTTTATCAATGTTTTATGATATTAAATAGTAATAGTTTCAGAATGGATGAATCATAATTTAGAAAAAAATTCTCTTCCATGCAAAAGAGTTATATAAATTTTATTTAATAAAAATAAAAACATGATTCTAGTAAATATAACAAGTTTTTTGTTTGAACACAATTTTTATTGTATTATAATTTATATATTATCCATTTTTAAATATTTGACTTTCTTATATTATATTCATAATATAATTTAATAAATATTTAAAAATATTTTTATAAAAGATATTAACATTATTTTAGTATAAATTAAATCCCAAATCCCAAGTCATTTTTATAGATCCGTTATGTAAAAGGAGTAGTAAAAAGTCGCAATTATACCACAAAGCTACAATTTTATGTGATTTTCTTTGGAGTTTGTAGATTTTTTTTTTCTACTTAAAAGTTAACCAAGTATAATAAATATGTAAAAACGTAAAAGCATCAAGTATGCGATTCTACAAGTCAAATACGGCTTTAACAACCATGAGTATGATACACTTATACTTAGGTACATTTGAAATTAGTTTTTAATTTTCAAATAACGAAGGTAATACATTTTGGCGTAAAACAAGCATGCTTGGGATGAACATCTAGTTCAGGAGTTCGGCCCCACTCCTTTGACTTTGTTGAGGCTTGGATTTTCAACCATCATTTGGATGAATATATATATATATATATATATATTCTTTTATAAAAAATATAAAATATTTCTTTAAAAATAAAATATTTAAAAATATAAAATATTTATAATTTTTTGAAATGTGATTATTATTATTTTTAAAAGTATTTTAATTAATAATAATTTTATATTTATTGTAAGATGTTTATTAAAAATAAACATAAAAGATGGGATTAATTTAAAAATAAATTATTATTTTATTAAAGATAAATTTTAATTAAAAATATTTTATATTTTTTAATAGTGGCAATATATATTTCCCTGAATTTGGATGAGTACATTTTACTATTTTAGCAAGTCATTAGGACCAATGCAGCCATCACACATCCCAAGCGAACAACGTTAGACATTCAAGCGCTAGTTGTATTCCCTCCGTACAAGTTTATGAAACACCTTTTTTTAAAATAAATTAGTGTCCCAAATATAAATAACTTTCTAACAATAATTTATACACCAATAAAATTTTTACATTTATTAAAATATATATTATTTTTTAATTTAATTCTTAGTGTAATAAACATAAGATTCCAAATTAATAAATACAATTGATAAAATAATTTTTTATAAATACTAAGTTGCTTTGTTTAAATTTTATAATTGAAAAAAAAGTTTATATTTTGCACAGAATGGAACAAAACACTTTAATAAAAATACAGTTTCATTAATTACATTTGTCCAAATGTTATCCTTGCCTTCTTTATTGTATTTTTGTCGCTCTTTAATGTTTCTTAAACAAAGTTACATTAAATGAATGTTATTTTTAAAAATTAAAAATTATAAAGTATATTTAATAAAATTTATATTAATATGTGTCTTTTTTCAAAAATATTTTATAAACTGGAAGGATGCACGTCCACCCATCAGCTATGGATCCGGATCCTCTCAGCGGCCAAAACTCTCAGCATCCCTCAACGTCCAAATCTGATTTGTTTAAATGGTCAAAATTTGATCAATACACACATCACATGGTTATTAAAAATATGTATAGATAATTTATTTTTAAATAGTAAAAAAATATATTTCGAAATATCAAACATGAGTAAAAATAAATTAAACTTAAGCTAAATTTTGAGTAAACAGGTTTAGCCTATTTATAGAAATAAGCTTAATTATAAATTTAAACATAATTTTTTTATTAAACAAATCACATCAAAATTTAAATAGGACAGACTTCATGTCTCTACAGGTTTATTTGCTTATTTTAATATAATCAATATTTTTGTTAAATAATCCTGACCTTACTTGCAAAAACACGCAGTCTGTCCTGTTTAAATTTTGGCTTGGTCAGTTTAACAAAAAGACCATACTTAAATTTATAATTAAGCTTATTTATATAAATAGACTAAGTATGTTTACTCAAAATCTAGCTTAAGACTGACTTACTTTTACTTATATATAATATTTCAAAATATATTTTTTTGGACTGGATAATTGGACTGGAGAGGCAGTGGCACGAAGGAAACTTCCTCGAATTTTTCCATGAAATGTTTTTGGTTTCACTTCGTGTGGACGGCGTCATGGAATTTAGATCATTTAAAACTGATTCTAGTAATTAAGATTTAAAATGTTTAACATGCAATTTTTGGAGAAAAAAATTATATTTTGCTAAAGTGATAATTATAAGATTATCTTTATTTTAAATTATGTGCCTATTAAAATAATAATTTATTAAAAATATAATAAAAATTTTGGCGCACTTTGTTACAAAACATGCGCCAAAGTTTCTAGTTTAAAGATTGAACGAGGTTTAAAATATGTAGTTCTTTCCGTCAAATTGGTAAATTAATGCAATTATCTGGATGGCTACGAAATATGAAGGTAAACTATATTAAATTTTTCTACAACTCAACAACAAGTGCCAGTATTAGTATAAGCAGCTATATATAACAACTTAAACAAAAAATCTTAAGTTTAAATTCATGTAAATACATGATAAAACATCTTTAAAAGAGCTACCTTTATCAGACCCAATAATAATTGCATCTGACTTAATCAGGTAATCATATAAAAAAATAAAAATTCCAACAACACAAATTATTTTTAATTACATGCAATCTCTTTTTATTTTTAGACTTTCATACCATGTATATAGAACCGGCATCTAGTTTTATCAAAATAAACAGGAAAAATTATTTATTTATTGATGACTCGTGATACGATACCTTTAAAAACATTTTTTTTCAAGTTATAGCAGTGTTACGTTCTAATCATTGGTATATACTACCACTTTTAATTTCTTTAAATATTAACTTAATTAAAAAAGAATTGGTATTCCCCATAAAATGATATTTGAGTGAAGTCGATATTATGTAATGAATGAGTGTGATATTATTGCACAATTGACAGTTTAATGAGTATTTAAATATAAGCGCGTGAAGGAAAGGACGCAGAGAAGATGCTGAATAGATGATGGAATCGGATCCCCTCATTGGCCAAACTCCTAACGTCCGTCAACATCCAAATTTGATCCGTTTAAATAGTTAAAATCTGATCAATACACAAATCACATGGCTACTAAAAATGCACATAAATAATTTATTTTTAAATAATAAAAAACTATATTTTAAAATATCATGTATGAGTAAAAGTAAGTGAGTGGATAATTGGACTGGAGAGGCAGTGGCGCGAACGAAACTTCCTCGAATTTTTCCATGAAATGGTTTTGGTTTCATTTCGTGTGGACCGCGTCATGGAATTTAGATCATTTAAAACTGAATCTAAGATGTAAAATTTTTAACCTGTACTTTTTATAGAAAAAAGTTATATTTTGCTAAAGTGATAATTATAAGATTATCTTTATTTTAAATGATGTGCCTATTAAAATAATAATTTATTAAAAATATAATTGGACTGGAGAGGCAGTGGCACGAAGGAAACTTCCTCGAATTTTTCCATGAAATGTTTTTGGTTTCATTTCGTGTGTACAGCATCATGGAATATAGATCATTTAAAACTGATTCTAGTAATTAAAATTTAAAATTTTTAACATGTAATTTTTATAGAAAAAATTATTTTTTGCTGAAGTGATAATTATAAGATTATCTTTATTTTAAATAATGTGCCTATTAAAATAATAATATATTAAAAATATAATAAAATTTTATCAAAATCTAGGCCGTCTTATCCTAATCTTTTAATTATACTGTTCATTTTAGTTTATCTAACTATTGGCCAAGAATGCATGCCTAGTCTAAATTTGAGTATAAATGATTTAGAATGTACAAATAACTAACTAAATAATACAGTGGTTTTCTTGCATTATAGAATCTCAAAATAAGAAAAGACTAGAAGTATATTATGATGATCTTGAATTCTAGAGTTCAAGCTTTTTTCCCCATGAAATATATTTTTAATCTCAACATATATTTTAAAAAATTCAAAAATTATATATACGAAAGCACCTTCATTTAGAATATGTTTGAAACATTTTGAAAAGATAAAAATAAACGTTCCCATGAGCTTTTTTTTTTTAATTGTAATATACCCCTTTTCAAGTGAGGTAAAGGGTAAGTATGTAACTATATAAGTGTAATGAATATGTACGTGTCACATTTTCTTATAAGAATCGGTTAACATAAGTGTATGTGAATATAAAATATTCTCAAAAACCTATATGCTAAACTTATGTGGTGCAGATTCGATACATGCACTAAAACACACCGTTTTGGTTATTATATTGAATCTCTCTCTCTCTCTCTTTAATTGAATGCAAGGCAATTTGTTCAACAAGCCAAACGGTCATTACAACATAAAGCCCAATTGATAGAAACAATTGGGCCCAACACAAAACTATAAACATAAAACAAGAGAAACATAACATTATTAAAAAAAAAGAAAAAGAAACAGGCCATTGGATTCTTGGTCCGGCATGAGGATACGAGTGCGTGGAAACACTTGCTACCATGAAGAACTTGGAGATCAACTGGCTTGAATGCACCCAATGCAATAATAAATGAGGGCCTTCTCCACAAGAGAAGGTACCAACAAGGTACAGGGAAGAGAAACTAAAGTTTTCAAAGAGAAGGCTAAAAAGTCTAACCATAATAGCAGACTCTCGCCATCCCAAAGACGTTGATGTTCTCCATATTCACAACTTCAAGTGAAGATTAAACCAAGGGCTGTCATGTAGAAACTTGACAGGAATAGAAGAAAACAACAACAAACATGAGTAGCCTGAAAGTTGGGTGTGTATCATGACACTACCCATTTCATGACCCACGATGAGCCTCTGCATCATGGTGCAGCAATGCGAGCTTTTTTGGCAACCAAGCTCGCAAAATCCAGTTCAAATCCCAGGTCCAAAGCATTTCGTAAAATTTATCTGTCCCATTGATTAGTAGCCCGACCCATTAAATTAAATTATCACCGTTTTAGATCAATGGCCTAAAAAACCAACCCGAATATATTCTTGATAGAATCAGAAGACACTGACTTCAAGCATCTAGAAGCAAAATGACCGACATGCAGATAATGTGAGCAAAGTCGGCCAACATTTTCCACGAAAATAGAAACTTCAAAAACTTCACCAAGATGAGAATATAAGATTAGGTTCGGAGGAAAGGAAGAAAGGTTGGAAACATGGGCAAAAATACGTAATCCAACATTAGAAGTCAAACAAGAACAGTCAAACTCTAAAAAAGAACCAAACTTATCTCTAATGAAAGAAACCATAGAAACAAGAGTAGTAAGTTAAAGGAAGACCTAGAATACGAATCCAGACACAAAAACGAGTAGGAGAATTCAAGGAAAATGAGAAAGATTCATACCAAGAGGACACCGACAAAGTAAAATCATGAAAAAGCTAGACACTGACTTAAAACAAACTAAAGATGAGATTCAAAACAGAAAAAAACAACAAAAAAGAAGGCCCTGGATGTTGAACCACAAGAACAGGGCCTCTAAGACATCAACACACATTTAGAAGAGACTGTAACTTGGAGATATGAAGAGAACGATCATTTAAAACTCGAAAAATTAGAAAGTGTCGATGATAGAAAGAAACATGAGACCAACTATAAGAAGGAAGAAACATCTTAAATAGAAAACGAAAACAGACACAAGAACGAGCAAGGAACAAGCAAAAATGAGACCAAAAGAAAACACCGATGAAAAGAAAGAGAAGAAAAAAGATCAAGAAGCAAAAACTAGATGCCTAAAGTTCTAGAAAGGAACCAAGGAAACAGAGAGACGCGAAGCTCTCCCCAGCTCAAATCTTCACGCACTATAGAAATCCAGTCCTTGAGTCCCTCACTCCTACATATTGACAAGCATAATATACCTGACTCCCTTTATCGTCAAATTCATTAAAATATTGCCAAATAATATATTTGCGTGTGAATTAGTCTTTAATAATGTTTCCAGAATTAATTTTCATCAATCAAATTCATTACTGAAATTAAATTCATATCGTCTTTTCTTAAATTATCGTGCTCGATTTTTTTTTTAAAAAAAAATCCAAACACGTATGAAGTAGGAATAGGGACCTATGTCCTTGCAACCTAAAGTTTTAAGAAAAATTTGAGAACAAAATTTTTATTATAATCAAATGTTTTCATTTTAGTTATATTATTTTTGGAGCAAGTTCAATGAAAACGGTTGTTGGCTTAGTGGCGTTCATCATGCATGTTCAAACATCAGGTTCGCACTGCACATGGGAAAATTTCTTTTCTTTTCTTTTTTTCTTTTTTAGCTAGCTTCATGCACAAGCGAAATTACTGTTTTACGCCTGACAAAAAAAAAAAGAGAGAGAGAGATGGAGGCATCAGAAATTAAAACGCACGTGCAGCTCATTGCCTTCATTTCTTTATCATTTTCGAAATCATTCCAGAATTTCAGAGAGAAAGAGGCGGTGAGCAGCACCTAAAACCCTTGCCCTGTAACCGTGGATCTCTGTTTCTTCCTTCTCGACCACTGGTCTCGTCGTCGTTCGTGAGTCATTGTCACCGGCATGGTTGCCTCGGTTTCGTCTATCATTGGTCAGTCAACTCGTGGCTTTTGTTCTTCTTCCGTTCTAGATTATGAGGTCCTTCTTCCTTGCGGTCAGTGTGATCGCACAGGTGAGCTAAGACTTCTTTGTTCCTCTTGGTCATTTTGTCAACACCAGTCGGCTCATCCTTTCTCCATACAACGGTGACAGCCCCTTTTTTTCACTGTTCAGACACGGCATCACCTCCTTCCTCTGTTCGTGCATCGTGGGTCAATGGAGGTAAAAACTTGATCTCTTCTTCTTTCCTTGGAAAATTTCTATACGTGTGAATGGGTGAAGGGATGGAGTTGATGTTGTAAAAAATTTTGTTCTGTAGATGCTGCTGTTGGCGTGAGTTCTTCTTCCTCAGTTTCAATCAGCTTTCTTCTCTTCATCTTCTTCATGGCTGCTGATTCATGTCTGAAGTTTTGCACCCTTTATCATGTTAATTTCGTGTGTGGGCATTTTAATGATTCAAGCCAGACTTTTAGTGTGTTTTGCTGAAGCCCGTGTTTTAGAGAAGAGGAAATTCAAGCGTGGAGCTGAAGCTCGATGCTAATCTACATATGATCATAATTTTTAAGTTACATTAATTTGTTTGGAATGGTTCATCTTGGAGCAATTGTTAGAATGAAATTAGAAGAGAAAAGCTTAAACGAGAGACTTTGTCAAAAGGCTTGTTAGAAAATATTAAACTTGATTTTAAATATTTTAAAATTTCATTAGTTTTTAGGATTTGTATAGTTAATGGTTAATTGTTAGACATTTTAATAGAATGGTTAGAAATAATTTGGTGAAAATTATAGGAGAAAATTTTGCTTCAAGTAAATAGAGTGGCAAGGCTAAAGCAAGTTGGAGGAGATTAAAAATGTGAATGATAATACTTGAGTCAACTCTAAAGCTTGAATTTTAGTTTTAAAATTTTAGATGATAATGGTTGATTGGAATTGTGTTAGAAGCATAAGGAAGCCTTTATAAGTTAGAGAAAATTTATTAAACTTTATTTATTTATATCCTTATAAGTGTGTAGAAAAACAAAACCTTGATAAGAGTTAAAGGAGGAATATTTTTAAAAATTTAGAACTTTGACAAGTAAGTGAATGGTATCCCATTTCTTATGACAGTCTTTTATTGAAGCACTTATTTTTTGTATAGATCATTTATTGTTTAATATGGTAAGTTAGGTATGTTGTAAATAAAATTATTTTTATCTTGAGAAAATATAAGTGGTTGCACAGGATAACTAAGAGGTGATGTGTGTGTGTGTGTATTCATGAGTTATATTTTTAATATTTATGATATTTAAGATTTATGGTGTTATTTTTATTTGTTTATTTTGAAAACTTTTGAATATTTAATAAATGCTATTATGCACATTATTTATGAAAATTTATTTTTGACAAGTATTAAATTTGAATTCGAAAGGATTCATGCGAGTTTAGTATTGAGAATATAAATTGTATTTCAAAAGTGATTATTTTCTCGTATATTTGAAACATAATTTTTAAGAGAACTTTAAACAGAATATTGCTGCTAACGACAGTTCTACTAGCCCTTGGCGTGCCTTGATTAATGACTAATTAGTTTGATTTTTGTGAGCTTTGTTTTCATATTTGTTATTTTGGGTTTAATACCTGCGTTTGTTTTCATAGCTTCAAGCTGCATTTGGTTAGCCTTACTCTTGTGGACTGTGTATTCACATTTGTTTTGTAACTCAAGCTGCATTTGGTTACTTACTCTCGTATATTATGTATTTACATTTCTTTTCGTGCATAAGCTGCATTTGATTATTTGTTCTTGTAGACTATGTATCCATGCTTGTTACTTGTTATGTTAAGTCCTCAAAGTTTTAAATTTTGATTAACTCGCTCATTTGAAATTTCAATGATTTCAATTAATAAGTGTATTATTTTAATTTATGTATGAGTAATTTGTTTTCTTTAAGCATGATAGAATAAAGTGCTCTCAATTTACTTTCATTTTATGATTATGATTTATAGATTTATGAAGTTATTATATAGAATTCTCATTTTTTTCAATTATTTTATATGATTATTTGAGTTTGTTATTTTAATTCTTTTAAATTCTATTTTGGGGATGCTATTTACTAAAAAAATTATTTTGGTTTCAGATTCATTAACTAATGTTGATTTTACTGCCAGCCTCTAAAGGGTAATACGGTTATATTGGGTGGAAATTTTGTTTGGTATATTTACCTTTTGATGTAAATATTTTAAGATTCATGTATTTTAAATTTAGAAGAAAAATTAGTTGCTCCACATAGATTGTTGTTAGGATTTTATTTTGACTTACATACTGTTTGCTGGTTGGAAGGAGCTAAACTCTTGATTGATACTATATTCTGTGAAAATTTTTGTGTTGTAGAATTTTCAGGGATCTTATTTGCAGGGAAGTTTTGCCGAAATTCTATAAAAAATGTGGAAGCTTTGCCATGACAATTAGTGTTTAAAGTGTTAGAATTTTCATATAATTTGATATAAAAAAATAAAATGAATTTTTATTTTCAGGTTTCCGGGAATGTGAGAAATAGTTCGCACCCATACTGATCATCCTCTATTTTTGAGGAGTGAAAGTCCTAGCCTACTTTAGACGTAGCCTAGCTTATTTGTTAAATATAGTTAGGTTTGGTTCAGATATTTAATTAAGCCTATTTAGTTAAATAGGTCATATTTATTTTTTTAAGGTCTAACTTACGAGCCCAACAAGTCGGCCTATTTATACACACATATATTACGTAATATATCACACACACATTAGTTTTATCTTTAATTTTTAATCAATCTGTTCTTTTTATTGTATTATAATTGGTAAGTCCTTTCAATTATTATATATTGTAATTGATAAATAATGTTGTATATTGTATAATAATAATTCTAAAGTATTTTGAGATGTTTAAAATTAAAATACAAGCCTATTTAACATGTTTACTTTTAAGTAAGTTTTTAAATAGGCTTTGAGGTTAGGCTAGATTTTAAATAGGCTCATGCCTTAGCAATGAAAAAAGCCTTTTATAGGTTTTAGGTTAAGCTCAAACTTTTGACTGACTATATAGGCTTTATACCATTTGGCCAAAACTTAGTTTGGCCTGACTTATTTTCACCCCTGATACCTTAAACAGTTAATGCCAAATCACTCTTTTGGGCTTACTAAAAAGTTTTGAGCTTGTGTCTTGAATTCATCATTTTAGTGTGCTCAATTAGGTCAACTCAATCAATTTGATATACTTTAGCAATCACAACAACTCAATCAACTTTTACCAACAACTTAATATTCAAATGCTTGTTAGGGAAAATCACTACTAGAAAAATGAAATTTAGCGAGGGACGAATCCCTCACTAAATGTCATTTTTCGTAGCTAAATTGCATTTAGTGAGGAATTTTGTCCCTCGCTAAATTCGTAGCTAAAAAAGGGCTCACTAAATTTAGCAAGGAATTGTATTTCCCTCGCTAATTAACAAGGAATTTAGCGAGGGATTTAATCCCTGGCTAAAATTAACTAGGGACTAAATTTCTTGCTAATCCCTCTCTAATACTATTCAAAATTTGATAACTTTAGCGAGAAATTAATTCCTCGCTAATCCCTCGCTAATCCCTCGCTAAATATGCTTATATTTAAAAGTAACTATGCCATATCACCTGCCATGTGTGATGTCAACTTGTGACATGTCATCAACAACTTCATACTTTGTCAACCACCATGTCACCTACTATCTCACGCCCTATCACCCACCACATGTGCGACAACTCATGACACGTCAGTGTTCATCTTACGCCATGTTACTTGCTTTTTACCATATCATATATTCATTATGTTTATGCCAAAGCTAAAGTTTGAACCCTTAACCTCATACCTTCCAAGCTTTATACTTTCCTTCTTTGCCAGTTGAACTGAAAGGCACTTGCAATCATTATAGAGAAATTAAATATGTATATATATATATATTATTCAACTACATAAATATATCAAATAATATATTATAAAAATACACACATATACATATTAAATTTTATTTTCAATTATTAATATGTTAAAAATATTTATATTTTATTAAATTATTCTTTATATTATATTTTTAATAAAATATTATTTTATTAATGAAAATCAACTTAAAATAAAGAAAATATTAAATAATTTTATTATGAATATTTTAGTTAATTTTTAAATTTAATTATTATTTTTAAATGAAAATAATTAAATATATAATTAAAAGTCATTGTCAAAAGTTAATTTTTTTTGTACTAATTAGCTAGGGATAGAATTTCTCGCTAAATCCCTCGCTAATTTTTTTATTTTAGAGAGGGATTGACAATCCCTTGCTATTTTTCTCGCTAATTCTCTTATTTTAGAGAGGGATTGATAGTTTCTTACTAATTCTCTTATTTTAGAGAGGGATTGACAGTCCCTCATTAATTTCCTAGCTAATTTTAAATCAAGCTACGAAATCAACATCCCTCGCTAATTTCCTCGCTAATGTGATATTTTAGAGAGGAATAGACGATCCCTCACTAAATTTCCTCGCTAATTTACATTTTTCTAGTAGCGAATATTCATATTTAATATTCGATCGTGTCTTGAATAGAATCGTCTTCAATAAAAATATATTTACATACAATAAAAAAACTCCAAAAACTTTTATTTCAATCAACTCAATATGTTTTATTTCTTTTTTGTTTTCTTCTTTTTTTTATATTTTTAAACTTAACATAACTAACCCCAACCAACTAGAGATGCTATTTCTTTTTGAAAAATTAGTTATTTAATCCTTGTAATTTTAACTTAGTTGTAATTTAATCTTTGAATCTTGATTTGTTATAATTTAATCTTTAAAGTTTTGACTTGATTGTCGCTCAATTCTCAAACTTTAACTTTTATAATTCAGTTTCTATAGTTTCAACCATTTAAATATTAGTCTTTATATCTTAAAAAATAAAATCATAAAGATTAAAATTATGTTAAAATTTATTACTAATATTTCATATTACTAAAACCTTTTAATATTTATATTATAAATATTAAAATTTTAAAATATTTTTAATCTTTATAATTTTACTTTTAAAATATAAAGACTAATATTTAAGTGGTTGAAATTATAGAGATTGAATTGCAAGAGGTAAAATTTAGAGTTGAATTACAACTGAATTAAAATTATAAGGACTGCGTTATAATGAATTAAAGTTTAGAGACTGAGTTATAATTGAGTTAAAAGTATAAGAATTAAATAATTAATTTTTTTTTCTCAAATTTGGGAGACAAACAGAATAAAAAGAAAGAAAGAAAGGAAAGTAAACCCACTTTAATATATATATATATATATATACAGTGATTAATGCCGGCAGATCTAATGGGAGATAATTATCTCCTCTTCCCCTTGTTTTCCTTTTCTAACACTTAAATTAAGATCTAGACAGCTTATATTTAATTTTTTATAAAATTATTATTAAAATGTTAAATTATAAGAAATATAAATAATCAAATTAAAATTGTTAACATTTAATATGAACATTTTAAAATTGCAATAAAATAAAATAAAAATAATTATTTAATAAAAGTTCAAATTCAACCCATCCATAATATTCATCTTGTGGTTACAAAGGAAGAAGATGGAAAGAGGATAGTAAGGGAAGAGGATAAAATCCTCCCCCCACATCCAACTATTGGAATTGGCAAGGATGCATTAATTAATGTAAATTCAGCAGACATTGATTAAAAAGTATGAATAACTAAATAAATGAGTTCGTAACATGATTATGGATAGCGAATTATTAAGAGAAAATGTTTTTTTTTTTGGAAATATGCAAATAACAAAGAAGTCACAGAACGTGATTATTATTGTGTAATACCTAGGAATATGTCTGGCATATTTATCTTTGCGAAATGACAAATTTTTCAATTTTAAAAAATAAACATGTGGAGGATGGTGACTATTTAAGAATATATGGAATATCAACTTCTCAAATGACTAAAATCTGATAGCAAATTATGAGTACATTTATGCAATCTTTTTATCAGCAAGGACAGTGACTAAAGAATAAGAAATATTGATAACTTCTCTTACCAAATGACTAAAACCTAATACTCTCCATTAATATTATATATTAATATTTTTAACTGAATTATAGCTCTAATAAGTTAGTTAATTGTATTTAAAATTATACAGTTTTTTATATTTATTCTTATTTAATAGAGCATTTTTATTAAAAAACTTTATTTATTACACTTTTAATTTATATTTTTTTAAAAATATCATTAATTACACCTTAAATTATCTATAATATCTTGTATTTTTTAACATCTTTCCTCATGGGAACTACTTACTTGTTCAGGAATATGGTGGGAGTTTGGATCGCATGTGCAATTTTGATGTAAAGTAATTTGGGCTTGTGGGCTTTTGCCCCCATAGTTTGGGCTTTCGCCCCATTAATTGCTTGTCTTGCAATTTGACGGCAAAATTCCTTTGCCAACTGCTTAACTGCAGCTTCGCCAGCATATTTATATATGATAATCATGTTGATGGAGTAAACTCATGAAGATTGATATATGTGAAAATACAATATTGAATTGAACTACAACTACTCATCCACTTTAAACATAAATCAATGTCAGAATGATATATAGCATCGCAATTTTTATATATGTAGTATCGTCAACATTGCAATTGGTCAACTCTCTTGACTCAACTAATTTATTCTCTGAGTGTTTTAATTTCAACATTTAAAGTCATCATTCATAGCCACATATTAAAATTATAAGAGTTTAATTTACAAAGATATATAAAAGCTTTCTTCAATCTTGATTCTAATCTGTGAGAACATTTTTTTCCATAAAAAATAATTTCCAGGATCAATAAATTGAGAAATAGATATAATAGGAGAGTGATCAAGAAAATCCCTTTTCAATGATCAAATTAAAACCTTTATTGCAATGGAAGCTGCTGAAAAGGAGATAGAATGCTCGACATTGACACCCCATCTTTACTAAAGCACAAGCAACAGCCAGCCAGCTAATTACTTATTGTGTATGAGTTTAATTTCCAGTTTGATACATTCTTGATTGATAAAATAATCACACTCTACATATTTTCAGGTTGGTTCTTATAAGTTATGAATAATTCAACTTAGTTATAGGAAAACCCATTCAGTTTTCGTTGATAAACATTAGCTAATACAATATTCCTTCATCGTCAAGTATTTAAACTGTAGTTTCGCCAGCATATATTTAATTTTAAAAGAAAATTACAATAAAATCCTCCACAATTATAAAACAATAATATGTCTTTTAAAATGCCATAATTTTAATTAAGTTCTTAGGGACCCCCAACCCATTGGAGGAACTGGGTCAAGCTGACCTGGCAAGAGGTTGATGAGGATAGAAATTATGTGTCATTTTAATGTGTCACTCTATTATTTAAAACAGTTTTTTTTTTTCGTTTGGGCCGCAAGCCTAGACCTATTAAAAACATCCAAATTGGGCTGTCAAGCCCAAATCTTAAGAGAAAAAAATTATTCAAAAAAAGGGTTTGAATTATGTAAATGGATCCACGCGTCGGGTTGGGTATAGAAAACCTGACCTAATTCAAATTATAATAAATAATAAATAATTCAAATTTAAAAACATTTCATGGCATGTGGGACCTATGGGAAGGCCCCACAAGCATGTGATAGACCTCATCTAAATGCTGATGGGTGGAACACGTTTGACTGACGCGTGGAGCCACTAGAGCAAGGCAAGGTGGCTCATGACGTGCAAGCTCCTCCTTTAAGAATGGGCATCATTTGGTTTTTATTTTTTCCAGAATTTTTTTTATCTAGAGAGATTTTCATGGTGTGTGCAGGCGCACAAAAGATCAGATTGAGACAAGATTTGTCATAACAAATTTTTAAATTCGAGATCTTCATTTTGATATGCTATTTCACTATATTTGATAATCTTTAAGACAAAGATGAAGATGTGGAATCACATTTCACATCCTCAATGATAAAAAATATATATAGCAAAGAGAGATGTCAAAAGAATTAAAAAGCCAAATGACATTTTTTTAATAGTAAAAGTATATTTAAGCTTCATAATAAAAGAAGAACAAGTTCTGGTTGTGAAAAAAATTTTTAAACAACTTAGGAAAGAACTTCAACATAACAAGCAAAACAAATCGTATTCGGAAAATCCTTTATGAAATAAAGCCATTAAGAGGATGAGAGTGAAAGAAAAATATAAAAACATAATTAAGTGTTGTCTTTTTAGGTTTGTACTTTAAAAATGTAATGTATCTTTATGTTTTTTATGAGAATTTTTGTTTTGTCATGCTATGTTGTTTTTAAGACCTTGATGATTTATGATATATATGAAGCATGTTGGTTCTTATGATATTGATTTTTATTACTTTATATATACTTCGTTTGAGTGGGAGCCCTTAAGTGATAAGTCATTTAAGAGTCAATATAATGATTATAAAAATATTTGTAAAATTTTTTATAGATGACAGTGATTTTATTAGAATCAATGTGACGGGAGATACAAACGTAGCCTCTTGATTGTTGATTTGATAGTGTTGTTATCACTCTAATAAATAATAATACAAATATAAAACATTGTATGTTTCTCATAAGTGTTTTATTCATGGTTTAATATAAAAAATTATTAATGTGGGATAGTTTTGTATCAGAATTAAGAATGTCAACAAAAAACATTATCACTGAACTGAATAAGGGCAACAAGTTAAATGGAAATTAGTATTTTATTACCTTTATTGATGATTTTTCACGTTTTGTCATATCTATTTGATATCACAAAAGTTTGAAGCTCTTGAGTGCTTGAGATGATATATTAATAAGGTTAAAAATCAAATGGACAATAAAATTAAAGCATTGCAAACTGTACTTGTCTGATCAATTTAAAGAACTTTATGAAGAAAAGGAATAATTAGACAACTAGCTATCCTGGCACTTCACAACAAAATAGAGTTATTGAAAGAAGAAATAAAACTCTTTTAAACATGGTTAGGTCAATGATAGTACAAGCAAATCTTTCAATCTCATATTGGGGCGACACTTTGCTAACTTCTGCCTTCATACTTAATCATGTGGCCTCAAAATCAATTACTTTCACACCTTATGAGTTATGGACAAAACGCAAGCCTGAGTTAAATATCCTAATACCATGGGGTCAGTTGCATATGTCCATGATGATTCCTATAAATATGAAAAATTAGGTCCAAAGAGAAAGAAATGTATCTTTATAAGATACTATGAGCAATCAAAGGGTTATGTTTTCATTAGTGAAAATGATGATGGAATTATAATTGAAATTGAATATAGGAATACAACATTTTTAGAAAATGAGTTTTCTAGTAAGGAAGAAGTTGAAATGAACTATATCTCTTTATGAGACATGGGAGCAACATAATATAGAGCAAATAGATAGGCCTGAATGATTGAAAAATACTAGTCTAAGTGGAAGCTCTGAAAGGTCTGTCAGAAGACTAAAAGAGAATCAAAATTCCCAAGAGACCTTACATTGAAAAGGTAATAGAAAGAGTGTGCCTAAAAGAAGCTTTCAAATTGAGGGTAAAGCATAGATGGTAACTTCGTGATGATGAGCCACGTTCTATAAATGAAGTTTTATTAGGACCTATAAGGATAAATAGAAGAAAGCAATGGAAGAAGAAATGAATTTCATGAGGACTAACTAAGTATGAAAATTAGTTGATTTACCTTGTAATTGAAAGGCTATTGAGAACAAGTGAGTTCTCAAAATCAAAAGAAAAGTGGATGGATCAATTGATAAATACAATGCTCGTTCAGTAGTGAAAGGGTATACATTACAAGAGGGAACATATTAGGAGGATACTTTTTCCTCTATTGTGCGTTTCAATTCTAGCAAATTGATTCTAGCAATAGTAAATAGTCTGGACTTAAAGTTACACTAGATAGATGTAAAAATTGCCTTTCTAAATGGTGATTAGATGAAGAAATCTATATGCAACAGCCATTAAGTTTCATTAAAAAAGGAAAAGAAAATAATGTTTGTAAATTAAATAGATGAATTTATAGACTAAAACAATCATCCAAACAATGAAATTTGAGGTTTCACAGAGCATTAACCTCATATGACTTCAAAATGATTGAGGAAGACTACTGTATTTACATCAAGAGATTCAATGAGAACTTCGTACTATTATCTCTTTATGTAGATGATATTTTATTAGCTAGAAATAGTTTGAATTTGATAATCATTATTAAAGAGTGGCTTTCATTGAATTTTAAAATGAAGGATATGGGTAAAGTAGAATACATTTTTGGAGTTAAAATCTAAAGAAATCACTTTAAGAAACTCCTTTCTCTTTCACAAGAGAATTACATAAGGAAAATTTTTAAGCATTTTAATATGAAAGACTGTAAAGCCACGGATACCCCAATAGCTTTAGGTATAAAGCTTAGTCCTGATATGGGTCCTAAAACTAAGACAGCCAAAAAGAAGATGAAAAGAGTTCCATATGTCAGTGCAGTTGAAAGTCTAATGTACGCAATGATGTGTATAAAACCAGACATCTGCTATGCAATAGAACTTGTGAGTCACTACCAATGTAACCTTAATGAAGAACATTGGAAGGCTGTAAAGAGGATCTTAAGGTACTTGAAGGGTACTATTGATGATGTACTATGTTACCAAGGGAGTGATTTACGCGTGACAGGATACTTCGATGCAAATTTAGGTGGAGATGAAGATGAATGAAGATCGACTTCAAGCTATACTTTCTTATTGTACAATGGGGCCATTTGTTGGAGTAGCAAGAAGCAAACATGCATTGTCCTATACTCTATTTGTAACATGTACTGTAGTAGTATAAGAGGCTATATGGCTAAAGAGATTTTTAGAATATCTTGGGTTTGAAAATGAAAGTACAAATCCAGTGTTAATTTATTGTGACAATATTGCATCCATAGCCTATACCAAAGATCTTATGTACCACAAGAAAACCAAACATATACACATCAAGTACAATTTTGTAAGGGATTATGTAGTACAAAAAGTTATCACTATTCAATACATTTTCATAAAATGTATGATAGCATATCCCTTAACAAAATCGATAGGCAAGGAGATATTTGAGAAATATGTAAGGTTTCTTAGCATGCTTAAATTATAAAAAGACAGAATTGAGTAATATTTTGATTATATTAATGAGAATTTTTCATTTTTCATTACTTCCATATATTGGAGCTCTAGAATATACAATATCTAGTATGTCGCATAGGTTGACAGGGTTGACCATCTCAGACAGGCAATTGCCTTTAACATTCAAATAAAAGATGAGACATTTATATTTAATAGTAAGGCGACAAAAGTATTAATATAGTAGAGAAGAAACACAAATCATATGTCGTCTTTATCAAAAAGTAAGTTGAGATGAGATCCATAAGTATACTTAGATTAAGTCATGAATCACTATATCCATGATGCATGTAGCCAAAAAACAAATGCTTCTAAATTGATGTCATGTGAAATTAATGGAATAGAAGAATTTGGGTTTAGGTATAGTGAGTATCTGAACTTAAGTTTGCATGGTATTAATAATAAATGAAAATGATGCATGTAGGGGTGTTCAGTCTGGACCCGTCTCGATTGGCTCAATATCGTCCCGATCATATCAGGACGAGTCTTATCCCGGTCTGAAAATAATCGAGCCGGGACTTTACGGGACGAGACAGGAAAGGGATTCTAGATGGGACACGGGATTACCATCGGGACGTCCCGTCCCATCCCGAATATTATATATATTATTTGTTATTTTAAATATATTAATTATATTAATATAATTTATACTTATATCAATTATAATTTTAATACTTGCAATTCTTATTTAAAACTAAAGTTTTTTTATATTGATAATTTTAATGGCATGGAGTAAATATGGTGATATCTTTCTTTATAATATATTAATTATATTAATATAATTTATTCTTATATCTATCTATTTAATAACTTTTATTTATAACATATTTCTTGCTTTATTTTTAAAAGAATAATTAGCTTAGTACATCTTCACTAAAGTAGAAGAACAATGATTTAATGTTGTGTTTGACTTGCCTGTTGTTGCTAATCTTATAGCATAAAGATCACTTGTATTTTTTATTATAATTCATAGTTGTGATTAATATAATTCAATAATTAATTTTAAATTATTGTTATTTATATACTTGTGTTGTTTTGATTTTAAACTTAATAAATTATATGATTTAAAATTTTAATGAACATTATTATCTAGATTTTTTTTGATATTATTCCATTTATCGGGATAATGGGATGCCCGATCTTGTCTCGGTCCCGTCCTGACTCTTAATAGGACGGGACGAATTTTGAGATGGGACGGGATACGGGACCAAAATTCAGTTTTGATCCTTTTTTGGGACGAGACACGGGACGGGGGTATCCCGGTCTCATCCCGTCCTATCCTGTGAACACCCCTAGATGCATGCTTTTAAAAGCAAGAGTAATATCGTAACATATGTTTCATATTACATGTGCTTAAGAATCATAATTGGGAAGCAAGAGAATAAATCCTTGCTTCATTGTTGTGTGAGTCCCAGAAAGAAAAATCCTTTCAATGATGTCCTTTGACTTTGACATTATCATGGAGATATGTCACAGTGTCTGCTATTTTAACATACATCCTATGGTCATGATTGATACGATTTAAAGGTATCATGTTAGGAAAGCAATTGTCTCTTATCAAAGTGATAAATGGGCGAAAGGAAAATTACCTTAAATATACATGTCCATACTCGTATTTAAGATATGTCCCTTATGAAATAATTTATTGATTCATAAGTGTAGATATTATGCAAATAAGAGAGACTATCTGACTCTTATACTGGCTCAAGAGGGTTCAAATTAGTCATAATAAGAAAAGTATATATTGATAAATCTAGGACATTAAAGCCAAATTCAATTAAGAATAAATTAAATTATAAGGTTATTTATGCTGGTCCTTAATAGGATTCTTAGCACAATTACCTGAAATGAAAACGTTAAGCTTATATGGTCACGACAAAGCACTTCATGTGAAAGAAGAAAGAGAAAGAGATAAAACTTGCGATATCTTATCCATAAAGTGTGAGTAGGAGATGTTGAGTTGTCCACCCTTAGTAGATCAAAGCCCAATATATATAGCCAATAAGAAGAGGGGGCTTTATAATCATATTAGAGAGATTTGGGACCTTGTGTGTAATAAAACTAGGGCTTGAATTGTAATATTTTCCATTATTCAATTTTGTAAATTGGTGGAAAGAGTTTTAGTAATTGCCACGTTCGAAAACTACATACGTGTGTGACTCTAATAAATGAGAGTGCTAAATGTATTTTGGGTAACATTCTGAAACCTCTTGTTTACTCTCCTACTCTACTTTATCCTATAAAGAGTGCAATTGCTATGAGTTTATAAACAGAGTCTGACCTTGTGGCTTTGTCCCCGCATATATATCTACCAGTACAACTCAACCTATATATATATATATATATATATTTAGGTATGTCTTCTTCCTCCAGAGTCTTACAATGGCATCAAAGCTTTATTATATCCCTTGTATTTGAAGAGCATATGATAATTTGCTTATCCTATATGTACATGCAAATATGCTTTCTCATATTTCTTGTTGTTCAGTAATGTCATGACCTTCCTCTATTTGATTTTCATGCATATTTTTGTTGTAAGATCATGCATTCTTGCTTTCTTGGTAGTGTATATGTTACATAGAGAGGTGCAGCAGAAGATAAAAAAATTTAAATCCCTATCCTTATGTGAACCGAACGAACTCATTTAAATCAAGGAGGATATAAGAAATTACCTTTAATTTTGAGCTCCTCGTGGGCTGTCTTTAAGTAACTGGATCTTAGAAACTAATAATGTAGATATGCTCCCTCTACTGGTATCTATATGAACAGTCCTCCAACGTGAATGGCATGCTAACACTTGAAAATATTCGTCCATTTTCTCAAAATGTTGAACTACTTTTTCTCTAGAGTGTTTCTGTGGCTCTCACTGTATTTTACCGTTAGGACTCTTCTGACTTTCTCTTGGGAAGCACACCCCTTAATCTATCATTTATATAGATTAGGGTTTTTTAGTCTTCCTTTAATGGGCCAATGAAAATTCAATTAAATTTATCTCATAAATTTAATCCATATCATATCTAATTCAAATTTATCTTATAAATTTAAATTATAAAGCTGACAAGATAATCTTTCATATCATGTTAGTTATTAAATTTAATCTATCACATAAATTTAAATTTAAAATTAACACAATATAATATAATATTATATATATATATATAAGATATACATATTATATTATGTATGTATGTATGTATGTATGTATGTATACATGAAAATACACATATATGTATATATATTTCAAATATATATTATATTATATTATATTATATTATATTTTAAATTTTATATATCATACACACACACACACAAACATGAATATATATATATATAATTATATTTTGAATTTTATATTTCATATAAATATATATAAATATTTATCAAAAAAATATTCAAATATATATATATAAAATTCGTTCATCCTAGAAAAGCGTTACATTCATTAAATCTAAACACATTCTAGATTTAATAAACTTGGACATTATATCTAGAGTTAAGCTGTTCTTATGTGCGACCTTGTAAGCCTATATGAAGTTGACAGTAGGCTAATTACGCTATTAGCCCACAAGTCACAAGTAGCCTTTAGCAAGATATTGTAACTACCCAATTCATATGAGGATCGATGATCCGATACAACTATTATATAATCGTATCACATTCCTTTTGTCAGGCGATATTTCGGTTAAATGTGAGACATAGAATTTTCATTTTCCTTTACTTGACCATTACCTTCTCGATCTCATAGTGGACTGTCATAACAATGGAAAAACTCTTTTCATTGTACAATGGCCATATTTTTTCTCAGTCTTACTCATCAAGGGACCCATAATATCTCTCAATTAACATAAAGGACAAATATCATCTTGATCATTCATATTCCTCTGTATGAATATCACTAAACTTCATCATAGCCTTTATGATTACCCAGTCAAAGGTGACTTTTGGCTAAGTCAAAGTTTAGTGGTCATCATATAGGAATTCATGATGATCTCATGTCAAAGGGCTTAGTGATATGGTTACATATGAAATAAGCTTATCACTTGTACCATGTTGCTTTCTCATAGTGGGTTGGTTCAGCACCTTTTACTCTTTCAAGTGTCTACGACTTTAATTCATATATCTATAATTAATCAAAGTCATACTAGGCTTGGATAAAAGATGAACATGTAGAGCTTTACATGTGTAGATCTTTAAAAAAACAAAGAAAACAACACCAAGAATGCGTGAAATAGAGATTAGACAAAGGATATAGCCTTTGAAAGTTTTGGGTCTGACGAACTCAACCCACCGAAGGAACCAGGTCAAGCTAACTCAATGGGAGGTTGACGATGACAAAATGACATGCCATTTCTGTTATCATGAAAATGATACATCGTTTTGATGTATCATTCTATTATTAAAAAAGATTTTTTTTGGTTCTAGGCCATGAGCCTGGACCCATTAAAAAAAATTCAAAATTGGGCTACCAAGCTGACATCTAAAAAAAAATTTATTCAAAAAAATGGTTTAGGTCATGTAAATGGGTCCACAGGTTGGGTTGTGTACAAAAAACCTGACCCATTTCAAATTATAATAAATAATAAATAATTCAAATTAAAAAACATTTTATATTAATAATATAGAGATGTGGCACATGGGACCCATGGTTTTATATCAATTTTAGAATGAAAAGGAGCTGGTTTGGTGGAGATTATGTAACCATTTAACTAATAAGTAAGCTTAGATCTTCCTCTGCCTCCTTTTTCCATCAACAACGTTATTGATGAGGGTGGCAAGAAATTCATTCACCGCTATTCTCCCTTCTTTGCTTCTTTAGCGTGTAGTTGCTCAAGCTTTTTACTACCATCCTCTCTATCTATATTCTATCTCTCTTATTTACGTATGTGTCGTAGGTTCTGTGAGGAGTTAAGTCACCAGAGAAGTTCGTGCTACTGTTGTTATAGGTTGCCATTGAACTCTTATTTTCCTTTTTCATTACAACTATGTCAGAATCGTCTCCTTCCTATTCAATGTTGTGTAATCCTCTTCTCTTCTCATTCTTGTCATTAGTGATTTTAAGGCGAGAAGCTTCAATCCTCCCTTATAGTTACTCTATATGTATATACGTTGTTAATTAAGTTTTGGAATTTCCCTTGTCTTTTCCTTTAATCGTATGAAATGTGAAAATAAGAATTGGGATTTCTTAGTGTTTGAGGTTGATTTTACTGTTAAGGAATACATAATTAGGAGGCTTAATGATATAACTAACTTCAATGTAAAGTTTTGAGAGTTAGAAAGAGGATGAGTTTGGTTTGAGTTTAAGAATTAATACACAAAAGATGCTTGACAAAATGCTTGTTAGAAGAAGTTTGCTTGATTTTGTATTTTTCTAAAATTTCATTAATTCTTGTGAGAAGTATGTTCAACTTAGGTATTATTGATCCATGAATTTAACTTGAAGGTTGCAAAGGAATTTGATTACGAAATATTTATGTAACTATTTGGATTCTTGAAAATTGTGTGGTTATTGTCTCATATAAAACAAGTGGGACAGTCTCGAATCAACTATAGAACAAAGGCTACCTCTCAATTCCAACAGTTGGTGCCTATGGAAGCTTTTAATTCTAACGGTAAGCCACCATCACCATGTAGTTTTATTAATATACTCTTCTTCCTATGCGAACTCCTGCCAATGATCATACTAAGCACATATTACACACATTATGCAATTTAGTTAACCATTCATCTCATCACAAGCATGCTCTCTCTTTACTTTACAATCTATATAAAAAATCATCCTATCATTCACATATAAGCATGTTCTTAGCATTAACATCAATCATAAAAATCCAAACATGCATACCATTTATCCATGTTCACATACAAGATTCTTTTTACACCATAACCACATTGCCACAATTGCATCAACAAAAACTAGAATGTAGTTCGAAGCATTCTAGGCCCTCTTCCAAGAGAGCACATGCA
This sequence comes from Prosopis cineraria, assembly GCF_029017545.1. Classification (NCBI taxonomy): domain Eukaryota; kingdom Viridiplantae; phylum Streptophyta; class Magnoliopsida; order Fabales; family Fabaceae; genus Prosopis; species Prosopis cineraria. The sequence continues at coordinate 21,410,443 of NW_026555338.1, forward strand.
TACAAATTTTAAGCCAATTGCCAACAAGTTATAAGAATAATTTAAGAATGTCTAAAGTGCAACAAGTAGATATTTGTAATTTCACATTTAAATGTGATGAAATGAATGAATGAAATGATGAGCTCAAGTTAGAATCCCTTGTTATAATCCTTGAATTCTAGATTTGCAACCACATATATAATCAAAATTAACTTAATGAAGAATACTCTAAAACTTTTAAAGTGTTGTAAATCATTGAACCCAATGATCACTGAAGTGTTTAAGCCAAGTGAATCAAGATTAATAATGTGATTCAGCCTTATTCATTCACACATAATTTAGACCAAATTAATAAATGATAAACCCACATGGTAGTAAAATTTCATTAGTTTATGCAATGCTTAGTATAGAGAGAAAGGAAAAAACATTAATAAATGATATAGTGGAGGAAAATGAAAATGAATAAAGGTTTAATGAAAGGAATGCAAGACAAGTTAGCATTGGTGTTAAGATGATAAATAAAAGCTCTGGAGGAAAATGAAGAAAAAGCCCCAAGATAGAAATATTAGCTTATATGTGTTGGTGTCCATGATTTTCATTAAATGTGAAAAAGTACAAGAACATTAATTATAATGGGGGAATGTAGATCAAAACTTATTACAGCTTAGCAAACTTAGAAGATGTACTCTGCATGGCTGATATGAGAATTGTAAGTGTACTTAATAACAATTGTATTAACCGAATACCGTTACCAAGTAACTCATTTATTTCTATAAGGAGTTAGATCATTGGCTGGAAAAAACATTAATGAAAGTTAGTCATTGATTCTTCTATTCTCTCTCCTCTCTTTGTTCTATATCAGTTACCTAGACTTACTCACATCAAGGTTTCCAAGCACTTGTTGGCATAACACTTACTTTTCCCTCAAGTTGCTATAAAACCTACAAGTCTTGGTAATGTAAAATTACCAACATGCTATACTATAAAGTTAAAAAAGAAGTTAATATATAATAAATAAAAATAAAATAGAGGGCAAGGTAACTTCTACTCAACTAGAGCTCAATATTCTAACATGCAAATAGTAGTCATAGGTAAAGAAGAACAAATTCTCAGAGAAACAGGGTGTGAAAATAAAGTATCTGTAAGTGGAAATACAAGCCCTATCTAGTATGAATGTTAAACACTGATATGACTCCATTATTGAAATAAGTGTGCTTCATATGTACTTTATGTTTGTTCAAATCTGAAATTTCAATTAGTAATATCTCAGATACTAGTATATGTGCATAATCTAAAATTACCTATAAAGCCTTAAACACACTCTTAACCATTATTTGGTCAACTCAATAGTTAAAAATCTACTTTTTACTATCAAAATCAAGTAAAGTTAACTTTAACTTGTAGTTCAGGCTAAAAAGCCTTAGGTTATTCTCTGCAGCAGAGAAATGTTCAAATCCAAAAGACACTTGAAAACATAACGAAGATTAATAACATAAAGCTAACAAATATGTGGGTTCAATATTTAGAATCTCAACCAAAAGAAGCAAAAGCAACATTCATTTATAATCCCTCCTGACAGACTTGCCATTTTATATTCAATTCACTGATGCCTCCCTCTCATAAAAATCATTGGGCAGAGAGGACGGGTTACTGGCCCTTTAATTAGAATCATGCAGAACTCTAGTAAACATGAACCATGTGCATGTAATAAAATGGCATTCTACTTGTATTCTAGTCCATCAAAATTAGAAAAAATAAGACTACCCAAAATGAACATCATATTATTTGATTGACCTACGAAATGCTCATCTGGTTCTACTAGAAATGGTGATTCTAAATTCTAGAGTTAGTTGAAATTTTCATATTATGAACAAGAATTTGATTAAGTTATGCATGCTGTGTGTATTTGTAATCCCAATAAATATTTAAACTGAACTAAAAACATACACTGCAAAGGGCTAGATTGATGTCTTTCAAATGATAAAATATAACTTATTCAGTGACAAGGTCGTGAAAGCAATTCTTGCCAAGTGGCATGAGACAACATCATTCATTTTAATATGATTTGAAGTTCTTACATCAAGAAGTTATATTCTGGTAAAGCTCTTAATTGAAACTAAACAGAAAAAAATCTCTAAAGATATTTATCCAAATTGTAAGAAAAATTTTAAATATGCCAAAAAATCCAATTTATATTACCACTAAATGTCCAGCAATAAACTATAAGGAAATGAAGCTATATTCCAATAAATCAGACCTTTGCACATGAAAAATGAAATAATTGGGTTAGAAAATTACTTTAAAAAAACAAGTCAAACAATGAAATGATAAAATTCTTGAAAGGAGGAGAATTAAAGCATAACAAGTTCAGAAAATTATGCACCATGAAGGGAGAAGAAATGACAATAGGGAAGAATAAAAATTAGTCCAAGATAACTTAGACTATAAATTCCTCAAAGGATGCATAATGACCTACTGCTTTCTCACCAAAGTATTATTAAACTTGTTGCATCTTTGCAAACTTAGAAATTGTACTTTGCATGACATCAATTCTAAGTTTGTTGATATCAGTTACCTAGATTTACTCACATCAAGCTCCTCAAGCACTTGTTGCCATTCCACTTTTCCATAGGCATAGCAACTTCAAAACCTGCAATACATGATAATGTAAAATCAACTATATCCCATAAAGTTAATGAAAGAAGCTAACAATGTACAATGAAATAGAAGTAAAACACTGCTAGCTAGCTTCTACTCAATAGTGACTCAATATTTCAAAATGTAAATTGTAAAAGCTTGATCAGTTATAGGTATATATGAAAATATAGAGAATCTAATAAAGAAACGTCATTCATTGAATAGAAATGTGCTAGCTAGTTAACTAAATAGGTACAACAAACTCATATTTGCATGCAAATTTTTGTTTTCAATTTTAACTATAATGATTTGAAGGAAGATCAAACTGTGGAGGTCATTAAGGTATACTTATTCATAAACCCAAAATAATCTATCCACACACATTGTCAGATAGTAGAAGATTGATCAATTTTAGATATATTTAAAAGATATTGAGAAATTGATAAATATAAATAATGAAATGATAGAGCCTCCACTGAAAATAAAGTAGATTGTATGATACCATTATCTTTGAAGTAGATGGTTCAACTTAATATTTGTAATTATTCTATAACTGTCAAAGTCCATTCATAAGTTGCTGCTATATTTGGAGATAAATGGGTCTCGAGATATGGTTAATTAGCATGAAATTTTCCATTCGATGAAATCATGTTTTAGTATTCATAGTTGTAGATAATACATTTAATCATTAAACCAGAAAATACAATTCTCTGTCAAATACAGCTTAAGAAATTTTGAACAACAACCCTTGTCTAACCATTAAGAGAAGAGAATGAGCTTTAGTTCCCTTTTTACATCATTGATGAATACATCATGCAGAACCCCCCAAACCAATATAGTCAAACATACAATAATAGACAAGACACCAAGAACTGCTTTAGAGCAACTTTTTTATTAGAGTTTGCGACCTTTTTGAATTCAACCAAGGAACTTCTCCATTCAAAGGTTCTTCTATTATATAAAAATGAGGCCAATTCTATAATTTCTAATGGAAGGCCATTGATATATTTGAGGACACTATTTATTAGCTCCTTATAACCTCTCATTGGAAAATCATACCTGAAAGCTTAAAGAACCCTCCCAGAAATAAGAGGATAAAGAAAATGCACCATCATGGAAGCTACAGAACCAAAGTCGTCAAAGGGGCAACAGCCAAATAGCCAAAAGTTGACATGAGCACTTCAAACAGAGCAGCAAAACTAGGAAACATGAGCTTAGCCACAAAACTCAAGTAATATGCTAGGGAACACAAGACAACAACCACGAAAATGACAAGGTGAAGCTAGAAGGGGGAGGTATTCGCCACTGAACTTTGAACTTGAAGGAAGGCAAGTGGAATTATAATGATGGGAGCAAAGATGAAGTTGGGGGAGAAGGCTTCATGAGAGAAATTGAAGATGTTGATGTTGACGAAGACTGCATCAGGGATTTGCCTTCCTGAGGAATAGGAGCGGCTACGACTGTTGCTGTTAGAAGGGGTCCCTATTCACTGGAAGAAACAAGAGATAAATTAATGTGACTAAGTGCATATTTGAATAACTAAATAAATCAATTTTAAAAACTAAAACCATGATTTTATAAACATAAAAATATAGTCAAACATCTTCCTTATATATTAAAATTAATTATAAATTTAAAATTATGATTTTCTAACAAAAATTCAAGCGAGCCCTAAGCCATTAAGGAGTATTTACTGTTGGTCATCAGTCAACACATGCCTTTTTTATTATTAATAAAGTAGCAATTTATATTTCAAAAAGAAGTTCCTAGAAATAAATCAATTTGAAAAAAAAAAAAACACACACACACACACAGTGAATAATAAAATCATCTTTTCCAAGTTTTTATTTTATTTTTTTGGGCCTTGCATCCAGGCTAAAAACGGGATAGGCTAATCCTAATAAGTAAAGTTTTAATGAATTTGGTTTATTACTTTGTATTTTTATTCAAAATTTAGCTCAAATTATCACGATCTAAAGCTAAGTCATTTTTTATTTTCAAAATTCAAAGAGAAGGTGAGAGGGAGCCACAAAGAGAGAGACGAAAATGGGTGCCGTGGAATTTTCCCTGTAGCTATTGAGACCATGGAGATCTAGGCTAATCTAAAATGTGGGGAGCAAATATCAAATATATAAAAGAAACTAGCAAAGTTTCAAATATATAAAAGGGAAAAAAATAGATAAAAGAAGCTTGAGTTTGAAGAGGAAAAAATTAGAGGTGATAATTCAGGCAAGTTAACTTTGAAGTATCCTATCTCTTTTAAAAAGCTTATATAGTCAAGTTTGGTCTTAACATCTTCTGGCTTATTCAGGTCAGCCCGAATACCCAAAATTTTTTAAAACTATTTTTTCTTTATTTTTTGAACTAATTTTAATTTTTAAATAATTTTGTTAAGCATAAAATATTATTTTAACTTTAAAAGAATAAAATAAAAAATAATAACTTATCAACTTTGTACTTAAATAACTCTGTTACTGTTTTGTTGTCTTATGTGTAATTTATTTATGAATGTTCCCTTTTCTTGTAAATTAATAACTTAGTTATTTAAATATTGCTCTCATCATGATCATATATAAATATTTTATATATTTTAATTAAATTATATTTTTAAAATTATAATTAAATTAATCTCAATTCAATCATGGTTAGATTACTAATTTAAAGTCATTGTCCCCATTAGTTCAAAATTTTTAATAACTTTTAGGTAAATTATACTTTTTGTTTTTAAGAATATGAAAAAAATAGCCATCATTATATTATATAAAATAAAATTATTTAATTATGAACAAAATATTATTTTTTAATTTTTTATATTATTTAACTTTTACATATAAAAAGTTTTTACTCTAATTTATTCATAATTTTTAACCAAATTTAATGTAGATGATAACCAAATAATTATCTAAGAATATTTTATTTATTATGTTTATTTAGTAGTAGAGAAGAAAATTTATACATGCCCAAATATTTTTTTAAATTATTTTTATTTTAAAATTAATTATCTTATTTTATAAAAAATATAAGATATATTTTTTAGATACCCAAATGATTTATAAGACACAAATTTTTTTAAAAAAATGGGTTTTAAAATATAAAAATAAATATTAAAATATATTTTAAATATTATTTTGATATATTTTATTGATTAAAAATAACAAAAATATGAAAATAAAAATATTTTAATTTTTTTAAAAAAATAACTATAATAATACACTCAAATATATAGTATTTTAGTATAAAATGATATAAATTTAAAGAATTAATTACTATTTATTATATTTTATATATTTTTAAAAAATTATTTTTTTATTTGGGTCTTTGGGTATTTGGATTGAATATTAAAAAATTAATATTTTGTTTTTAGGGCAACTTGGTGTCACTATTCCTCTTGGTGTTACTATTTTTTGCGTTGGTGTCACTTCAATGCAAAAAATGCTTGGTGGATATTTTAGTATTTTAGTATAAAATGATATAAACCTTAAAGAATTAAGTAATATTTATTATATTTTATATATTTTTTAAAAAATTATTTTTTTATTTAGATATTCAGGTAAAGTTTGTTTTGGGCTTATTCAGGCCGATTATTAAAAAATTAATATTTTTATTGAGAGCAACTTAGTGTCACTGTTCCTCTTGGTGTCACTATTTTTTGCGTTGGTGTCACTGCAATGCAAAAAATTCTTGGCGGACTATGATGTGACCCATACAAACAATATTAGACTTTCACACGCTAGTTGTACTCCCTCCATGCTAGTTTATAAACACTTCTATTTGAAAATAAATCAGTACGTCCCAACATAAAATCTTTCCAATTTAAAATATAAATAACTTTCAACAATAATTTATACACTAAAAAATTTTTTATATTCATTAATATATATATATATATATATCTTTATTTATCCTTAGTTTTAATTTATGATAAATAAGATGGATGTCATAAGTTCATTGTAAAAATAAGAATTCAAATTGATAAATACTATGTGTAAAATAGAATATTTTTTAAAAATATTAAGGTGCTTTGCTTATATTTTGTAACTGGAAAAAATATTTATATTTTGCACATGATGGAGTGAGACACTTTGATAAAAATACAATTTTATTAATTATACTTGTTCAAATATTATCCTTCCTTTTTTGTTATATTTTTTCTCTCTTTAATATTTCACAAATAAGGTTACATTAAATGAAGATTATCCTTGGCCTATCATATATATTTTTAATCCCAACATATATTTTAAAAAATCCAAAAACTTTATATACTAAAGTGCCTGCATTATATTCAGAATGTTTCTAAAACATCCTGAAAGGATAAAAATAAATGTTCCTATAAACTTTTCTTGTATTTATTTTCTCTCTACTTATCATTTTAACCATTCGATCAAATTTTAAATGGCTAAAATTTAGTATTTCATAAAATTAACATTATTAAGATGTGAAATTATGAAAAATAAATAAATAAATTTAAAATACAACAAATTTGATTTAAACTATAATTCGAGTTTTTAGATTGTAATTAAGAATAGAGAGTTTGATAGGAGGTAATAAATAGAGTTTGATTTAAACTATAATAGTTTCTAGATTAAAAAATGCGAGTGAGTTCAACTTAAAGATGTATCGATTATAGTTAAATATGGATGATAGAAGCAAGATATAAATAGAGAAAAGTTTATTATTGTTGGATTTATATGATTTTCATCAACTCGAATGATTAAACAGATATAATATTTGCGGCTCATCCTTGATATTATAGAAAGTGATTTTATTAGTCATATGCAATATGACTTGACTTAAATTATGTACACAATGCAAGAAATCTACCTAGAGAGTAATTTATATATATTTTTTAAAATTAATAAAAAAAAGGAATTCCAACTATTAGAGTTATTATTACCTCGGAATTTTTTACAGTAGGAGCTTGCAGCCCTTAGATGACTTCTTTTATATCATGCGTAAATATATATTTCTTTAATTTTTTTACAAGTCATTTTTATCAATTTCATCAGTATTAATACAAAAAAAGTAAAAGGAATAAAAATATGTAAAATTTTAAATATATCTTTATACAACAAATTTTAAAAATAATGTCATATTACTTTTTTTTTCAATAGTAATTTTAAAAGTATATTTTAATATTACTTAAAAAGTCACACCTTGACTTATAAGTGAACCTAAATAGACCTTTTAAAATACGTTTTACAAATAGGACATAAGGGAGTACATATTTTCAAGGTGGATACAGACTTAAATTTTTTTTTTTAAAGTATAATGAGGATTTAAAGTTGTTGAATCAAGTTAGAATATTCAGAGACCTGATAGGCCCCAACACAGGATGAGCAATGATACTATTAGATTGAAAACATTGGTTGTACTCTTCAAAATGGTCCGAGTGCCTGCGGTGGTGTTTTGAAGGACGTGAATGGAATCTGGATCCTGGGCTTCAATCGAAAGCTGGGAAGTGTTCCAGCTACCATTTCTGAAATCCATGTGATATTTTCAAAAAATTTCAAGATTGTGGAGGGTTTTTTTTTTTTTTCCCAACTGTGTGAATGCAATTTTGTTAATCACAAATGATAATCATGGTTATTGTGACATTCCAAAATTTAACTCAAAATTAATTAAGCTAATTAAGGGCAAGTGTGTAATTTTAAAAAAAATATTTAGAGATAAATAATTTAGTTAGGGGATTATTATTTGGATCTAATCTAGATAAGATTTTAAGTTGTGATTCTTTTAAAAAATAGAAATATTATTATTATTATTATTAAACAAAATAAAAATAATATATAAAAAAAAGGAGGGGGATGGGAAATGGTTTACCGTGTGTTAGTGTGTAATATTATTTAAAAAAGAAGAAAGAAAAAAAAAAAAAGAAGGAAGGGACATTAAAAACAAAAAAATATATGAAGACGGGGGGTGGCGGATGACTTCGGTGCGTAGGGGGCGGGTGTGTTAATTAAAACAAAAGAGAGAGAGGCGTGAAATCAGTACGCGGGACCCACAACCTTTTTTTTAAAAGCAACAGAACTTCCAAGTCTTTTCTTCAATTACCTTCCCTTTTTTTTTCATCTTCGTGTGCACGAGCAGAGCGCGCCAGTGCACGAGTTCGCCGACGGAACCATTTTGGGTGCTCATCAGAGTAATATAATTTGAATTATCTAAATTAAATTTAGATAGTTTAAATTTAAAAAAATAATTTAATATTTTTATTTTATAATTTATAAATAAAATTTATAAAAATTATAAAAAAGTTTTATAAATATTTTTTTGACTAATCTAGTCTCTATTTACTTTAAAGTGTCTAATTTAATATTAAAATTTTTATATTTTTATATATTGACTATTCAGATGTATTCTGTAGAGTTCAGATTTAAAATTTTTAACTTATAATTTTTTTAAAAAATATTTTTTAAAAGTTATAATTAAAATATTATACATTTTATTTTTTTAATATTGTATTCATTAAAATAAAAATAAAAACTTTAAATTTGGACCTTGCAGATAAACATTTGATATCGAATATGGACTTTCCAGAATACATATAGATAGTCAATTTAAAAAAATTATAATATTAAATTAGATCACCTAAATTAAATCAATACTATTCAGATTGATGATAAATCTATTTATAAAAAATTATAAATTTTTATTTTAATAAATTAATTAAATTAAAAAAAATCTGGGCCATTCAGATTAAATCTGAAAGGCCCAGATTTATTTTTATGGATGAGCACCTCGGTGCTTAGCAACGAAGACGGACCCGGACAGTGAGAGCTGAAGTAAAAGATTAAGCTTTATAATAGGATATTTCTAATGAGATTTTAAATATTTTAAAATTAGATAAATGTCTTAATACTTTTCTTATCATATTTTCTTTTTAGTTTCAGATTTTTAGATTATTTAAAATTTAAGGTTGAAAGAGGGATAAATTCTAGATGAAAACAATTTATTATTGAGGTTGTTGGTATAAAATACATATCCTAGAGTATTGTTTTATTGATAGAATTAGAATTTGATGCCTTTGAGTTTATTCTTAAATCTCTATGGATAGATTTTGATTAAATCTAAAAATATAAATTAATTTGCTAATGTTTAGATGATTATT
>NW_026555338.1:21420263-21576959 GCF_029017545.1 Prosopis cineraria
AATAATAATATTATAAATTATAATTTACAACTTGTTAAATATAAATGAATTTTGATTAAATTAAATATGAGCAAACTCAAAGTATGTACGTTTGTACCTATAACTATCAACTGGAGCTGTCTTTAGTGATTTAATTTGGACTAAAAAATTATTTTCATAATTGAGTTTAGATTGGAGAAGAGTTAAGTCGCTATTAAGCTGAAAACTAAAGTTGAATTAGAAATTGGAGCAGTTTTTCATAAAACTGGACTATTTTAAATATAATATTAAAAAAAGCTTAGAAATTTTTAAAAAAGAAAAATTCAAAAATTAGATCCTACTAAAAGCCAACTTTATTTTGAACAATTCACATGTATAAAATATAATTTGGAACTATTTTTTTTATAAAGATGTCAATAATTATAAGTGTAAATACAGATATTTTGAGTCTACTCATATATAATTTAATCAAGATACACTTATATTCGAAAAATTATAAAATTATAATTTATATATTTTTCATATATTTATTTTATATATACATTTAATATTATTTTATTTAATATTATTATAATTTTATTTTTATTTAATTTTATGATTTTTAAAAGCTAAGGGAAACATTGCTCCTTTGAGAATAGTTTAGGAGTAACATTGCACCTTAACTCATGAAAAGTGGGTCCCATAAGCTACAATAACGAATGTTTTAACGGCAGCGGTAACAATGCTCTGATTTAATTAGTTTAAGAGTAACATTTCTGTGACGAATAATTTAGGTGCAACATTGCTACTCTAAGAATAGTTTAAGAGAAAAATTTCATCTTAACCCATTATAAATTGTGGATTGTATATGGTGACGAATTGTGTATGAGCATGTTGAATTTTTATATGATGGTAATGTGATTTATATGGTAACATGAAAATGGATGCATGAGACATGATTGAGATATGATTATTCTTGATGCTTGTTGAGCATGAAAATTGAGGAACATGTGGGTAATTGTGAATTACACATGAGTTATTGAAATGTGTTTTCTCATTAACATGATCACATGGTGGGAGTTCGTCTTAGTGAAGGAGCTAGCAGTTATGCAAAATTCATATGGTGCATGACTATTAACCAATAATCCTAGGGGTTATAGCCACTACTTACCTTGTAGGGTACTGTAGCGTTATTCCTATTAAGAAACTTAACCCTACTAACCTACCTGGAGTTTTGGGTAGAGCTAGTTTTGGGTATGACACCCCATAGTGTGTGATTTGGGAGAAGCCATGTTCATAAGTGAGTAAAGTAACATTGGGCCAATAGCCCTCACGATATGATTAAGGCCTTAGGTAGTCTCACCACATGAACGATCCCTTTCGATTGTTGGTCCATAGATTTTATATCAGAGGAAATAAGGGGGGATATAAGGAAAAGATTGATCATGTATATTATTATTATTATTATTATTATTATTATTATTATTATTATTATGCCATTTAAGTGATTGATGGTTATATTTGAAATTATGATTGTAATTGTGAAAATAAGAATATGTGATAAATATGTAAATAATGTATACTGACTACTTGTGCCAATTTTGTAAGAATATTCAATACTTGTAGGCAATCATGCCAATTTTGTACTTAACTTTATTCTTGAGATTATTCACATGAGTTAGATGTTAATGTGATTAGCATGATCTTGATCTGATTGTTTACATGATCATCTTGATAAATTTATTACCCACTTACATTCATGATTAATTATCATGCATTTGTATAACTTAAATATACCTTGGTTATTAAGTGGTTGTACTCACCTATCTCTTTTAACATATTACAGGAGTTAGTTTATTTAGGAAGAATAGAGGAAAGGAGCATTATTAGGTCAAGTGATAAGAATCACTTTTGTATGCCTTTCTTTTTTTATTTTGATATGTGTATTTGGTTTATGATATTGCCAACAAGGATAATATATTCTTGATTCACTTACATTATGGGTTTGTGTCGGGTGAAAATATATTTTGAGCTCGTGAGAATGTGATTTGATGTTTATGTTTATATTAGTGGGCCAAATATTTGTACAAATAGAAATAGTTATTATATACATGAATTTGAGAACTAGGATATTGTTATGGTCTCCTCTTATGTTTTATTGTCCAATGATGAGTAGTGAATATTAATCATATATGAATGAAAAGGGAAATTCATACATATGATAGGCTGTTGATGAATAGATGATATATACAGTATGATGACTAAGTAATAGTCATTGTGATTAATGTGATTGAGATCTTGGCCCCCCACTACCAATTATAGAAGGGTTTGAGTAGCTAAATGTCATGTTAGTGAAGATATATATTATGTAGAGTAGGACATAGAGATAAAATAAGGGGAAAGTTTTCCTCCCATCTTGAAATGTGTTTTTTAATCATACTTCCGCACATGTTTAATTAAAAAATATGAGCTTTTGAAATATTTTAAAGATTTGGAATCCCTTTATTTTAAATAGTTTGTAAAAATACAAGTTAATGACTTGTTTAAGTTAATCTTTATAAGATAACCTTTTTGAGTTAGTCATTAATTAACTATGATTAGTGTGATTATTTAAGTCCTGATTTAAGACACCCTTCTATAGTTATCAACTAACACCAATTGTTTTTTAACTATCATGTATTTTTAATCCTGAAATATATTGTCAAAATTCCAAAAAATTTTATATACGGAGGTGGCTGCAATCAGAACATTTCTAAAACATTCCCAAAAGGTTAAAAAAAAAAAAATAAAGGTTCCAGCAAGCTTTTCTTGTTCTAATGCACACCCTTACGAAAGAAGTGAGTTCCAACCTTAAGTGAGGTAAATGATGGACATGTAAGTGTGTGTTTAGTTTTTAATTTATCAAAAATTTATTTAATAAAAATCAGCTTAGTGAAAGTCAGTTGTTGTAATAAAATTTGTATTTAGATAAATTTTTTCAAAATTTAATTTAAGACACTGAAAGTTGTTTGAATTATAATAGTAAAATGTGCTTTTAAATGTATAATTACTAAAAAGAAAATTTATTTATAATGGTTTGTAATTTTATTATACAAATATAATATATTTTAAATATTTAAAAAATAGGATAAAGATTTTAAATAATATAAAATTTAATCTATAATACTAAAAACTTGATCTCTAGTTATTTGTATTTTTTAATTTGTAATTTTAAAAACTATGATAAAGATTTATAATTTTTATTGTACATTAATGCTAAAAATTAACATGATTAATTATTCAATTTAGAATTCTAAAAACTTGATACCTAATTATTATTATTGAAATGATAATTATATTTTTAATGAATAAACTATTTTTAAATAAAAGAATAAGAGATTAAACTTGAGGTAGTATGGCTAAATAATATTCTACTTTTCAAATTCATTTTTTAAAATTTTCAAATAGTTACGTTTCTCAGATCCACTTTCAGCCACTGTTTAGATATACTTTCAGGATGTGTTTTCTTGCAAAATGTTTTATCCAAACAACTTCCAGCACCATAAAAGTAAAATTTTACTTTTCAAAAGTGAAATATAAGAAAATCAAATGGGCCCTAAGTGTGATGGATACACAATGGTGGAGCCAACTTGCGGAACCAGAGGTACAATATACTTTAATTTAAAAATTGACAATTTTTTAAAAAATAATAATTACACTAGAACTAAAATTATAATAACATACATATATTGATTATCATTTTTAGAAAATTATATTAAATATGTTAATAAAATCTTTTATATAAATATGCTCTTCATATTTTATCTTAATAATTAAAATATTACATATGTAATAAAATATTGAGTTTGAATATTTTTTATTTAGTTTAAAAAGTGTAAAATATCAAAAGTAAAAGGTGTAAAGTTGTAAATTTACTTACTCATTTTTTTTTTAAGTAAAGTGGTTCGTCTCAGAAGCATGTGCTAAACACATACCTGGTGCAGGTTCGGTGCATAGACCAAAACACACGTTTTGGTTGTCGAGCCCCTATATATTAACAAGTGTACTTGACGCCCTTTATGTCAAATTCACTATAATATTGTGAAATAATATATTCATGTGAGAAATAGTTTTTAATAATGTGTCAAGAATTAATTTTCATTAATCAAATTCATAACTGAAATTAATTTTATGTTGTCTTTTTTAATTAATTAACAACATGAAGTGGGATAAATTATGCTCAGCTCATCAATCCATCAACATTGAATGGTTAAGGGCCAAATCACTCTTTTGGCTTATTAAAAGATTTTGAATTTGTGGCTTGAATTCATCATTTTAGTATACTCAATTGGGCCAACTTCATCTATTTTGATAATCACACCAATTCAATCAACTTTTGCCAATAACGTATTATTCAAATCTCTACTAAAATATGTGTCTATATTTAATGTCTAATTATATCTTGAACATGATTACTTTTAATATAAGAATATTTATAAACAATAAAAAAACTCCAAAAACTTTTTTTTCAATCAACTCAATCTGTTTTGTTTCTTTTTTATTTTCTAAATTTAGGAGACAAACAGATTTGGAAAAAAAAAAAAAAAAGCAAACCCGCTTTAGAGTTTGTGTGTGTATATAGTGATTCATATCAGCACATCTAATGGCAGATGATTATCTCCCCTTTCCCTTGTTTTCTTTTCTAACAATTAAATCAAGATCTGAAGGATTCATCTTTTATTTTTTATAAAATTATTATTGAAATGTTAAATTACAAAAAATAAAATAATCAAATTAAAATTGTTAAAATTTATTTTGAATAGTTTAACATTGCAATAACACAAATAAAAAAAATATTTTATAAAAGATCAAATTCAAACCATCCATAATATTCATCCTGTGGTTAGAAAAGGAAGGGAAGAGGATAGAATCCTCTCCCCACATCCAATTATTTGAATTATCAAAGGATGCATTAATTAACTAAATTCAGTAGACATTGATTAGGAAGTATAAATAAATAAGTTTGTAACATGATAATGGATAGTTAATTATTAAGGAAAAATGACAAAAAAAATTTCTTGAACTTTTCAAATGACAAAGAAGTCACAAAATGTGATTATTACTATGTAATGCCTTGGAACATATCTGACAGATTTATTTTTTACAAAAAACAAATTTTCCTTTAATTTTAAAATTTGAGGTGAACCATGTCCAGCCACATTTTTCACAAAAAACATATCTTTTACTAGTGTCAATACTCGTTGCCCATTATTTTCTCCTTCAAAAAATTAAATTAACTACGGTTTAAGAAAAATCGTGGCAAAAATTTGTCGCTATTACCGCCATCTTTTGTAGTGTAAGTACATTTATCAGTAAAATGTACTTACAATGTAAGTACATTTATCTATTGCTATTACCGCCATCTTTTATCAGTAAAATGCAATGTAGGAAGGACGCAACAATGACTACTTAATAATAAGAAATATCCATAACTTCTCTTACCAAATGACTAAAACTTAATACTCTCTCTATTTAATATTATAAAATAATTTTTAACCAAATTATACTGTCAATCAGGTAATTAAATGTTTTTAAATTAAAATCACACTCTTCCCATGTTCTCCTTTATCTAATAAGTTGTCTCTATTAAATTATTTTACTAATTACATTTTTAATTAAGAGTATTTTTGAAAAAAATCTCATTATAATTGTATCTTAAAAGATCATAATGCTTTATATTTTTTAATATCACCTTATAGGAACTTACTTATATAGGAATATGGTTAGAGTTTGGATCCCATGTGTAGTTTTGATGTAAAGTAGTTCTAATCCCTCTTGACAGACCTTCCATTTCATACTTGGTTCATTGATGCCTACCTCTCATAAAAACCATTGGGCAGAGAGGATGGCTTGCCGGCCCTCAAATTGGAATCAAGCAGAACTTCAACAAACATGAACCATGCAAATGTAGTAACATAGTAGTCTGCTCACATTTTGGTCCATTGAAATTAGAAAAAGTAAGACTACCTAACATGAATATCACATTAAGTATAATTTGAGTAACTTGTGAAATGCTCATCTACTTCTACCAAAAATGGATTATGATTCTAAATTCTAGAGTTAATTGAAATTTACATAGTATGAACATGAATCTCATTAACTTATGCATGCAACATGCATTAGTAATACAAATAAATATTAAAATGGAACCAAAAACATACACTACAAAGGGCTAGATTGTTGCCTTTTAAAGGATAAAATATAACTTATTCACTAACAGAGTCATGAAAGCAGTTATTGCCAAGTGGCATGAGACAATATCATTCAATTATTTAGGTAGAGCTCTTCATTGAAACTAAACACAAGAAAATCTCCAAAGACATTGATCCAGATTGTAAGAAAAATTTAAAATAAGCCAAAATATCCAACTTACATTAACCCTAAACATCTAGCAATAACTATAAGGAAATGAAGCAGTATTCCAATAAATTAGACCTTTGCATGTGAAAAATGGAATATTTGGGTTACAAAATTACTTTAAAAACAAGTGAAACAATGAAATGTATGAAGATAACATCATTTACATAAAAAAAGGGAAAGCAACAAGACCTCCATATCAATGAAATGATAAAATCCTTAAAAGGAAGAGTACTAAAGCATAACAGGTTCAC
Source organism: Prosopis cineraria (assembly GCF_029017545.1). Taxonomy (NCBI): domain Eukaryota; kingdom Viridiplantae; phylum Streptophyta; class Magnoliopsida; order Fabales; family Fabaceae; genus Prosopis; species Prosopis cineraria. Next base: position 21,426,872 of record NW_026555338.1, read on the forward strand.
CAAATTATGCACCTTGAAGGGTGAAGTAATGACAATATGGAAGAACAAAAATTAGTCCAAGATAACTTAGCGGTCACTATAAATTCCACAAATGATACATAATGACCTATTGCTTTCTTACCAAAGTATTATTATCTAATCAACAAAAGTTGTGGATCTTTGCTTGTCAAATTACATCTTTGCAAACATAGAAATTGTACTCTGTATGACATCAACTCTAACTTTGTGGATATTAGTTACTTAGATTTACTCACATCAAGCTCTTGAATCACTTGTTGGCATTATACTTAGCTTTGTCTAGACATAGGTGCTTCAAAACATGCAAGACATGTGAATGTAAAATCAACTGTATCCTATAATGTTAAAGAAAGAAGTTAACAATATATAATAAAATGGGAGTAAAACACAGAGCTAGCTAGCATCTACTCAACAATGGCTCAATATTTCAAAATACAAATAGTAAAAGATAGACTAGTTTTAGGTATATATGAAAATATAGAGAAACTGATTAATGAAAAGTCATTTGTTGAATATAAATGTGCTAGCCAGTTAACTAAACAGGTAGAGCAAACTCAGATTTGCATTCAAATTTTTGTTTTCACTTTTAACAACAATGATTTGAAGGGAGATCAAACTATCAATGTCATTAAGGTTTACATATCTTAAGCCGCCAAGTAATAAAAGTTTGATTAGTTTCAGATATATGTGAAAGACATTGATAGACTTATAAATATAAATAAAGAAACAATAGAACCTTCACTGAAACTGAAATAGATTACATGACACCACCATCTTTGAAGTAGATGTTTTAGCTTAATGTCAGTGATTATTCTATAATTGTGCAAGTCCCTTTGAAGTTGCTGACATGGAGCTAAATGGGTTTCAACATAGATAAATGAGTGGGAAATTAGAATGAAAATTTCTATTTTATTAGACCATCTTTCAGTATTTATAGTTGTAGAAAATAGATCTAATCATAAAGCCAGAAAATACAAATCTCTATTAGATATTGCTTGAGAGATTTTGAACAACAACCCTTGTCTAACCATTAAGAGAAGATGATGAGCTTTAGTTCCCATTTTACGACATTGATGAACACATCAAGCGGAATCTCCCCCACCTAAAAAAAAAAGACAAAAAAGAAAACATTAATCATACACACAACATTAGACATGCACCAAACACTTTTTTGGAGAACCTTCATTATCAGAGTTAGCAACCTTTTTGAGTTTAACCAAGGCACTACTCCATTCTAAGGTTCTTTTATTACGTAAGAATGAGCCCAATTTTACAATTGCTAATGAAAGGCCATTAGCATATTTAAGGAGACTATTTATTGGCTCCTCATAACCTCTTATTGGAAAATTACACTTGAAACAAAAACATAAGAAGGTACATGAAAATACCCTAAATTATTGGCTCCCCATCCTCTAATGATTTTATATAGGCAGGAGTTGTTGTATTGTTCATGACTATGGACGACGTATATTGCCATGTATGCCATGAAGCTTCTTGAGCAGCTTAAAGAACCCTCTGAGAAATAAGAGGATAAAGAAAACGGACCACCATGGAAGCTGCAGAACTAAAGATGTCAAAGAGGCAACAGCCAAAAAGCCAGAGGATGACATGAGCACTTTAAACAGAGAAGCAAAACCAAGAAACACGAACATAGCGGCAAAACTGAGGTAATATGTTATGGAGCAGATGACAGCAGTCACTAAAATGACAGGGTGAAGTTGGAAAGGTGAGGCATTAGCTGCTGAACTTCGAACTTGAAGGAAGGCCAGTTGAATTTTAATCGTGGAAACGAAGACGAGGTTGGGGGAAAAGGCTTCAGGAGGGAAATTCCAGTTGTTGAGTCACCATCCTGTATAGAAGTAGAGGTCACGGCGGTTGCCATAAGAAGCTGTCACCATTTGCTGAATAAGGCAAAAGATAAGGTTATTTATTGTGGTCATAACTTTAGTCGTCAAGTGCATTTTTTTTAATTAAAGTATCAATTTATATTAAAAAATAAAAAATTACAGATTAAAATTCCCAAAAATAAACTCAGATGGGGAAATTCTTTTCCTTTTAAGAGTAAAGCACTCAAAAATTTTAAAAAACACATCATGAATAATAAAAATGCCATCTTCTTCAAGTTTTTTTTTTAAATTTTTTTCAGTCTTGCATGGAGGTTAAAAACTAAAAATGGGTCAGGTTGATCCTAATAAGCAAAGTTTTAATGAATTTTTTAGTTTATCATGACTTGAGCCCCAAAATCTTATTCTCCTTATATTTGGTACTTTCAAGAATTTAGCCTGAAAATACATGGGTGAGAGGGAGAGACGAAAAAGGGTGTAGTGGACTTTTTACCGGAACTATCTAAAATGTGGGAGCAAAGTATCAAATATATAAAAGCTGTTAGCAAAGTTTCAAATAGATAAAGTGCCTGTTTGGCAAAGCATTCAAAATTAATTAATTGTATGAAAGTCACATTTTTGACAAAAATTACCCAAATACTCAAATTACATGTTAAAATTAATTATAAATCTAAAATTATATTTTCTTAAAAATATTCAAACACCTCTTATTATGTCAAAATGAATTATGAACAAAAAAAAATATGATTTGAAAACTGATTTATATGACTTTTGGATAAATTTTTTGAAATGTATAATTGAAAAATTGAATTGAAAAGCATGTAGTAGTAGCTTATAAGATAACTGTAGTTTTGGGTTCATAATTGATTTTGGCATGAATAGGGGTGTTTGGATATATTTTAAAAAAATTATAGTTTTGAGTTCATAATTAATGTTAGCATGCATAATGAATGTTTGGATATTTTTTAAAAAACATGATTTTAAATTCATAATTAATTTTAACATGTAACGTGTGTAATTGGATACATTTTTGCAAATTATGGTTTCGTCTTATTTTCAATTCTGATTAAAATTAATATTATTAATCAATTTTATAAATTAATTATATGCCATATAACATAATTAATTATATTTCAAATCAATCATATTAATTAATTTTTCATAATTAATTATACCAAATTGAAATCTAAATACACCCGAAAGAGCTTGAGTTTGAACAGGGAAAAAAAATATATATATACACACACACACATACATATCCAAAATATCAGCCAAGAAAGGGCACGTTCTGTAAATAAACAAAGCATGGATAAAAAGAGGTCACCAGTGGCAGTGCTGGCCAACGTCGGCCATTGTTGGGTGGAGCAGCTAAAGTCCAGCTCAGAGCCTGATCATTCTCGTTCTCGCCCGCCAGAGACTGCGACCACCATGTACTGAGGTTTGCTGAGTTCAATATCTTCGCCAACAACCGCCATAGACCTTCCCCAACTCGTGCCATCTCTGCTTTCATAGATACTCTATAGGCAATGTCAGTCAATATATATACACGCATTTGTTGGGTCCGAAAGTCTAAAGCAAACTGTAGACTCCATGCAATGGGATCAAAACAAAACATTGCAATGTTTTGTTTAGTCTACAGTTTGCTTTAGACTTTTATGGATTATCACCACGATAGAATTATTGCAATGTTTTGTTTAGTCTACAGTTTGCTTTAGACTTTTATGGATTATGATGGGACCCAAACAAATCACATTAAACCTTCACAAAAGTTTATAAAACACTTCTTTTTTAAAATAAATCAGTACGTCCCAAAATAAAATCTTTTCAGTTCAAAATATAAATAATTTTTTATAATAATCCATATACCAATGTAATTTTTATATTCATTAAAATATATATAATTTTTTACCCTTAGTTTTAATTTATGGTGAATAAGATGGATGTCATAAGTTCACAGTAAAAATAAGAATTTAAATTAATAAATACAATGGGTAAAATATAATTTTTTTAACAAACATTAAGGTGATTTGATTATATTTTATAACTGAAAAAATATTTATATTTTGCACATGATGGAGTGAGACACTTTGATAAAAATACAATTTCATTAATTATACTTTTTCAAATATTATCCTTCCTTTTTTTATTATATTTTTCTTTCTCTTTAATATTTCACAAATAAGGTTATGAAGATTATTTTTAAACATTTATATTTGTGCTTTAAAATTTAAAAATTTAAAATCTATTTAATAAAATTCATATTAATATGCATATTTGGTCAAAAATAGTTTATATATACTGGAAGGATGCAGCCATCATCTATTAAGCATCTTCTCTGCGGCTCTTTCACGCGCTTAGATTTCTAATAGACACTCGACTCGGACTGGGGAAGCAGTGGACCGGGGCACGAATGAAACTTCCTCGAATTTTTCCATGAAATGTTTTTGGTTTGATTTCGTGTGGATCATGTCATAGAATTTAGATCATTCAAAACTTATTCTAATAATTAAGATTTAAAATTTTTAACCAGTAATTTTTATAAAATTTTTTTTTTGTGAAGTGATAATTATAAGATTATCTTTATTTTAAATTATATGCCTCTAAAAATAATAATTTATTAAAAATATAATGAAATTTTATCAAAATCTAGATCTTCTAGTCCTAATCTTCTAATTCTACTGCTCATTTTATCTTATCTAACTACTGGCGAAGAACGTGTGCATAGTCTAAATTGAGTATAAATGAATTAGATTGTAGGTAAAAGGACAAAAATACCTACAAAATGATCATCTATGAGCACCTAGTATCTTAAAGTGAGAAAAAGAGCATAAATACTCATAACGTTACATGAGTAGATATAAAAGTAATCAAAACATTAACTTTGCTCTAACACCATTAGTTTTGACCATTAAATGCTGACTATGCATGTCATATGTCAGTTTTAGTTGACATGGATTAATAAATGGACAAAAATACCTTTAAAATCATCGGCCAGGGGCAACAAATACCCATGACGTTATCAGAGTTAATACAAAAGTGACCAATCCATCAATTTTTTTAAATGTTGACTGTTTAGTTGATATCTAAGCAGAAGTTGATCATTTTTCACTTACATGGATAAAAATTATTTTCAAATAAAATTCTATAAAGGTTAATCAGTTATCGTATGACTATCATGTCAGAAAATGTCGTTTTAACCAAATATCAAAATAAATCGCTCATTTCTTTGCAGTAATGGTGAAAACCATTTGAAAATTTTGAACTTATCATGAATAAAATTGCTTAAGATTGAGACAATATTCTTAAGGTAGGGTAGTGTTGGAGGTATGTTCAATCTCAATCTTTGATTGTGTACAACTTATCTCACTCTATTGAATCTCAAGTTTTGCAAATAAGAAAAATGAATAAAGAGGGAGGAAGGAAGGGGGTGAAATATGTGGCAATGGAAAGAAGCCATGTGACATGGATTTTGATAGATTGATCACTATTGCACTTATTAAAGTAACATTATGGGTACTCATATGATAATTAATTAACTTTCGTAAAAATTTATTTGGAAATATTTTTCATCTACATCAGTGAAAAAATAGTCAACTTCTATTTAGGTGTCAACTAAACGGTCAACATTTAAGGGATTTAATAGATTGGTCACTCTTACAACGACTCTGGTAACATTATAGATATTTTTGCTCCCAACTAACGACTTTGTGGGTATTTTTTTCTTTTTATTAGTCCACAATGACACGTGACATGCATAATCATCATTTAATGGTAAAAACTAATAGCGTTAAGGTGAAGTTAACAGTCTAGTCATTTTTGCACCCATTCATGTAACATTATGAGTATTTATGTCCTTTTCTTCACTTTATGATATTGGGTGCCCTTGGCTAATCACTTTGTGAGTATTTTTATCCCTTTACCCTAGAATGTATAAAGAACAAATTAAATGATACTAGTTTGCTTGCATTATGAAATCTCAAAACTAGGAATACTTTACGATGATCCTGAATTTTAAAGTATTTTTAATCTTAACATATATTTTAAAAAAGGATAAAAGGGTAAAAATACTCACAAAGTGGTCAACTAGGAGCACCCAGTATCCTAAAGTGAGGAAAAGGATATAAATACCTATAACGTTATATAAGTGGGTGCAAAAGTGACCAAACCATTAACTTTGACTTAATACCATTAATTTTAACTGTTAAATACTAACTGTACATGCCACGTGTCAGTCTTTGCTGACGTAGACTAATAAAGGAGCAAAAATACTTATGAAGTCATCGGCTAGGAGCAAAAATATCCATAACATTTTTAAAGTTAGTGCAAAAGTGACAAATCCATCAAATCTCTTAAATGTTGACCGTTTAGTTGATATTTAAGCAGAAGTTAACTATGGCTATTAACTATTTATTCATGTTCAATATCTTGCTTTTCAATACAACAATTGACTAACATTAAAATGATAATCATAGTAATATTATAGATGAAAATAGACCTTAGTAAACCGTGAAATATAAGAATGGTAAATCATGTAAATATAACAATATTAAGGAAAAATATCACAATAGAATTTTTACACCTCGATAGAATGAATGATAATATTCGCTTGTTCATAAATTAATAAGATAAATAATTTATTTGAAATTGCATCATCATGTTGGCCAAAAAAAATTTTGCACCATCATCACCCATTCCAAAGAAATCCAAAATACTTTACCATGCCAAATAGATGGACCTATCTTGATGTGACTAAGAAAAATAAACAAATGATCAACAACAAACTCCTTAAGCTTCTTGCTTGATAATGATTTGGTAAAATATTGTGCTTATTACGTGTTATGAAAATAAGGAGAATATAATAAATTGATATGAAATGAACAAGACAAGAAAAAAATTAGGAGAGAAAAATAGGGAGTGATTCTGATTCACTTCAAGCTTATAATCACTTAATATATGCCCACTATTTTAATGCCAAAAATCCTTAAATTTTATTACAAGAGTTAGATACAAATAATAAATCTACATAATAATAGGATATATAACATCTGGATGTTATAAATACTCATAATGTAAAAATCTCAAGAAGCCATTCATGTTATAGGTTATCAAGCTTTAACTGAAGAATGCTCAAAACTAACTCTTGAAAAGTTATGGACAAAGGTAAGGATGTCCCTAGTGATTGGGAGTTGGAATTTCAATCATTTGAATAAATTTAGTACTACCTCTGTTTCAAATGATAGAACACTTTTGAAGGAGTTTCTCCATTATAAAATTTAAGACATTTTGATTAAAGTAAGGTTTCATTAAATGCACCAATTTCAAAATTACCCTTCCTCTCTCTATAATTAATTTTCATCTTTTTTCTTTTCAATATATTAAATAATGAGTATTTTTAAAAGTTTGTATTTTTGTTTTAAAAAGATAAGGTTATTAAGTGTATTTAATGATGTTTCTTGGTATGTAAAATTTTGTCTAAAATTATTTTATAATTTAGGATGGAGGGAGTATTTTAGAACCAACCTGTGCCATAACACTCATTGCAAACAACGTTTCACCTTCACACTCTAGTTATGCTCCCTCTATACTAGTTTAGTTTACAAGACAGTTTGAAGAATTACTTCCTCCAATTTAAAATATAAGTAATTTTTTAAAAAAATTTTGTACACCAATAAAATTTTCATTCTCATAAAAATATATATTATTTTTTCACTTTTAGTTTCAATTATTAATACACTTCTAGTAAGTGAAAGATAACTTTATATAAAGATTTAGATTAATAAATATAAGAGGTAAAATGAATTTTTTTTACATATATTAAATTATTTATATTTTAAACTAAAATTAGCTAAGAAAAATGCTTATATATATATATATTGGATTGAGGGGAGCAATCGTTAATATTTTAATAAAATAAGATTTTATTAATTATACTTGTTAAAATATTATCTTTCACTCCTTATTATATTTTTTTTCTTTCTTTAATGTTTCACAAATAAAACTATATTAAATGAAGAATATTTTAAAAAATGAGAAAATGATAGAAAAATCCTCCTGAAATATGTAAATGACAATGAAGTCTCACAAAATGTCATAATTCTTCTTAAGTCTTAAAGAACCTTTTTGACATTTATGATTTTTAGTGAAATTACTAAAATACTCCTAGGCTAAATTAAAGTAGTAATTGCTTGTTGCGTCTTAATTATTGTTAGAAGAAAAGTAATCACTTCCTAAGCTAAAGTAATCGCACATGTTTACAATAATACTCAGACTTTAGTGAATAAAAAATTTGCACTGAGGAAGCTGTAATTGGTTGTTATGTTCTGATTATTGTTAGAAAAAAAGTTATTGTTTAAACTAAAATAATCATGGATATTTATAATACTTGAATTTTAATGAATAAAAAATTTGTATATGAAAAATTATAATTGCTTGTTTCATTTTAGTCATTTCTAGAAAAAAAAAAAGTAATCATTATTTAAATTAAAATAGTCATTAATATTTACGATACTTGAACTTAGTAAATAAGAAATTTGCACAAAAAAATTGTAATTACTTATTCAATTATAGTTATTACCAAAGAAAGGTAGCCATTACTTAAACTAAATTCACTTATGTTCACTTTTTTAAGGGGGGCCAAAGCTGTTATTTTTTTTTAAATTGTGAGTATTTTAATCATTTCACCAAAAATCATTGATAATATAAAAGTCTTTAAAAACTTTAGAATAATTAGGTATTTTGTAAGATTTCATCATCATTTACATATTTTAAAAGATTTTTTTATTTGTCATTTTCTCTTTAAAAATTTATGTGTTTTAAAATTTTAAGTGTGAGGGTAGGACGCACTTTTCAGTCGATCATTTTATTGTCTTTTTTGTTGCTAAATCGTGTCATTTAGTGTCAGATGGTATTAGATTTCATTATCGCCAAAAGTTAGTTTAAAATTAATTTTTATCTAATAATTAAAATTAATTTTAATAACAACAACATTGCACTGTTTTTAAATACTCTCTCCATCTCAAATTATGAAACATTTTTAAAAAAAATCTCATATACAAATAACCCTCATTAAATATACTTAATAATTTTATTTTTTCAAAATAAAAATGTAAACTTTTAAAAATACCCTTGATTTAATAATCTTAAATTCACACTTACTTAGTATTAAATAAAGAGAGAAAGGATAATATTAAAATAAATATATTTAATAAAATCTTAATTTTCTCAAAGTATTTTATGATTTGAGACGGAGAGAGTATTAAATTTTAAATAAAAAATTGCACAAAAATGTTTAAGTTCATGTAGTACGTTTCTTAACATATACTCTAAAGGAAAAATTATCTTTTCTGGTAAAACAAAAAAAGGGAAAAAATTCTCCAAAGCTCTGAAAGCAAATTAACGTGAAATTACATTAGATAAATACGACCCCGCCACCAAAAAAAAAAAAAAAAAAAAAGAACATCCCACACCAACACCTCAATGTGTCCAATGAACTGGCCTCACTTCTCACAAAGCAACACAATGACACCTATATAATTTAAATAATTATATAGTTATATATATGTGCGTGATACGTAGAAATGCACCTCTTATATTTGCATACTTAAATAGATATAGCATATATTATATTTAGTTATTTTTTAATGTAAACTTTTTATTAATGAAAAGAAAAACTATATATTTATAAAATATATATACACACACATGTTAATTTTTTTTAGTTAAATTGTCTTGAATTATTATACAAATTCTCTATTTGTACAAGTAAATATTTAATGTTTTTGTTACTCAATTTGAATACAATATCAATATCAATAAATAATAATTTAAATTTGTCAAACATTTAATCTTCAATGCATATATTGATTTAATTATTTTATTGTATATCCTAATTTTTTATTTGAAATATATAAACATTTTTACATGTGCCGTATAACTTTTTCTAAAAAATAATATATGGTGTCCTGTATTTTTTTCAATATTCTTAAAATACTTATGTAATTATACTTATACATAATTATCATCTAATAATATAATTTAAATTATAAAATTATTTCAAAAAAATCATACTAAATATTTAAAAATTATATATATAAAATAAAAAGTGGCCCCCATTAAAATATAAATAATTAAATTTCCCAAACACCATTGCCCAAAAGAACTTAATAATAATATATAATGGGAGAAAAAGGTTTTTTAAAATATCAATAATTAAATTGACAATTGATATTTAATCTGAACTATTTCAAAAAACAAAAATTGAGAATCTGGCTTAACCATCAATCACTTTAATCCATTAATCCATTTTATATATTAAATGTCTTCGATTGTTACTCATAAGCAGTGAAAAAAATGAATTTGAATCTCCAGAGTATTTTTAAAAATATGTGAAGTTTTATATTTGATATGAACTATACAAGTCAAAGAAGGGCTTGAGTCTTGAATATTCATTGCATTTCATGTTCTATGAAGATTCTATGAAACCTCCCAATGCATACCATAATTTCGATTCTGTTTAATCCGTGTTGAGGCCTCAAGTTTGGTGTTTATCTTATTGACTGGACTTTCTTATTATGACTTAAGATTCTTGATTACGGCAACATCATATCTTTGTTCAATCAACTTTTATGATTGTTGGGTCTAGAAGTAGCGACGTTGCCACTTGTACTCTAGCAGGACAACTTCCCCTTGTAAAAGGAAAAATGACAACTAAGAATCAGCTAAGGCCGTTAAGTTTAATTAAGGATAATAAGATATTGAAATTTTTATTAGAGACTACGGTCCTTATTTGAAATAAAAAAAACATACATAATTTTATAAAATTATTTTTTACTAAATACTAAAATATACATAACATTGTTAAAATTATTATCTTGACATGAGACCATTGTTAATGTCAGTTAGAAAAACAACAAACCACACTGGAAAATAAATTATTCTTTAATATGAAAAAAACTCACTTTTAAAACATTATAAGGTTACTTATGAATATACAAAAGTTGACTTAAGATTTTACTAACTTCATTTAGGAATATGAACCCAATGAATTGTCAAATTTCATACTTATTTATATACAGTTGTCACTTGAAAAGTAAAGAATTAGTTGGCAAACAAGGAACCACATTTGGAAATAAATTATTTCCTAATATAAAAAAAAACTCACTTTTGAAACGTTTCAAGAGCAATTACATAAAAAACATAATTGATAATTCTAAATTTTGACAGATAGAAAAAGTTGTTTATATAAGGGTTAAAGGGCTTTCTTCAAAAGCACTAGACATTATAAACTTTTTTAAAAGCATTTTTGCCTTGAAAGTTTCAAAAAGAAAGCATTTTTACCCCACCGTTAAATATTAAGAACATTGACTATTAAAATAAAGTTTAACCAAAATATTTTACTATTTTTCCCTCCTTTGTTTCTGCATTTTTTTATCTTCATTTTCATTTGTTGCAAGAAAAAAGTTAAAGAATTCACTGGAGAACGAAATCAAAAATTAAACACAAAAGAAAGGAGGGAAAAATACAAAAATATACTTGATCAAACTTTAGTTTAATGGTCAATGTTTATAATATTTAACAGTGGAGCAAAAATTCTCCCTTTTTGAAACTTTTATGTTATGTTTAGATATACATGAATTTGGATTTGAGCCAAATCTATTATTTGGATAATTAAAAATGTATTGACCCAAGTCCAAATTTAAGTTCACCCTTAATCTCTTTTTAATTTGAAATCCTTTCTGAACCCTTATTATTTCAAATCCCAATTCAAGCTATTTTATAATTTGATCCAAATACATCAAAGCTTGATCGACCTACCAATGATAATTGAACTGAGCTGCCAAAGTTGACAGAAACAAGCTGCCACCAATGACTGGGACAGGACAGCCAACTTCCATTGGGACCAAACCTGATGGCAATGATTGAAACCGAACGGCTAAGTTCCACTAGGATAGGATAGATGGGGACAATGGGTATCGAACGACTGACTTTCTCTAGGACAGGACCGATAATGACAATTGAGACTGCATGTTCAACTTCCGCCGGTACTAGACCGACGACGACGACGAGGACCAGATGGTGAAAGTTGGCCATCCAATCCCCGTCATCACCATTGATCTGGTCTTGGTGTAAGTTGACTATCCAATCTTTATTGTAGCTGTCTGTTTGGTCTCAGTGAAAGTCGATCATCTAGTCCCTGTTGTCGTCGTCGGTCTACTGTCGGTAGAAGTTGGCCATCTCATCCATGTCGTCGTGATGGTATGATCTTAGTGGAAGTCAGAGATCCCATCTGGGTCATCCCCGGTGCCACAATTCTAATCGACTTTGTTTGTCTGATCCCATTGAAAGTTGACCATTCGAATTGTCGAGTTTGACCTCATCTTTCAAGTTTCTTTGAATTTCAAATATAAAATATAAAATTTAAATTTTACTTTAGATCCAAACAAAGAATTTTAATATTGTAATTTAAAACTTTTTATATCATCCAAACAAAGAATTTAGAATCTATGAATTTCAAATATTAAATTTTAAATTCAAATTCCCAATATAAATTCACTCATCTAAACACAACCTTAGGATAAAAATGTTCCAAAAAAATTTAAGATGTCAAGTGCTCCTAAAAAAAATTTCAGGACATTTTTACCCTTAAACCCTTTATATAAAGAGAGTTTTTTTTATCTTATCAGAGAGTTTTTTTATGTTATTATAATTTTATGTTTTATACATAGCTGTTTAGTATTTAATTCTATTAAATTATATCCTTAACATAATTTAATAGATATTTTAAACTATTAATTTTCAATAAAAATATTAATATTTATTCTAAGCATAAATTTTTATAATCATGCTAGAATATTTAGTAGTTTTCGCAATTCAAAGTGCCCTCTAGTATGAGTGTCAACCATGGAAAGAACTCCATTATAGATCCATTTGTGCTTCATATGTATAGCCTTTGACAACCTACTTTTTACAATTAAAATCACTTGCACATTATAGTTGGCTTTAGAAAGCCCATTATTATTCTCAACAATAGAGAATTGGTCAAATTCAAAAGACACCTGAATAGAGCAAGCAATGAAGATTAATAACAAAGTTAACAAATATGTCCTATTTGTATTCAAAATCTCAACTGAAGGAAGCAAAAGAAACATTAATTTCTTGCCTGGTTCAATGATGCCTCATTGTCATAAAAATCATCAGGGAGAGGACCTGTTGCTAGGCCCTTAGAATTAGAATAGTGTAAAGAGCTATGCGCCTTTGCCACAATAATTCATTAACAAAGCGGGCACTTGCAATGCCACCAAGCAACCCCCTTGCACTTGCAACAATATAGTAATCTGTTTGCACTTTGGTCTTACAAAACCAGAAATAGAAAACTGCCAACATGAATATCACATCACATTAACTATAACATGATTGGCCTGTCAAATGCTCTTTAGTTTCTACTAAACTGGACTATGATTTTGAATTCTAGACTTCAAAATAATTCAAATTTCCATATTATGAAAACTATCTGATAAATCTTGCTTGCTATGTGTATTTTAAATCCAAATAAATATTCAGACCATTACAAAAACTTTTAAAGGATAAAATATAGATTATTCAGTAACAAGGTCATGAAAGTAGACATAGCCAAGTGGCATGATATATAAAACATCATGATATCCAACATGATTGGAAGTTATAGTCTGGTTGAGTTCTTGTTTGAAGGTAAACACAAGAAAATCTCCATACACACACACACACACACACACACACACACACACATTAATCCAGATTGTAAAAAAAAAAATTTAAAAGAAATTGAAAAATCCAATTTACATGCATTATCACTGAACACACAACAATAACTATAAGGAAATGAAGCTATAATTTAGACCATTGCATATGAAATATGAAATAATTCATGTTGAAAGATTAATGGGCTAGAAAATTGCTATAAAAACCAAACTAGGTAAAAAGTTAAACGGACAAAGATGCATCTCTGCACAAATAAACAAGAAAGCAATGAGTATAGGTCAAATGTCAGTTGAAAGAACTCCATATCAATGAAACGAAAAAAAATGGAGGAGTAACAAAACATAAATGTTTAGCAAATTATCCCCTAAAAAGAGCAAAGTAATATATGGAAGAACAAAAATCAGTTCAAGAAAACTTGGTGATATATACATAATGACCCACTGCCTTTTTTTTTACCAAAGTATTGTTATCTAATCAGTAAAACTTTTCAACTATGGTCTCTAAGGATAGACCTGTTAGGACTGACGGTGCATATACAAATATTAAAGATCAAGGAAAAAAAATTGACTAGTAGTATGAGCATGATGACTCTGATCAACAACTATGAAATTTCATCAGTTTAAATAGAGCTTAGTATAGAGAGAAAGGAAAAAAACATTAATAAAAGATGTAGTGGAGGAAAATGAAAAAACAAAATAATAAAGGTTTAATGAAAGGATTGAAAGACACGTTAGCATCGGTGTTAAAATGATAAATAAAAGCTTTGGAAGAAAATGAATAAAAAGCCTCAGGATAGAAATATTAGCTTATATGTGTTCATGTCCATGATTTTCATTAAATGTGAAAAAGTATAAGAACATCAATTATAATAGTGAATGTAGATCAAAACTTAATACAGCTTTGCAAACTTAGAAGATGTACTCTGCATGGCTGATATGAAAAGTGTACTTGAATAACAACTATATTAACTGAATACCGTCACCAACTAACTCTCATTTACTTCTATAAGGAGTTAGTTCATTGGCGTGAAGAAACATTAGTGAAAGTTAGTCATTGATTCTTTTGTTCTCTCTCCTTTCTCTGTTCTATATCAGTTACCTAGACATACTCACATCAAGTTCTTCAAACACTTGTTGGCATTACACTTACTTTTCCAAAGACAACATAGGTGCTATAAAACCTGCAAGTCTTGGTAATGTAAAATCACCTACATGCTATACTATAAAGTTAAAGAAAGAAGTTAATATATAATTAAATAAAAATAAAACAGAGGGCAAGCTAACTTCCACTCAACTAGAGCTCAATATTTGGACATGTAAATAATAGGCACTTGCTAAGAGGAAAAATGTAACATCCTGAAATTTTAAAACTCGGATTTATTTTAAAAATAAAATAAAATATTTATAATTAAATTAAAATTTAGAATAATTTGATAGAAGCCCAGAGTTTGAATTTTACTAAGCAAAAGTTTGGTTTTATTTGATTTTTAACTATGGGAAAATTACCAAAGTTGGCCCGGGCTTTTGTGCAATAATAAAAAATATTGGGTCATTTCTTGTAATTTGCCCCAAACTTTTAGATTAGCTTTTATAAGGGGAAAATAGACGCAGAAACGCAGAGAAAGGAAAGGAAAGAAAACGCACGAGAGGAAGAGAGGAAGAAGAGAAGAGAAAGGGAGGGAGTTAGGCTTGGATTTAGGAGTCTTTGCGACCGTTGTGAGCTCGGCTACACAATAAGTAAACTCCCTACTTCAATCCTCTTCCCTTTCTCTTGATTTTCTTCAATTTTTGGAAAAGGAGATTTTTAAATTTTGATCCCAAAGGCTTTATTCTTGTAACCTTTTGTTTCTTTGGATCCTAGGGAGCATGTTTTGAGTTTCTATATAGTGATCTAGTGTTTTGAGTGTATATTTGGATAAAAAGAGGTGTTTTGGGCACAAAATAAATCCTGAGAAATTGTATTTTTGCTCTTCAATGGTTTAAGCTTATTGATTTAGTTATAATTTTGCTATTTAAGCCTAATGAGATTTAAATTAAGGTTTGGTTTTCATTATAAGGGCTAATAGTGAAAGTTGGTGGCACTAAGTAAAGGTTTTTAATTGATTAAAAATTATATAAATTGAAAATTAGCCTAATGATGGCTAATAAATGGTTTTGGTTTAGGCTAATAAATGGTTTTGGTGGTTAAATGATACTATGTGAATGGTTGGTTAAATATATGGACCATTGGGATGGATTATGGCTCATAGATTCAAGTTGTGTGGTATGAGTTATAGTCTTCATTAATGCTATTTGACATGATAAGTGATGTGGATCACTTATATGTTGTAGGGATTGTTGGTGGAATTTGTTCGGAAGTTAAGGAACAAGCCAAGTTCTATTTTTGTACAAAAAAAACCCTTTTGGTACCAAAGAGTTGAGGTAACAGGAGAAATTTATATTTTTTATTACTCTATTTTAGCTATTTTTGAATAAATATTACTAGCTATCATGCATTACATGTTTTAAAAGATTAAATGTGCTTTATAAGGGGTTATGGGGTACTAATTTGATTATAGTGCAAATATGTTTTCTAATTGTTTAATAATAATGTTTTTATGGAAACGAGATTTGTTTACATGTATTTTAATCATAAGGAATAGAAGTTGCACTTAAGGAAGTGTAACTAAGTAAGGTACCTTAGATAGGCTAAGGAACCATTTAAGGGAGATTTATAAATATTATACTATCTTAGAGTGTTGAAGTGGTCAATACTCGGGAAAGGTAGACAAGAGTAAAAGACATGATCTCGGTGGGAGTTCACCAATGAGAAGGTGTGGATTTTTGATATTTTATGGCACACTGTCAGTACTCAGTATTGTCTTACGTATTGTGGGCTCAGTGCACTAAAGTGGTTAGTGTATTAAGTGTTCGACACCTCTCAGTGGGGGAGGAAATCCGACATATGAAGTGTGAGGTTGAGTGCCTAGGCCAAGGTAGCCCTCACATGGAGAGTAAGTCAGGCTGGCTCTGGGAGGGAGTTAGCTTTGACTGCTCAGGATTCACGTCGAAGGGGCATAGGCAGTTCGGTGGATTAGATCATGCCTTAAATTATGTTTTGTGCCTGTGGAGGTACAAGTAGGTATAAGGTTTACCTGCGAGTTAAAGAGTGCCGGGGGCATTCTGTTAGTCATGAAAGGCCATACCGGCCTATGTCATGCATTCATACATTTTAAATGGCTAAATTATATACTATGTTGAATTTATTATTCGTTTATTTGATTATGGCTTACTTTGTAATAATCAATGTAGATTTCTCTGTTACTGAGACTGTGGTTGTCTCACCCCTTTCTTTTCAATATTCTAGGTCCAGGCGAAGGATCCAGTGGTGGACGGGGAAAGGAGCAAAGCTAGGGGTTTGCTTGTAATTTGTAAAGAACTGCAACCCCTTTCTTTTGAGCAAATATATTGTAATGTATTTAAGATTAGGGTGCCAGTAGGATATGATTATGTATGTGTGTGTGAATATGTGTGGATTGTGTGCTTGTATATGAATTTTTGTCTGTTTGTAGACTTATGGTTAGGAAGCTTGGTTATGGTGTGTGGTTTTGATGGATTTACTTAGTAGACCAAGTTTCTATTACAAGCAGATATTTATTTTGATGTGTGTGTGTGTGTGTGTGTCTGTGCGTGTGTGTGTGTGTGATTTTATAAGCAAATGCAAAGTGGTTACATTGTAAATGGTGTGCTATGGGCAAGCATACACCTTGGATAGAGAGAGTGGGTGCGTGGGCCCCACAAGGAGTTCTGAGCCAAGTGAAAATGTTTAGCATATGTATTTATATAAATACATGATATTTGGATTGATTTATGACCACTCTTGTATGATTTGTGCATTTTGGGAGTCTAGAGTCCATTTTGGGAAATGACACTCGGGTGGTTAAATTTTGATGTATGGGGGTTTTCTATCATTTGAATGTTCTATCAAGTGTTTTTAATCTTATTTGACGTGTCCAAAGTATTCCCACAGGTTTGTGACTATTAGGATGAGATTTGGACAGTTTTAAAAATGGTTTTTACCAAAAAGCTGCACTTTTGCATCCGGGTGTACAAATCTTAATCCGACCGTTGAATTTCTCTAAAATTTGGGTCACAAGTAAAACCTTTTATAAGCTTCGTGTGGAATTTAGAATCATGTTGATCGGGTATCGGATGAAGAAATGGAGCACTCCAAAATTTGGTCTGGATGTGCTGTCATGCTGTCATGACAGCTTTAGTAGTGATATTGTAATCTGCACAAAATTCAATTCGTTTGTTAGATTTTTTCAAAATTTGGTATGCTAATAGTATTCTTAAAAAGTGATATCTGGGCTTTAGAATCACTCCAATCGGAAGTCGGATGATGAAATGGTGCACTCCAGAAGTTGGTCCGGAAGTGCTGTCATGATAGTCAGCAAAAGTGACCAAATTTATAACATGTTCAATTTTTAATCCGACCGTTGGATCTTTTTGAAATTTGGTACACTTATAGTATCCTTTGAATGTGACGTGCAAGCTTTAAAATTTCTTCGATCGGAGATTGAAAGATAGAACGGTGCCTCCCTGAAGTTGACTCGGGAGGGCTGTCATGACAGCAATTTAATGCTGTCATGACAGCTTATTTTTACCCTTCTTTCGTCTAACTTGCTTCCGTGCGCTATAGGTAGAACATATAAAATTTTTTAAAGGCTTTAAATGTTTAGTTTTCCATTGTGTATTTGCTTAGTAATTTAAATGGTTTGTTTCCTAAGTTGGTTTTAGGATTAATTCCTTAACCACACTTAGTTTATTTGAATTGTGTGATTTTTGGATAACACTCGGGGCAAGTGTTACAAAAAAATGCTTAAAGAAACAGGGAATGAAAATAAAATATCTGTAAGTGGAAATGTAAGTTCTATCTAGTATGAATGTTAAACAGAGATACAACTCCGTTATTGAAATATGTGTGCTTCATATATACCTTATGTTTCTTCAAATATGAAATTTCAGTTAGTAATATCTAAGATGCTAGTATATGTGCATAATCTAAAAACATCCACAGAGCTTTAAGCATACTCTTAACCATTATCTGGTCAACTCAATAGTTAGAAATCTACTTTTTACTATCAAAATCAACTAAAGTTAATTCTAACTTGCAATTCAGGTTAGAAAGCCTAAGGTTATTCTCAGTAGCAAAGAAATGTTCAGATTCGAAAAACACCTGATCAGAGCAAATATAATAAAGATTAATAATATAAAGTCAACAAACATGTAGGTTCTATATTTAGAATCTCAACCGAAAGAAGCAAGATTGATTTCTAAACACTCTTGACAAACTTACCATTTCATATCTGATTCATTGATGCCTCCCTCTCATAAAAATCAACAAACATGAACCATGCACATGTAATAACATAGTAGTTTGCTCATATTCTGATCCATCAAAATTAGAAAAAGTAAGACTACCCAACATGAATATCACATTAAGTATAATTTAATTGACTTGTGAAATGATCATATGTTTCTACCGAAAATGGATTATGATTCTAGATTCTAGAGTTAATAGAAATTACCATATTATGAGTAGGAATCTCGTTAATGAAAAGAGTGTGCCAGCTGGTCAACTAAACAGGTGCAAAAACTCAAATTTGCATTCAAATTTTATTTTTCACTTTTAACTATAACGATTTGAAAGGAGATCAAACTGTGAATGTCATTAAGGTTTACATATCTTAAGCCATCAAGTAATAAAAGCTTGATCAGTTTCAAGTATATGTGTATAAATAAAGAAATGTTAGAGCCTTCATAAACTGTAATAGATTATAAGACAACATCATCTTTAAAGTAGATGTTTCAGCTTAATATCTGTGATTATTCTATAATTGTGCAAGTCCCTTCAAAAGTTGCTGATATGGAGATAAATGGGTTTCAAGATAGATAAATTAGTAGGAAATTAGCATGAAATTTTCATTTTATTAGACCATCTTTCAGTATTCATAATTGCAGAAAATAAACTTAATCATAAAGCTAGAAAATATAAATCTCTGTTAGAAACTACTTTAGTTCCCATTTTACAACATTGATGAATACATGAAGCAGAATTCCCCCACCACCACCTAAAAAAAAAAACACATACAATCATGAAAAGAAGGTACAAGAAAAATATCCTAAATGAAGGTAAGAAATAAAATATTCATCTGAATCAATCCCCATTCTCTAAGGTGTCATACCTCAATACTAAAGGTATGACTGGCATGAAATATAATATGAATTCATATTTCATAAACTTTAATTAGCTAAAGGTTAAGCTAAAACATCGATATCTAAGTTATATATATATATATATATATAATAATTCAGTCCGCAAAGTTAAATGTTTTGTAGAAATTTTGACAAAATCCCCTCTGTAATTTGAACTTCCTGAAATTTCTACAACAATAAAACTTGTCAGCCAATTCAACAAATTTATACTAGCAAATTAAGGCTAAAATCTAACTACGGTATACGTGAAGCGCTAAGTGAACATTTCATAATACAAAATATATTTACATCAAAAGTAACTAACGCATGCTTCCCAAGTTCCAAAAACACAATTATGTCCCTCCGATCAGCAAAAGGTGCAGGGTCAATTTCAATATCTGATATCAAAGAAAATTTTTTAGGTGAGTAGCGTTTCAAACAAAATTTTAATTAAAAAATTATAAAGATAGAACTAATAAATTTAGTTTAAACAGGTTAATGAAATATTGAGACAAATACTTGAACTAACAATAAAGAACAAGTTTCCCCAATAATACAATCGTGAAATTAAACAGTGATAATAGAACAATAAATTCATTCAAAATTTGTACTATTTATAGAATATAAAAATTTCAAATAATGGTAAAATTAGGTAGAATGATTTTAGAGAATTAATAACAAGCGTAAACACACAGTCCACGAGGGTAAATCACTAACAAACGCAGCTAGAAGCCACGAAACAAGTGCAGGCACGTAACAAGTGTGAGTACGATGCTCATGAATGTCCATTCCTCCATTCCACGTGCGTTGGCCTGCACACGGGGCTGGCACCTCCTACAAGCATCTTGCTAGCTAGGTGCACTATGGCATGCCAAGGACTAATGAAACTGCCATTAGCATCCAACATTCTGAACTCAGTCCTCCTATAAAAATCAAGCATGCATGGAGTTGAAAAACAATTTCAAAATTTTCACTTTCAAAATATACAATTCAATTGCCATCTTTCACTCACATACTCATTTTCATATGCTCCATGCAAGAGTTGTTGTATTAAAAATTTGCATACCAAACATAAAGTAAAGCAATTAAGTTATTTTTGAAAAGCAATATCGTTTGTCATGTATTAACTTCAATCATTACTAATTAATAACATAAATTATCAGTAAATCAAGATATCTTCATTAATAACATAATTATTATATCAAACACATTATTAAAAAAATAGAATGGACAAGAATGTTCATATAACTTATAAAGAACTAATATTATTGAAACTTAAATAAAAGGATTTTTATAAATACTTTATGAGAAAATTACCTGAGACACTACTCACTTACCTGAGAAATTCTCCAAGAATTCTTAAATTTGTTCACTTCAATTTCTCACTTTAATTCCAATAGTGTCATTATTTGCCTAACAAGTAAATCAAAAATCCTTAAATCATTTATTTATTCTTTTCTTAAATTAAGTAAATATTTAACAACCTAACCTTCAACACTAACAAAATTCTTTTAACCCCAATACATTCGCTCTACATTCTTTAATTTCACTTGCCAAGTAATTTTCTCAAATAATTAGTGGCATATAAATTGATTCCAAATAACATCACAATTAAATATACACAACCAACAATTTCATTATCAATTTAGTAACTTATCAATGATCCAACTAGAACAATAGAAGACCTTCTATTCTTTTTATACCTTTTCAACTCTTAATGAAGCACCATAACCATTATTCAACATTATCTACCTTAAATACACCCCAAGATTTCAATCTAATTACTTGAGCCATCACTTACATATATTCATTTAAAACTAATAATATGAAAATTTAGCAACTTGCATTTTTGCCAATTTTCTTTCTAACCTTTTTTTTTCCAAACATCTTAAGTGCATCAACACTTAATTTACAATAAACACCTAATAAAATTCTAATACTTTCCTTAATCCAACTCCAATTCTTTTCTTAAACATTTTAACAAACACTTCATGGACATTCCAAGTTAAGTTTAGAAGTAGCCCCTTGATATAAAATAGACAACCCCACTTTCAAACTCAAATGCAATTTATTAAAGTTTTCTCAACATCAACTTAAACTCTTATTCAAGAGTATAATTTCCTTTTTTCTCCATCGATAAATTTCAAATAATTATATCAATGGGTTAACACATTACTCTTATCATAATTATTTACACAAACATCTTGGAAGCACTCACAAATAATTCCCATAATAATATTGTATCAATCTATATAATAATGTTCCATTTAACCTTAAAACCAACAATCCAACACCATCCAGAAAATTCATTATAACAGTTCCATACACCACAACTCAGTCATTTAAAATTTTCCTCATGTCTAAATAAATAAATATAAGGTATTTCTTTCAAACAAATTTCCATCTTCAAGCCTAGAATAAATAAAACTCCCAATTCATACTTCCAATCAGCACCTAACAATAGGAAAAGAATTGATTTTATTTTATCAATCTCATCAACATTCCGTAAATTCTCGGCCAAATAGCAGAAAGAAAGAAGCAAAAGTTCAGATCTCAAACCCTTTCAAGGGTAAGCACGCCAAAAGCTAGAGGAAGAAGAGATACAATATGAAACTTATCTAAACCATGAGTCTCCATCACTACCTTGCACCCACAGCCAGCAAAATCACTGTATAAGAGGAAGCAAGACAGAGCCGACTCTGAAAAACGATGAGAACCAAAACACCATACAGCTCAACACTCCCAATGGCTGACCGAAAAATTAAGGGGTTCGAAGATTTCAACTCAGCAACCAACAATAATGAAGGAAAAGAAGAACAAGAAATCTACACACCTACCTAGCTCCCACGACAGCAACCAAGGAAGAGAAAAGAAATCATTCAGTGTCCGCCACTCCTAACGGCGGCAGCTTCGACGAGCAGAGGAGAAGGTTGACGGCGAGGGAAGAAACCGATTGTGAAGGGAGGAGTTCAACGGTAAGAAGAGGACCGACAGCGAGGAGAGAAGGGGAGCACGATGTCGGTCGATGAAGAAAGAAAGAGAAGGGGAATGCCCTGTTTTCGCACGGAGGAAAGAAGAAAAATCTGGATAGAAGAATAAATGAGACAATTACAAGAAAGGACACACAATAAATTTTCCTTTAATTTAAAACAAAATAAAACTAAATTTTTATTTAGTAAAATTCAAACTATAAACTTTCATGAATATTATTAGTATAAGATTCAACAAACTACCACTCTCTACTTGCTTTAAATTTTTAACAATTAAATAAGAGAAAATTGGCTTAATGGTCTAAAAAAATACAACTCCCATAAATTATGGAAGAAGTTTTTAAATATTTTAGAATATGACCCATTTAAAAATAAATTAAAAATTTTTTTACTTCTTTATTCTCAAATCTGTACGGTTATTTTTATTAAAATAGAATATAACTAATTTTATTTTTATTTGATTTTCCTTGATTTTATTTCTCCATCCGTATGGTTATTTTCTTCACCATCTTCATCACAAATCACAGAATGCTTCTTATCATATAGTGCTTTTCTCTCTCTGTTTATCTTCTCTGTCCAGACATTATCATCACATTGAAAAGAAAACTGCATTATCAAATAAAAGTTGTCTTATATTCTTTTATCTGGAGGTTGAAGAGTATCATCCATAATTGAATTTTCATCATCTTTATATATCCAAGTAATATCTCCACTGAATTAGCAAATCATCTGTGCCTAATCTATTATTTTATTGTCATTGATCATGCAATTTACATGAATTTTGAATAGAAAACATATTATTTTCTCATTGTTCATGATTTTTATTTTTTTTATTTCGGTTATTTGATTTTCTATGATCAGCTAAGGCATCTGTAATTTTTTTCAAACCTAATTTGATTTAATTTGGGTAAAGGAGTATGATATTTTCATGTTTCTCATTAACGTTAGTATATCATTGATATTCTATAGTATCTCATTAATAAAGCATATCAATGATAACTTACTAACATCATGTCATCTTGTAAATATGTAGATGCTTAATCTTATCATTTCTTATGATGGAAAATGGAATTTAAACAACCATTACGTGGATGGTTCATACCTAGAGGTGCTTGTGGAAGATACAACTTCATATCTTGATGTGATGGAAATTGTGTATGAAAAATGTTGAGGAAGCCACGTCATTGGCTGGGGAGAAATCTTCCAAGCATCAAGTAGCAAATGATTTTATAAAGTCCATAAAAGATTAGGTATTGTTATTTTATATTCAAACATTTGAGATGAATTATTTCATTGGTTTAATAAAAACTCATTGCTTCTTTGAAGGCGAAAATAAAAACATGATGTATCTTGAAGAAATAGATGAAAAATTCTTTCTTGACTAATCTACACACATGCTGCTTTGCAATCTTCCTGTGAAATATTACATGTACTAAGTCTTCAAATAAGTAATAACTTGATATACAAGGTATTGTATATGTTACAGCCAAAAGTTTCGATATAAGGTAAGGTGTTTTTAGCTCTTAATAACATATAAATCAAGAGGTCTAAGTATCTGATATATAGTCCTGTATCAACAATTCTATGAAAATACTTGGTGAAGTAGGATGATTTTCTCTTTGGTGCCATTGACAAAATATCTACAAAATCCTTACTTGAACTCTGGCTAGAGTAACACAGTATGATCGAACTTCCTCACCTTGAATCTGTAGTTTTCACCCTGAATTTATAGTAGCAAGTCTGCCTCGCCTCTCCTCGCATTTGTGTGTTTTCCCAGATGAATGTAGAGCTTCGGTCTGCCTCGCCTTTGCGTTCATCGTCAAGTCTCCAAGTCTCCGGTTTGAAAAAGACAATTAGGGTATTGTGGTGTTTAAGGGTTATTTCATTTTTTGGTACATAGGAAAATTAGCAAATAGCCATTCTCTTAATTTAAGAAAGGGTGGGTTATTAGTTTTATTTAACTACATAATGTTGGCTAAATATGCTAAAGCCCCATTAAATAAAATATAATTGGAAGAGAAATTTATTTAATTTAAAATTTAAAGTCATAACATAAGGATTTTATACAGGCAAGAGTTGTTGTAATGTTCTTGGTTGTGGACAATGTATATTGCCATATATGCCATGAAGCTTTTTTAGCAATTTGAAAAACCCTCCGAGAAATAAGAGGATAAAGAAATGGACCACCATAGAAGCTATAGAACTAAAGGTGTCAAAGAGGCAACAGCCAAAAATTCAGAGACTAACATGAGCACTTCAAACAGAGAAGCAAAACTAGAAAACACAAACTTAGCCATAAAACTAAGGCAATGTGTTACGGAGCAGATGATAGTAGCCACAAAAATGACAGGGTGAAACTAGAAGGGTGAGGTATTGGTGGCTGAACTTCAAATTTGAAAGAAGACGAG
Organism: Prosopis cineraria; assembly: GCF_029017545.1. NCBI lineage: Eukaryota > Viridiplantae > Streptophyta > Magnoliopsida > Fabales > Fabaceae > Prosopis > Prosopis cineraria. The sequence goes on from NW_026555338.1 coordinate 21,452,104, forward strand.
TATAATTTTAATCGCGGGACCAAAGCTGAGGTTGGGGTAGAAGACTTCATGAGGGAAATTAAAGGTGTTGAGTCGCCTTCTTGGATAGAAGTAGTGGTCATGAAAGTTTCTGTAAGAAGCTGTCAGTATTTGTTGAACAGGACCAAAGATAAGGTTATTTATTGTGGTCATAAGTTCAATTGTCATGTGCATTTTTTTTAATTAAAGTATCAATTTATATTAAAAATAAAAAATTACAGTTTAAAATTCCCAAAAATAAACCCAGAGGGTTCAATCAAAAACAAAAGCCGGAGGGGGAAATTCTTTTGTTTTTTAGAGTAACGCGCTCAGAGAAACTTTTAAAAACATATTGTGAATAATAAAAATGCCATCTTCTTCAATTTTTTTTTTGGGAGTCTTGCATCGAGATTAAAAAATAAAAATGGGTCAGGTTGATCGTAAGAAGCAAAGTTTTAATAAACTTTTTAATTTATCATGACTGCCCCAAAATCTTATTCTCCTTATATTTGGTATTTTTCAGAATTTAGCCTGAATTATCACGACACACACTTCTATTTCCCCTCCCCCCCCAAACTTCAAGAGAGGGTGAAAGGGAACAGCAAAAAGCTTGAGACAAAAATGGGTATAGTGGACTTTTTACCGAACCTGTCAAGATGATTGATTTAAATGCGACCCCATCTAAAATGTGGGAGCAAAGTATCAAAAACATAAAAGAAGTTAGCAAAGTTTCAAATAGATAAAAGAAGCTTGAGTTTGAAGAGGAAAAAAATACATATCCAAAATATCAGCCAAGAAAGGAAACGTTGTAATAAATAAACAAGGCATAGATTATAAAAGACCTGACCAGTAGTAGTGTTGGCCAAGGACGGCCATTATTGGGTTGAGCAGCTACAGTGCGCAGGTTGTTCTCGCCATCCGACGACTGCGACCATCATGTACGGAGGTTGTTCATCAACACCACTGCCTTCGCCAGCAACCGCCGTGGACCTTCCCCTACTCGAGCCATATGTGCTTTCATATATAATTTATGGGCAATGTAACTCAATATATAATTATATATAAAATTTGTTGGATCCCATCAGTGTCTGCCAAGATGACTTTTGCACTTACAAAGTTGCCATAAGAAGCGCAGTGCTTTATCTGTGCCAAGATGACTTGTACGTGCCATAAGAAGTGCAGACAGTGCTTTAGATGTGCCAAGATGACTTGCTTTAAGAAGTGCAGTGCTTTATAAGTGCAAAAGTCATCTTGGCAGACGCTGTTGGGACCCATCCAAACAACTTTAGAGACGCACTGGCTGTGCTCCCTCCCCCTGGTTTCCGGTTCTTGAACAGTTTCCGGCTTAAAATTCAGTTCGCACTGATCCAATACGGTCCAATCACTCAAACAATTTAAAGTAAGAAACCAATCTGTACCTCTCACCGGTCGATGGCCGGACTAGTCTGACTGTTCGAGACATACAAACATTGCCCCCTCCATGCAAGTTCATAAAGCCCTTCTACTTGAAGATAAATCAGTACGTCCCAAAATAAAATCTTTCTAATTTAAAATATAAATAGCTTTCAAGTTCCAACAATAATTTTTATACCAATAGAATTTTTATATTCGTTAAAATATATATTATTTTTTTACCTTTAATTTTAATTTATGATAAATAAGATGGATGTCATAAGTTCATAGCAAACAAAATTCAAATTTATAAATACAATGGGTAAAATAGAATTTTTTTTAAACAAATATTAAGGTGCTTTGGTTATATTTTATAAGTGGAAAAAAGATTTATATTTTGCACATGATGTAGTGAGACACTTTGATAAAAATATAATTTTATTAATTATACTTATTTAAATATTATCCTCCTTTTTGTTATATTTTTTTTCTCTTTATTGTTTCACAAATAAGTCAAATTAAATGAAAATTATTTTTAAAAATTTATATTGATGTTTTAAAATTATAAAGTATATTTAATAAAAATTTGCATTAATATGCCCATTTTGTCAAAAATATTTTATAAACTGGAAGGATGCAGGTGCACCCATTGTCCGTTAAGCGTCTCATGTGTGCCCTTTCCATCATGCGCTTGCATGTGTGACGTCATGAGTAATGGAATATGCCTATGGGATCCGCACCCGCTTCATTTAAGGACTTCGCAGAAGGGCGCGTGGATTCTCGGACTAGGGAGGCAGTGGCGCGAAGGAAACTTCCAAGAGTTCAAGCATTTTTTTCCTGGCCTATCATATCTTTTTTTAATCCGGACATATATTTTAAAAAATCCAAAAACGTTATATACGAGAGTGCCTGCATTATATTCAGAATGTTTCTAAAACATCTGGAAGGATAAAAATAAATGTCCCCTCAAACTTTTCTTGCATTTATTTTTTCTCTACTTACCATTTTAAGTTTTCGATCAAATTTTAAATGGTCAAAATTTAGTGTTTCATAAATTACTATCATTAAGATGTGAAATTATGAAAAATAAATATATAAATTTAAAATACAACAAATTTGATTTATACTACAATTCAAGTTTTAAGATTGTAATTAAGAAATAAAAAATTATAAAATATTAAATATTAATTATTTAAAAATTGATTCACAGTTGAGATGATAAGTGAAGAAAAAGTGGAGAGAAATTAATTAGAGAGAAGCAAAGTCCATATGTGTAATAGATACATATGTATCACATTTTCTGATAAGAATTGGTCAAGATAAATGCATGTAAAAAAATTAAAAAAGCATTTTCAAAAACCTGCATGCTAACCTTATGTGGTATAGATTCGGTAAATAGAACAAAACACACCGTTTTTGTCATTGAGTCCCTCGCTTCACTCCAATATATATATTAACATAGTCATAGGTACTCCCTTCACGTCAAATTCATGAAATATTGCCAAATAATATATTTGTGGGAGAATTATTTTTTAATAATGTTTTGAGAATTAATTTTCATTAATCAAATTCATTATTGAAATTAATTTTATATAGTCTTTTTTTTTAATTATAGAGCTCGTTTTATTTTTTCCTAAAAAATCCAAAACTTATAAAGTGAGCTCACCAATGTGCTGATGCTGAACAGTTAAGGGTCAAATCACTCTTGGCCTTGTTTAAAGGTTTTGAACTTGTGACTTGAATTTATCATTATCATCACAGGTAACAAAAGACTTCAAGTCACTTAGACTAGCTTGGAAAATGGGTTCTAGAAAAATTATCTTGGAATCAGATTCTAAACTTCTAGTAGATCTGATGCATGAAACAATTAGGGATATGAACAAATGCAGCTTGGTTTTTGTTGAAATCAACAGATTGCTCCAACTTAATTGGGATGTCACATTAGGAAAATTCCACATGACTAGAACAGGGTAGTTGATATCTTGGCAAAAGATAAACTTTCCTCTACAAGTCGTTTTTGATTCAACTCCCTTTTTTCTATAGGAATTTAGTGTACAATGAGTGCTTGGGACAATCTCAATCCCCTCTTCCTTTTTAATTATGTATTTAGGGACTAACCCTTCTTTGATATATTCAAAAAAAAAAATTGGACCAATTTAATCAACTTAATATGTTTTGACAATCACAGCAACGCAATCAATTTTTTATCAACAACCCCTTAAATAGCATTGTAAACATTATTTAAATTAGTCTCACAGTTGCTGCTATGCAGATATCTTGAAAAATATATTAAAAAAAAAAATCACCAACAACTTAATTTTTAAATTCTTATTAAGAGAAATGTCTATATTCAATATTTCTTATTATATCTCAAATAGAATTTTCTTTAATATGATGACACATGTGAGCAATTAAAAACTCCAAAAAAACTTTTATTTCATTCAACTCAATCTGTTTTATTTCTTTTTTATTTTCTAAATTTAGGAGATAAACAGAATCGAAAAAAAGAAAGAAAAAAAAGTAAACCCACTTTAATATATATATATATATATATATTTTTTCATATTGGTACATCTAATGGGAGATAATTATCTCCTCTTCCCCCTTGTTTTCATTTTCTAATAATTAAATCAGGATATGAACCGTTCATATTTAATTTCTTGTAAAATTAGTATTGAAATGTTAAATTATAAAAAATATAAATAATCAAATTAAAATTATTAAAATTAATTTGAACAGTTTAAAATTACAATAAAAAAATAAAAACAATTATTTTATAAAAGATCAAATTCAAACCATCCATAATATTCATCTTGTGGCTAGAAAAGGAAGAGGACAGAAAGATGATGGGAAGGGAAGAAAATAGAATCCTCTCCCCACATCCCACTCTTGGAATTGGCAAAGGATGCATTAATTAACTAAATTTAGCAAACATTGATTATCAAGTATAAATAACTAAATAAATGAGTTCGTAACATAATCAAGATAGAGAATTATTAAGAGAAAATGATAAAAAATATTCTTAAAATATGCAAATGACAAAGAAGTTGTAGGATGTGATTACTACTATGTGGTACTTAGAAACATGTCTAACATATTTATTTTTGACAAAACAACAAATTTGTCTTTAATTTTAAAATTTAAAATGAAACATGTGGAGAGGATGGTGACTATTTAAGAATATATATGTAATGATCTTAAATTTTTATTTGAACAAATTTTTTTTCAAGGGATATTTTATTCAAATAAGTTTTTTTTTTCCAAGTTTGAACTTATTTTCTCTTAAAATTATAAAAGAGTTTGGGGTCCTTTGTATAATTTTCTTGGGTCTTTCTTGTATTTTTTTTTGTCCTTTTCTTGCAATTTTCCCAAACTTCTTTGATCAGATTTTATTCTTCGCGGGGAAGCAAAAAAACAGAGCATTCTTTCATCTCTTCTTCACTGACCTTAGCCTATTCCTCTCTCGTGACAGTCGAACTCTTCTTCCTCACCTTCGAACTTGTTCTTCTTCTCATCGGTGGCATGCTTCTTGCTTCGCTGGTTCATCTCTACTGCCGAGCGTGCGGAGTCATCAGAGTTCTTCGTTCATCCCTGTTTTTTCGTTGCTTCTTTGTTCAGGTTCGACAGCTGTGTGTGTGTGTGTGCACGTTTAGCTTCAATTTTTCTTCCTCCTCAGCTGCTGGAGACTCGTGTGTGCATGAATAATAATCTTAGGTTCTTTATCTTTCCAGTCTGCAATTCTGCTTCTTCTCTTCTCCGTTCGACAGCTGGGTTGAAACTTCTTTCTGTTCTTCGGTGTGGTCCACGAGCTGAGGTGTGGCAACTCCTATTGCTGTTCGGTTGAGGTAAAAACTGGTTCTTCCTTCCTCTCCTTCCATTTCAATAGCAACATGAGTTTACTTTCTCTTTCCCTTGGCCGAAGGACGTGACTCTGCTCTACATAATTGCTGTTATAATTTTGTGAAAATTGGTTTGCATTTTGAGTTGATGTTGTGCACTAGTGAGCTGAATGGTGATAATAGAGTTATGGTTGGAAATTGATTAAATTTTTAGATGCACTCAAAGTATTTGCGTGAATATTTGAAAGAAGCAGTTTGGGGGATTAGATTGTTTAAATCTTTATTTTAGAGACTAGAAGAATATGATTAAAAAAATATGTTGAAAAAAAAAAATGTAATGCTAATATACCTATTGAAATTGTATAGCCCCTGAAGGAAATTATTAGACTAAATAATAATTAAAATTTTTTTAAATTTGGAATAAGAGTTGTGTTAATGGTTATGGTTGAATATTGCCTTATGTTGTTAACTACTTGATAGAGATTGTTGAAGGGTTTGGTGAGAATTTAAGGGGATCAATGAGAAATTTAAAGAGTTTAAATGTTAATTTCACTTGCTTATATTAAGAAGGGAAAATTATAATGATATAAGACTTATTGGTTTAAATGCTATATTAATTTGGGGACATCACTGAAATAAGCAAGAAATTGAGGGAGTTTGACTATAAGATTTTTCAAAACTCAGGCGAGTGGATAACGTTTTGAATAAATTTTTGGTGGAGTATTTATAAAATCTCCTTATTTAATATTTTACTATTAATCCTTTATAAATTGTACAAATATTCTTATTTATCTTATTTTTCTAATAATTGTTTTATTAATGAAAATGTGTTGATTTTATTGATAGTTTATATAGTTGATAAGTAATGATAAAAAATAATAGTTGAACGGTGTTTGGAAGTGGGACATTTTTGAAATTATTTTCTTGCTTCATACATGCTTAATTTTATTAAACGGGACTGAGTTTGAAACGCTGGATGCTAACGACAGTTCCATTAACCTTTGGTGCGCTATGATTCACCTAGCTAGCAGGGTGCTTATAGGAGATGCTAGTCTCGTACGAAGGCCAACGCATGTGGATCGGAGGGATCGTATTCGTGAGCATTGTACTCACACTTATTTTCGTAGGCTTCATGCCTGGTTGATTTGTGGCTCTTGCCACCTTTGTTTCATGGCTCTCAGCCATGCTTGATTAGTTATTTACTCTTGTGGATTGTGTGTCCACGCTTAATTAGTTATTTACCCTTGTAAACTATATATCCACGCTTGTTGTTCGTTCTGATTAAGTCCTCCTAAATGTTAAATTAAAATTTATCATTTCTCTTGTAATTCTCTGAAAGTACTTTATTAAACTGCACTATTATTGAAAATCTTTATATTTATGAGTAGTAAAAATTTTAATACATATATATAATTGTATTAGCATTGTTTAATTTCACAATCATATTATTATGAAAAAGCATTATTTATTTTTAGCTTAGGGATATAATTCATTATTTCATTAAGTTATTTGAAGTTAAATTTATTATTTATTATTTTTATATTTTCTTTATTATAATTTTGATTGGAACTCTCACCGATAATTTCTTTGGTTTCAGATATTGTAACTGACTCTGTGCCTCCAGTAGATCATTGGGGACCCTTTTTGTTTTTTTTAGAAAAGAGGAGGCATATTGCGATTATTGTTTTGGTAAAACTATTTATTATATTTTGTAATCATAACTTAGTACTTCACGTACACTGTAGCTAGATCCTCGACTCCTAGTCTTATTTTGTTATTGTGTAAATTACTAAAATGGAGCTAGTCTCCTTGTTGGTTTGGTTGGCAGGTTTTGTTGTTGTGAAAATTTGGGAGGTCCAAATTATAGGAGAAATTTTGCTGAAATTTTTATAAAAATTTTAAAACTTTACAAACTTTACTATTATATATGACTTGCTTATATTACTATTTTCGCTTAATTTCTAGTTAATCAAAGCTTATGGAATATGAGTTCATCTCATATTTTATGTTGATCATACCCTAATATCGGGGTGTGACAATGTAGGAATTTTTACTTCTCTTGATTAAATGAGTAAAATCCAATGGCAAATTATAAGTACATTTTTCCAATCTTTTTATCAGCAAAATGCAACCTAGGGAGGACAATGGTTAAAGAATGAGAGATATTAGTAACTTCTCTTACCAAATGACTAAAACATAATACTTTCTCCATTCGATATTATAAAATATTTTTGAAAAAAATGTAACTTTGGGTTTTTATATTTTGCTCAAATTTTATTATAAGTTTTTGTAATATTTTCTATGTTTCCAATCCCTACACTTTTTTTTCGGATGTTCTAGGTCCCTCTATGAATGGTGTTGTAGGGACCTAAAACAAAAAATGTAGGGACTTTAAACATTGAAAAAAATATAAAGACCTCTAACAAAACTCAATCAAAATTTAGGGATTTAAAATTATATTTTTTCAATATTTTTAACCAAATTACAGCCCTAATGAGTTAGTTAATTATATTTAAAATTGTATATTCTTTTCATATTTATCTTTATTTAATAAGATATATAGATATATGTATTAAAAAATTTATTAATTACACCTTTTAATTAAAAATATTTTTAGAAAAACCTCATTAATTAGACATGTAAGCCTTATACTATTTTTTTAACATCCCACCTTAGAGGAACTTACATGTACAGGGACATCTTGGGAGTTTGCATCCCATTTACAATTTTGATGTAAAGTAGTTTGGGCTTTTGCCTCATAGTTTCAGTTTGGGCTTTTGCCATTAATTGCACTTCCTACATATTTATATTTGATAATTATGTTGATGGAGCTAACTCATTGACATTGATATTTGTGAAGAAACAATATTGAATTGAACTACTCATCCTCTATAAATGTAAATCAATGTCAGAATGATATATAGCACCGTAATTTTTATATATGGAGTATCGTTGTCGTCACAGGTGGTCAACGCTCTTGGCTCAACTAATTTATTCTTTAGTGTTTAATTTCAACATTTAAAGTCGTCATTCGTTTCCATATATTAAAATTATATGACTTTAATTTACAAAGATATATAAAAGCTCTCTGCAATCTTGATTCTAACCTGTAAGAACATTTTTTTCTAAAAAATAATTTCCAGGATCGATAAATTGAGAATGATTGGAGTGACCAAGAAAATCCTTTTTCAATGATCAAATTAAAACCTTGATTGCAACGGAAGCTGCTGAAAAGGAGATAGAATGCTCAACATTAACACCCCATCCTTACTAAAGCACAAGTGACAGACAGCTAGCTAATTACTCATCATGTATGAGTTTGATTTCCAGTTTGATATATTCTTGATTGATAAAATAATTAAACTCTATATATATTTTCAGGTTGGTTCTCATAAGATATGAACAATTCAACTTAGTTATGGGAAAAGGCATTTATTTTTTGTTGACAAACATTAGTTAATACAAAATTCCTTCGTTGTCAACTATTTAACCACAGCTTCGCCTGCATATATTTAATTTTAAGAAAAAATGACAATAAAAATCTCTCGAATTATATAAATGACAATCTATCTCTCATGCTATAGTTTCACGTAAGTCCCTAAAGCCTTCTATATCAATAAATTTTAAAGTGAAAAGATTATTTTATCCTTATTAAAAATAACAAGCCCTAATCACAATTTTTGTTTAAGGAAGAACAATTTTTATTTTATGAATCATAAGAATTGAATAAGAAATCATAACTTGTCGAGAGTGTAACATCTTAGATTTTAAATTTGAATTTTTAGTGTTTAAAAAGGGTTATATTGGTAAAATTGAATAATTAATAAATTAAGGGTATTTTTAGACCATTAAAGGGGTTATTGGCTCTTTGGATAGCTTTGGGAATGAGCTAGGATGGAGTTCGGGTCAACTGAGCTTGAGAGGGTGGCCAAAAACAGCATATGGACTTATTTTGCCATGTGCCGCAGTGCACACACCTTGCATTGCAATGCATGGCCACCAAATTCTGGGTTAAATATTAGACATCAACTGCATCTAATTTTGAAGAAGAACTAGAGAGAAAAAAATGAGGGCAATGGAGACTTAGCTCATAGCTACTAGGACTACCCTTTGTGGATGATTTGAAGGCATTGTGAGCTTGCAACAAACTTGGGTAAGCTTCATATCCCTCTCTTTTCCCCTTTATGCGAGTTCTTAGTAGTTTTGAGTAGAGTGAGAGTTGATTTCAATTTTCCTTCAGTTATGACTGAACCCAATGGCTTATTTAGGACCTTGGAGAGTTAAATCAAGCTTATAAACCTAGGTTTGAGGATGTTGGATTAGGGTTTGGACGAATCCTCAGTGATTCCTGGAGATTAGGAGTAATGTGGCTGAAAAACTGATATTATCTAAGTGTTTGGATGTTAGATGAAATTAATGGAATATATTGAGAGTGCTAATTATGTTAAAGAGGAAATTTAGATATAGTGGTTACCTAAAATTTGGCTAAAAAGGGGTTTTTAACTAGACTTATAATTGATTATAAGTGTTTAATCTAATAGATTAAATATTGATTGAGCTTCGTTGAGCTAGTGGACTTGTGGAGTAACCAAATTGCCATAATAACCTTTTTTTGTGATAAAAAGGTTAAGGTAACTGGATAATCTAGTCCTTTTACTTGTGCACGTAGATGTCTATGAAGTTTGCGAAAATGTATATGGCTATTTTAGAGCAAATTTAACAAGAAGAGCTAGTTTTATGGAGATTATGTAACCATTTAACTAATAGGTCTTGAGTTTGAATCCCTCAAAGGCTAAGAGTGAGATTTTTATTTTTAACTTCAGCTTAATGCAAAATTACTATACTAGCCTCCTGTTAATAAAAAAAATTCAGAGAGGTAGAGATATAAAATGCGTAACCTCTTTTTCACTAAGAAAGAGAGCAAGCTTCGATCTTCCTTCACCTGTTTCTTCTATCGACAATGTTGTCGGCAAGGGTGGTAAGAAATTCATTTGCCGCCTTTCTTCCTCTTCTGCTTCTTTGGTGTATAGTTGCTCAAGCTTTCGACCACCATCCTCTCTGTCTCTGTTTTGTCTCTCCTATTTACATATGTGCTGTAGGTTGCATGAGGAGTTAAGTCATCAGAGAAGTTTGTGCTACTACTATTAGAGCACTAGTGAAAAATTAGTTATCTAAGGCCCACTTTCTAAACTGGTTCCTACTAAACTAGTTTAGAAAATAAAGGTGGTGGTAGTATTATAATTAAGATAGCATCTCATAGCATTTTCTAAACCAGTTGTAAAAGCACCCAGTGTTAAAAACACTTTCTAAACCAGTTATTTATTTAATCAGTTTAGAAGGGTTTATTAAAAAATAAATTTAATATTAAATTGTTTCTAAGTCGGATTCATCAATAACTGGTTTACAAAATCTTAATATTTTCTAAACCAGTTATTGTATTATAACCAGTTTAAAAAGGTCTTCAAAACCTACTCCCTCTTGATCTCTATTCAACTCTGTTCAAAATTTATCTTCGGCCATTTGCTTACAAGCTTCTCCTTCCCAATGCCAGAGATTCTCCTCCCTTAAATCGATCATCCACGCTTCTGTTTACCTTCCTTGAGATTGGGTTATTGTTCTCTTCATCTTCTGTCATTGGTTTGGGGTTTGCTTCATCTATTTAGTTTGGGTTCATCTTCTGGGTTCACTTGGGTGTTTCTAGGTTCTAAGTTCCTATGGTTTGTTCACCTTCCTAGAGCTTGTGTTTGTGATTCTAGGTTTCTCGAGTTTACAATCAGGCATTTATTTTTTTATCACTTTCATCTCGTTCCTGAAGCTCCCATTTAATTCTTGTACCTTTTGCTTTAATTAATTTTTGAAGTTTTGTTCTAATTCTCGTGCTTGGTTGCTATAATTTTTGTGTAAGAAGCTTAAGCTTTCATTTTCTACTTGCTGCAATTTTTGGACTCTCTCCTTCCTCATGTGGTTATGCTGCTTTAAGCTTCAAGCTTCATCATTCTGTTCAAGGTATTTTTAATTTTTTTATAATTTTCACCATCTAATTTGTTAGTGTTGCTGGGTTGGTTAATGGCTGAACACAAATTTTATTTTAACTTGCTCTTGATCATAGTTTAAATTGCTTATTTTTTACCAGTATCATAGTTTAACACTATTAATGCTTGAATTATAGCTGAAATTATGTATAATTTTGATTATTGCTGATGATATGCTTGAGATATTGTTACTAGATAAATTTGAATTCTGGATTGAGACTTTTGAATTGAATTTTTATATAGTTTATCTCTATATAATTATGGGAAAGTCTAATTTTTAGGCAGAACTTTGCCAAAATTTCTATTAACTTATGTGTGTAAGCTAAATTTTTTTGGATTGTTAACTTATATTAGGCATTCTTATTGGTTGGAATGTAATATTTTCATTTGTAAAATTATTGAAAAGTCCAATTTTTAGGAGAGACTCTGTCAAAATTTTTTAAAACTTATTATTTAGCCCCTTCCCTATGTGAAAAGGGCCAAAGAATATTTCTTAGTGTTCTCCAAAGAATTGAAAATTTCCAACTTAAATTAGAAATTTTGGAAATGAGCAATAATAATCTGTCAACTTTGTTACATTTTAGGAATTTAATCATGGATTAAAGTTGGATGAATGCTAAACGATATACCAAAGAATATGATAATAGGGTGAAGGGTTTTTTTGGACTTTGCTAAAAAAATGCTGAAGATAATAGTGGAATGTTTTATTGTCCTTGTGTGGATTGCTTGAATGAAAGGCGACTAGATGCTACAGAAATATACACACACTTGATTTGTGAGGGATTTTACAAAAGTTACACAACATGGACATGGCATGGTGAAGAAGTGGAAAGGCCAAGGCTAAGTATATTGCAATAGTAGAAGGTTGATGATGATGGTGATGATGATATGGTAGATCAATTAGAGGACATAATTCGTGATATTAAAGAAGAGGCTTTTAAGCAATCACATATATATGAGAATATGAGCAGTGATGCAGAGAGGCCTCTATATCTGGGGTGTGAAAAATACTAACTATTGTTAGCATTGTTGAAATTGATGGTTTTGAAAGTAAGACATGGATGGAGTGACAAGAGTTTTATAGAATTACTTAAGTTAATTAAGGATTTGCTTCCATATAAAAATGTGCTGCCAGATCGATAATATAATGACAAGAAAATAGTATGTTTGTTGGGCTTAAAATACAAAAAAGCACACGCATGCCCTAATGATTGTATACTCTACAAAAAAGAGTTTGAAGATGATGTGAAGTGTCCAGTATGCAAGACACCAAGGCACAAAGAGAAAAAAGTTCCTGCAAAGGTGTTGTGGTATCTTCCGATTGTGCCAAGACTCAAGTTCCTTTTTGCTAATGAAAGGGATGCAAAAAATCTAAGATGGCATTCAGATGAGAGGATTAATGATGGGAAGCTCAAACATCTAGTTGATTTCAAGCAATGGAAGAAAATTGATTGACTATTTCTTGAGTTCGACAATGACCCAAGAAATCTCAAGCTAGGACTTAGTATGGATGGCATGAATCCTTATGGTAGTCTTAGCAGCATTCATAGTTCATGGCTTGTTTTTTTCTAGTGATTTACAACTTATCTCCTCTTTTGTGCATAAAATACAAATACATCATGCTTTCTATGTTAATCTCAGGATTGAAACAACCCAGGAACGACAGAGATATTTATCTAAAACCCTTGATTGAAGACTTGAAAGAGTTGTGGAAGATAGGTGTGGAGGTGTTGAGGTGTTTGATGCTAACCAAAGTGAAGTCCTTAAAATGTGTGCCATGATCTTTTGCACCATAAATGATTTCCCTGCATATGAAAATTTATCTAGGTACAGTGTTAAGGGGCACAAAGCATGTCCTTTTTGTGAAGAAGATGGAGGAGAAGATAATGAATATCTTGAGTTCAAGATAGGATTACATCTGGCTCGCAGACCCATTCTCCTGTAACTCATCAAAGCACAAAAGGAAGTTGTGTTGTGTTGCTGGGCGTCTATCAGAGGGCACTACAAGTGTTGCCTTGGGTGATCATTGTGTGAGCTATATGTGGAGGATCTTGATAGACCATTTAGTTACACGCGGTAGTGTTTCATAACTTTGGGCTAACCATTCACCATGTGGCAATACAAAATGATCAAGTCAGAGTAGTGATGTGAGGAGGTTGTAGTATCTAATGCCTTTGTCCTACTTCTGATTGAAGAGATGAAGATTGTTAGTAAGGTAGAAAGATATTATCCTTTAGCCAAAGAGGCTTTTCACATGATTGCAGCTAAGGTTAAGTGTTTTTTTTACTTTCAAATTATTTATATTTTTCAACTTAGATTTTTTATTTTTAAGTATTTTTAAATTACCTATATTTTTACTTTTACATTATTTATATTCCCAAGCCACCAGTCACACAGCTGTAAGCCACATCCACAGCCTCAACTACAGTTAACTTAGATGCAACAATATATTCTAATGGCATTGGCATATGAAAACCTTTGAGGTAGCAATTTTCCAATAGATGCCGCGGTTGTGGGGAAAAAGGATATGGATGTCATGGTTGAGAGGAAAGACTTGATACAAATGCTGAATAATGATCAACTCACCCTATCACACATGCAATTGTGATTAATGTAAGTATCTTGTCTTAAATTAGTATAATTAAACAGTTCAACTAACTTGCATATAATATTGTAGGTATATCCATTGTAATTTGGTGTCTTAGGAAAATATCATAAGTTGGATTACTTTGCCCGATTCACACTTAAGAGTTTAGGAACACTCCTGAGCTGAGACATGAATATATATCTTAGAGGTTCTCCGAAGGGAAGGAGTGCTACATTGCACTATATATCCACGAGTAAGAAAAACTTTGTCTTGCATATAATCATGCTTTGAATTTGCTTTCTCTAACTTCCATTAATGTTTTTCTGCAGTGGCCATTGGCAATTGGCACTCCTTACTATGTAGAGTAACATTGTCCTCTTCTTGTGCTCCCTTCATTATAAAGTGAGGAAGGATTTGAAGAAGATGGTAGAACAGTAAGTATCCCTTCACTATAAAGCATCATTTATCATGTTTAATTAATGGTTATTGACTTTGTAATTTTGTTGATAGGGTTATGGGGACATACTAACATGTCGAGTTGGGGAAGCATACTCATGAGATTAAAGACCCTATATGGATCATGCCAAAGGTAAGACCCTATATGGAGATTAACCTACTTAATCTTTAAAAATATAATTTTGCTATTCATTTACAGAGTCGTAGACAGCCGAAGAAGTCTCAATTATGTGGCTTTTACGTCATGTGGCACATTTTCAACATCATTAAGCATGGCGTGACTTCATTCACCTAAGAGGTAAATGTATTAGTTTGGTTTTTTTCTTAGTCCATCTAGTTTCATTTTTATCTTCCTTCGCAATTTACTAATACTTTGGTTTTCCTTTTAGATATTCGAGCTTACTGAATGATTCCCTGAGGAGGACATTGATAAGGTCAAGCAATGGTGGATGGAGTTTTTCATAAAGCTTCATAAGGGGTAGCACATAGTTTTTATAATGTTTTTTTATATAGTTTGATTAGTTTTATGAAATAGTACATACAATGTTTAGGGTTTATTTGAGTTACATATTTGAATTAGATATTATTTCAATTGATTCATTTATATTAGTTATTCAATTACTAGATTACACTAGACTAGATTGGATTGGCTAGTTTTCATTTGCAAGTTAATGAAAATTTTGCCCTACAAAATAGGGGTTTTAAGATAAAATGAACAAAAGTATTTAAAAAAAAAGACCACTTTCTAAACCAGTTAAGACATTAACTAGTTTAGAAAGTTCATATTCTAAATCGATTAAAGTCAAAACTAGTTTAGTATAAAGTGATGTCTAAACCAATTTTTACCTGAACTGGTTTAGAAAGTATATATACTAAACAGGTTAACGTAATAACCGGTTTAGAACAAGATCTTTCTAAACCGGTTTATTGTATAAAACCAGTTTCAAAAGTGCATTTTTCTAAGCTGGGTAAAGAACCGGTTTAACTAGTTTAGAAAGTCTCACACTTTTTAAACCACCCTTATCTAAACTAGTTCTAGATCTGGTTTTAATAAGCTTTTTTAATCAGTTTAGAAAGCATTTTTTGTACTAGTGGAGGTTGCTGTTAGCCTCTTCTTTTCCTTCTTCATCATAGCTGTGTCAAAATCCTCTCCTCCCCTATTCAACATTGTGTAATCCTCTTCTCTTCTTCTCATTCCTATCATTAGTGATTTAAGGTTAGAAGCTTCAATCCTTCCTTCTAGTTGCTATATATGTGTGCTGTTAATTAAGTTTTAGAATTTTCATTTTCTTTTCTTTCAATCGTATGGAATGTGAAAATAGGAATTGAGATTTCTTAATGTTTGAGATTGATTTTACTATTAAGAAATACATAATTAGGAGGCTGAATGATTTAACTATCTTTAATGTAAAATTTTAGGAATTGGAATAGAAGGAGGAGGGGTTTGGTTTGAGTTTAAGAATTAATGAACAAAGGTGTTTGTCAAAATGCTTGTTGGAACAAGTTTGCTTGATTTTATATTTTTTTTAAAATTTTATTAATTCTTGTGAGAAGCATGTTGAGCTTGGGTGTTATTGATCCATAAATTTAACTTGAAAGTTGCAAAAAAATTTGATTATGATATATGCATGTAACTACTTGGATTCTTGAAAATTGTATGGTTATTAAATTGTTGGATAAGAGATGGAAGATTAGAAAATTTAAATTGAATTGATGGAAATAATGCACCTAAGGTATTTGATGCAAAGCCTTAGCGAGGGTTATATTTCAAGTAAATAGGTTGGCATGACTAAAGCAATGTGGAGGAAATTAGCTATATAAATGATAATACTTGGATAACTCTAAAGCATGAATTTCGGTCTTGAAATTTTAAATGATGGTAGTTGATTGTGACTATGTTAGGAATGGAAAGAAGTCTTTATAATTTATAAATGTTTTTTAAAATTTTATTTATTTATATTTTTATAGGGTGTGTAAAAGAAAAAGACCTTGGTAAGAATCGAAGGAAGGAAATCTTCAAAATTTAGGAATTCAACAGATAAGGGAATAGCATCTCACTTAATTTATTATGAATTGTCTTTTACTAAAATATTTCAATTTATGTGGATCATTTTTAATTACTTGATAAGTTGGCTATGTTGTTAATTAAATTATCTTATCATGTGAAAATATAAAATTTGGGCAAAGAATAATTAAGTTATGGCATGTATATGCATTTCTCCCTATGAGTTATATTTTCAAGATTTATTAAATTGTCTTTGATTAATTAGCTTTGAAAAAAATTGGTTATCCAATAAATGCAATAATAGACATTATTTATAAAATTTTATTTGGAAAAATATTCAATTGATACTTACAATAATTCATGCGAGTTTAGTGTTGAAAATGAAAATTTTATTTCAATAATAATTATTTTTCTCACATGTTTGAAATGTGATTTTTTATAGGACTATAAGCAAAACATTAGTTGCTAACAGCAGTTCAATTCGTTCTTGGCGTGCCATAGTTAATCACTAGCTAGTTTGATTTTTATAAGCTCTATTCTCGCATTTGTTATTCGTGATCGTGGCTTTAAGCTTCTTTTGATTAGCATTATCCTCGTGGACTGTGTGTCTACATTTGTTTTCTTGTCTTCAGCTGTATTTGGTTACTTACCCTCGTGAATTATGTGTTCACGTTTGTTTTTGTGGCATAATTCATGTTTCATTATTTACTCTCATAAACTGTGTGTTTATGTTTGTTACGTGTTCTGTTAAGTCATTAAAATTTTAAATTTTAAATCAACTTGAGCATTTGAAATTTCAATGGTTTTAATTAGTAAGTACACTACTTTTATTCATAAATAAATAATTTGTCTCCTCAAGCATAATAGAATAAAAAAATTTTAGTTCACTCTTGTTTTATAATCATGAATAAGATTTTCTAGATTTAGTGAATTTATTATATTAAATTGTCCTCTTTTAATTATTTTACATAATTGTTTAAGTTTACTATTTTACTCTTTAAAATTATTTTTAGAATGTTATTCATTAAAAAATATTTTGGCCTCAAATTCATTAACTAACATTGAATCTCCTGCGGATCATTAAAAGGTTTATCACTAGCTAGGAAGTGGAGAAGTTGTAGATTAAGCTACCTTTTTTGTGTTAAAAGTTGAATTATGAAATTGTACTTTAGTAAATTAAATTTAGGTGCTTTGCATTGACTACAGTTAGGGTCTTTATTTTGGTGTGTGTGTGTGTGTATATATATATATATATGTACTCTATTTGCTGGTTGAAATGAGTTAAGCTCCTAATTAGTACAATATTTTGCTTGAATCATTGTGTTGTAGAATTTTCAAGAGATCTTATTTACAGGTAAGATTCTACCAAAATTTTGACAAAAACATTGAATTTTTTATTATATATATTATTAAGATACTATAATTTTAATATAAATCCAATTACATTTTAGAAATAAAAAAAATTCAATTTAAGACTTAGGAGATGTATGATATAGTTCATACTTCGTGTTGGTCACCTTTTATTTTTGGGGTGTGACAAGTTACAAATCAATAACATCATAATCCAAGACTATGGTCTTACCATGTTAATTAAATTGAGAATGATTAAGAGAAAGGAAAATGTTACACAAATTGGAGCTCAAATAGGTTCATCAAGTCCTCATCTACCTCTAGGAACAAAAAAAAAAAAAACCTTAGCTTTTAAGCTCCATTGAAGTCTTCATGAAATTCTCCAAATGGCCAAAATTCCTCATAGCTTCAACTTGAGTTTGAGACATTGGATGGATGATCAAGTGGTGTAATTGAGAAGAAGATGATGAGAGAAAAAGAATGGTAGTGGTTTGGTGAAGATGCAATGGCTAGATGTGAAGATGTGAGTTATTTTTTTAAAGAGAGAAATAAGAGAAAATGAAGAAGATGAACAAGAGAGAGAGAAAGTGAAAGATAAAAATAAGGAAGATGATTAGTTGAAGTGTTTAATTTGAAAAATAAAGATGCATGGCATGCAGAACAAGTTTGCTTCAACTCCTAATGAATTAAAATAAAATGAAATAAAATTCAAATAGACCCAAGTCATGTGGAAGAGGCTTAGTAGGTGACACTCTTCTATTAGATTGTAAATTATTTCAATGTGTGTCAAGTTAATCACATGCTTCATCCACATTTTAACTAGATCTAGTCCACCCGATGGGAGCATTTGCACTTCTAAATAATCAAATTTCCCTCCTTGAAATTTTTGCTCAATTGATGCACATGTTGCATGTCACTTATGTCATAAAAGAGATACACAAGCAGTAGTGTCGCACCCAAAAATACGACGTAGACGGAACACGAGAGTGGAGGTTTCGGCCTTCGAAGTGAAAATTGGTTGAATGGGAATTGCCACTAAAATTTTAAGGAAAATCTTGAAAAATTATTTAAAGGAAATAAAGATGATGTGCGAAATTAGAAATAGTTTTGGGAGTCAATTGAGTGTGAGAAAAGTGTTAGGCATCCCACAATACCTATTCATGAGAACAATTAGCTGAAGTTAATTGTGCTAAATTAATATGATTTTAAAGTTATTTTAATTATACCTTTCTTATTCGCATGTTTCATATAAAAAATGATAATAATTAAATGAAAAATATTTATTTATTTACAAGGGAGAATTTGACTCAGAATCAGGCTCTGAGGCCTGCGTACCCTGCGATAGGAATCGAAGTTTATGTAGTTCGGGTTTATAAATTTTTTGGTGAAAATATTCTTTTGAAAAGAAATTAATTAGAAATAATTCACTATTTTGCAAGTAAAATAATTTTTTGAAATTTTGATATGTAATGTTTTGAATTGTAAAAAGTAATGTAATTTTAATTATTTTATCAATTTTTTGAAATTTTCAAATAAGAAAAAGGAAAAGAGTTTAAAATTATTTTTATTTTATTATTAAAAATTTAACTGTTATATTTGTAGAGCCTTATCAACTTATATGATAATATAATTATTTTAAATATCTATAGAGATTTTAAAATCTTACATTATAAAAGAGTTTAACAACTTAATTTATTTATTTATATAATAATTTCTTAAGCACATATATACATATATACATATATATATATATATATATTTTAAAGAATCTTAATCATCATACCTGTAAAGCTTTATTGATTTATACGGTAATATGATTATCCTAAATATCTACAAAGATTCAATATCCTCACACAAAAAAGGATTACATAATATATTTTTTTAAATATATTTTAATATGTAAATATGCAATTTATATTTTTAAATATAGAAATCTTAATTGTTATATTTGTAAAACCTTATTGACTCACACAGTAATACGATTATTTTAGAGGTCTATAAAGTTTTAAAAATTCCATGTGACCAAAAGATCTAATCAGTAAATGTGATTGTAATTTAAATATATTAATTTAATTAATTAAATTTTATTAAAAATTTTATTAAAAATTAATTAATTATATTAAAAATTGTTTATTATTTTATTTACAAAATTCATTTATATTTACTACATAAATTGAGAATGGTGATATCTGTAAGGACTTATTATCTTACATGATAATGCACTTAATTTAATTTTCTATGAAGATTCTTGAAAATCTCACATGAGATTTAAATATTTTATTAATACAAAAAGAGTTAATTTTAATAATGAGCCTTTGAAACTCATATTTAATATATAAGTTTATATATATAAGTTATATGTTTATACCTATAAAATCTTATTGACTTACACGGCATGAAATCATTTTAATTGCCCACACAGATTCTTAAAATCTCACACGACAAATAAATTAAAGGCCACAAAGGTTAATATAATGATCAAACTATACCACTACAATTTAATTCATTCTAAAACATATTAATGATTAAAAAGGTTGGAAAAAAAACAAAAGAAACATTAGGGATTCAACCACACAAGCCTAAAACACCAACATGTGTGGTGTCATATTCAACAAGCATGGCAAACATATTCTTCCAAACACCCTTTACAAATATATCAAAACAATTAGTACAAAATTAATAAATTTTCATGATTAATAAGCAAGCACAATGATAAATTTTCAAATGCCAAGAAGCTAGAAATTTGATTGAACTATTTTCTTTGATCACTAAGGGGTATAAGATCATATCTAGTCTCATAGGTAGTTGGATAGTGATCCATGAAGACTTGAAAAAGAAAATAAAAAATAATAACAAAAATGATATGATTCAAACCCTTAACCTTTATCTGATACTTTAAAACTTGAGAGCATGCTCTTTTATTTACCAATATATTTCCAAATATCTTAATTTGAATCTCCCTCTCATAATGCAAATAGTATCATCATGAAATCAATTTTTTTTTTTGTTAAGGAGAAAAGGAGGAAAAAATGAAAAACTTTAACAAATGAGGTCATAGATTGCAAATCCATCTTCTAAAATGAAAAACTTTAACAAATGAGGTCATAGATTGCAAATCCATCTTCTAAAATTTAGACGCCTTTGAACATGCATGAATAATCGAAGCAAAACAAGCATCCTAACAGCATAGGTCGGAACGAAGAGCATCTCATGCAAATTCCCTATTCATCCATTCTAACAAAGTATATACACACAGAGGATCTATCAAAGAACTAATAAATTCTATAAACAGGATATATTAATTGAATCCTTTCTAAAGCAAACATCAATCTCATGTTCGAAAATCTCTCATGGTCCCCAACTTTGATCAAAGCTTCGTGATATTTAAACATAAGATTTGTTTGAAATGAGAAATTGAAATCAAATATAAAACATTCCAAATCTAAAAGCTGGTAGATTAGAAAACCTGTGTAGTGCCTCTTCCTCCTCTTGATGTCTCAGATCTGCTTCTTTGCTTTCTAGTGTCGTGCTCTGACCCTTGTGAATGTTCAATATTTCCTTGCTTCAGCTATCCTCTCTCTTCCTCCTTTGTTCTCCTTATCGCCTTCTCGGTTCTCTTCCCCTCCAGAAACTGCTCTTAATCTCCCTCTCTAAGCCCCCTACATCTCCTTCCAGCTCTCTTGGTCCTCTTTAAATTTAACCTTCCTTCTCTCTCCAAAAAATCGCTCACCCTCCTTTGTTCTTTTAAAAAAATTCCCTAGAAATCTTCCCAATCTCCCTCTCGATTAAGTCATTTTATAGTGAAGATGACCATACATAAATCGATGAAATCTTACTAGATTCAGCCTTCTCCTTTAGCACACGGCGTCATCTTTCATCTGCCAAGCCACCACCAACCTCTGCTACTTCCTCTTTTTGCTAAACTTCACCGTCTAATCCAGAAAGTAGAAGCAGGGAACGAGTTTTTTGACACTTGCGTGTGAAGCGAGAGGTGTTTATGTGCTTCACTCTTCTTGCTCTGCTGTGCTCTGCGATCACGACTCCAGACGACTCGAGCGTAGCACCGACGTGTCTTCTCCCAATGTTTGATCCTTCAAATGAATCAAAGGGTTATACACTGAGATTCGGTGCCTCTTGTTTTTTTTTATTAACTCTTTTTCTTTTTTTAATGATATATATATACATATATTTTTTTGTCATATTTTAAATTTAAAATAAGAATATCTAAAATGAAGGATCTTATCTCAAATATAGATTTTTTTTTCATTTTTAATGTTTAAAAGGATTTTTTTTAATTTTAAGATTTTGCCTGATTTGTTCAACTACCATTTCTAAATTTTGATTTTTTTAAAAGAAAGATCTAAAATTGAATACCTTTTCTTAATCCTAGGTTTTCTTACTTTTTAAAATTTAAAAGAAAATATTATTTTTTTTTATTTTTTCAAACTAATTTTTTAACTAATCAAAAGAGATAAAATCCTCACTAACAGAAGATTATCTAGGCTAAAAATAAAATCAATTCCTATTTAATTAATTTTCTTCATTTTATCTATATTATTAAAATTTCATTTTTTGAGTTAAATTTATTATTATTATTACATTTAAAAATGTCCGGACAAAATACGGTGTTTACAGTTGTCCCTCTTTACTTATTTCTTATGTAAGTATATGAAAAAGAAGCGTAGTTTTTGAATTCTTACATAAGTGACAAGTAAAGATAGAATATGTATTTTGGTCAGCCATGCAATACCTATGAAAAGATCTAATTGCCCCTGACACGATTAGATATGATTGAACACAAGATTATTGAATAACAAATACAATGAAATGATTTTTTTTAAGCAATGTGGTGAGGTGATGCATTGCAAATGGAAATGACCAAAATATAGAAAGATGTTATAAATAATTGACAATGATCCAAAAAAAATATATGTTAATCAATTGGCTTTCCTATATTTTTAAAATAAAGTCTTGTGATTAATCATTATTTTTTTTGTCAAAACATTTTATGTCATGGGACGGGCACCAAATCACTCCAAAATAAAACATCTCATAAAATGGAGGCAAAGGTATATTGCTCGTTTTGCCTTTTCTTTTGTTAGAACTTTTGTTTTTTCAGACTATTTGCATTATTACTTTGCATATTCATTGCATTTCAAATGTTCAAGAATAATAATGATCCAAAATCAAGTTCAAGTGAAGAGATAATGTGAGAGGAAGGCCTTTTAACTTTTTAGATATAGTTTAAAAACAACCTAATCTATAAAGGGAGAAAAAGGTTTTTTAAAATATAAATAATTAAATTGACAATTAATATTTAATCTAAACTGCTTCAAAAAAAAAATTGAGAATCTGGCTTAACCATCAACTACTTTAATCCATTAATTTATTTTATGTGTTAAAAGTCTTCGATTGTTACACATAGACAGCGAAAAAATGAATTTGAATCTCCCAAGTATTTTTACAAATATGTGAAGTTTCATATTGTTTTATGTGAACTATAAATGTCAAAGAATATGATAAGGCAAGTAGAAAGTTGAAACATCAAAGAATGCAAAGAATCAATCAAGACTATGACAAATTTTAGGATGGCCAAAAATTGCTGAAACCAAATAACCAAAACATTTATTTAACAAATCAATATCCATACAAATATATGAACTAAAGATTATGGTTGTGTACTGACTCAGGAATTTTAGGTAAAATTAAAATATATTATATTGTGCTTTAAGTGTATTTTTATTAATTACGGAGAAAATTTAGCAAGAGCTGGTTTGGAGGAGATTATATAACTGTTTAACTAATAGGTCTTGAGTTTGATTCCTTCGGAAGCCAAGAGTGAGATTTTTATTTTGCGCTTCAGCATAAGGTGAAATTGCTATACTACCCTCCTATTAATTTAAAAAAATTAAGTGAGGCAAAGATATAAAGAATGTAACCTCTTCTTCCCTCTCCACCATTAATTTTTTTT
Source organism: Prosopis cineraria (assembly GCF_029017545.1). Taxonomy (NCBI): domain Eukaryota; kingdom Viridiplantae; phylum Streptophyta; class Magnoliopsida; order Fabales; family Fabaceae; genus Prosopis; species Prosopis cineraria. Next base: position 21,475,733 of record NW_026555338.1, read on the forward strand.
TTCCAGAGAGCTCCAGAAACAACTGAGAAAGAGAGCAAGCTTCGATCTTCCTTCGCCTCCTTCTTCTGTTGATAGTGTCATCAGCGAGGGTGGCAAGAAATTCATTCACCGCCATTCTTCCTCCTTTGCTTCTTTGGTGTATAGCTACTCACGTTTTCTGCCACCATCCTCTTTTTTTCTGTTATGTCTCCTATTTGCGTATGTGCCATAGGTTGCATGAGGAGTTAAGTCACTGGAGAAGTTTGTGCTGCTATTGTTAGAGATTGCCACCGGCCTCTTCTGTTCCTTCTCTGTCACAGCTGTGTCAGAATCCTCTCCTCTCCTGTTCAACATTGCGTAATCCTCTTCTCTTCTTCTCATTCCTATCATTCTTCAATCCTTCCTTCTAGTTGCTATATATGTGTGCTGTTAATTAAGTTTTAGAATTTTCATTTTCTTTTCTTTCAATCGTATGAAATGTGAAAATAGGAATTGGGATTTCTTAGTGTTTGAGATTGATTTTACTATTAAGAAATACATAATTAGGAGGCTGAATGATTCAACTATCTTTAATGTAAAATTTTAGGAATTGGAATAGAAGGAGGAGGGGTTTGGTTTGAGTTTAAGAATTAATGCATAAAAAGTGCTTGTCAAAATGCTTGTTGGAACAAGTTTGCTTGATTTTGTATTTTTCTAAACTTTCATATATTCTTGTGAGAAGCATGTTTAACTTGGGTGTTATTGATCCATGAATTTAACTTAAAGGTTGCAAATGAATTTGATTATGAAATATGTATGTAACTATTTGGATTCTTGGAAATTGTATGGTTATTAAATTGTTGGATAAGTGATGGAAAAATTAGAAAATTTAAATTGAGTGATTGGAAATAATACACTTAAGGTGTTTGATGCAAAGCCTAAGCGAGGATTATATCTCAAGTAAATAGGTTGGCATGAGTAAAGCAATATAAAAGAAATTAGTGATATAAATGATAATACTTTGACAACTTTAAAGCATGAATTTTGATCTTGGAATTTTAAATGAGGGTAGTTGATTAGGATTATGTTAGGAGTGGAAAGAAGTCTTTATAATTTATAAAAAATTATTATTTTAATTATTTATATACTTATAGGGTGTGTGGTAGAAAAGGACCTTGATAGGAATCGAAGGAAAAAAATCTTTGGAATTTGAGAATTCAATAGTTAAGTGAATAGCATCCTATTAATATACTTTTACTAAAATATTTCAATTTTTAATTACTACAACAAGTTGGGTATGTTATTAATTAAATTATCTTATCATGTGAAAATATAAAATTTAGGCAAAGAATAATTAAGTAATGGCATGTATATGCATTTCCCCCTATGAGTTATATTTTCAAGATTTATTAAATTGTCTTTGATTAATTAGATTTGAAAAAATATTTTATTTATCCAATAAATGCAATAATGGATATTATTTATGAAATTTTATTTGGACAAATATTCAATTGATGCTTACAATAATTCATGCGTGTTCGGTATTGAGAACAGTAGTGATTACTTTTCTTGCATGTTTGAAATGTGATTTATTAGAGGATTACAAGAAGAACACTGGTTGTTAATGGTAGTTCCATTAGTCCTTAACGCACTGTGGTTAATAACTAGCTAGTTTGATTTTCATGAGCTTTGTTCTCATGTTTGTTATTCATGGGTTTTATACTTGTGTTATATTTCATGGCTTTAAGTCGTGCTTAATTAACATTACCCTCATAGATTGTGTGTCAAAGTTTGTTTCTATGGCTTCAACTATGTTTGGTTACCTACTTTCGTGGATTGTGTGTTCACATTTGTCTTTATGGCATAAGCCACATTTGGTTATTTATTCTTGTGAATTGTACGCCCGTGTTTGTTATATGCTTTGTTAAGTTGTCAAAATTCTAAATTTTTAATCAACTTATGTATTTGAAATTTCAATGGTTTTAATTAGTAAGTACACTACTTTTATTCATATATAAATAATTTGTCTCCTTAAGCATAATAGAATAAAGAAATTTTAGTTCACTCTCGTTTTATGATTATGAATAAGATTTTTCTAATTTAGTGAATTTATTATATTAAATTATCCTCTTTTAATTATTTTACATAATTATTTGAGTTTACTATTTTGCTCTTTAAAATTATTTTTGAGATGCTATTTGTAACAGTCCTCACCCTACCCCATCAAGGGTCTTTTGAACTGGGCCAACCCATATCACTACAGTGGAAGCCAGCTTTCCCCAAGGTGATACTTGGGTTATTTCTCACCTTACCAAAGAAGTTTTTTGGAATATTTCCAGACTCGAACCTCCAACTTTTACTAACTTAAGAAAGTTGAAGCTAAATCTGGTACCATTGAGTTAGCAAAAGACATCTTTAGTGGGGTGAGGAATAACCCAAGTATCACCGTAGAGAAAGCTAGCTTCTACTGCAATGATGTGGGTTGGCTCAGTCCAAAAGACCCTTAATAGGGTGGGGTGAGGACTATTATAAATAGCATCCCAAAAATAATTTTAAAGGGCAAAATAGTAAACTTAAACAATTATGTAAAATAATTAAAAGAGGATAATTTAATATAATAAATTCACTTAATTAGAAAAATCTTATTCATAATCATAAAACGGGAGTGAACTAAAATTTCTTTATTCTATTATGCTTGAGGAGACAAATTATTTATATATGAATAAAAGTATAATTGTCCTTTACCATCCTCCTTTGGTATACTTGTCTGTAACATATGGCTGCTAATTGCTTTTCTTCTATCATATTCAATTGTTCAAATTGAGTTTTAATCCATTCATCTTCTTCCAACATAGATTCTATGACCACCCTTAATGAGGGTATCTCTACTTCAATTAAAGTCACAGCCTCTATACCATACACCAATGAGTAAGGTGTTGCCCCAGTTGACATATACATAGTCGTGCGATACCTATAAAGAGCATATGGAAGCATCTCATGCTAATCCTTATATGTGATTATCATCTTTCTAATGATCTTCTTAATGTTTTTATTGGCTGCTTCAATCACCCCATTCATTTGAGGTCGATAAGGTGCCAAGTTATGGTGTTTGATTTTGAATTGTTCACATAACTTCTGAACTTTAATCCCATTCAAATTAGGTGCATTGCCTGTGATAATCCATTTTGGTCGACTATATCTACAAATAATGTTCATTTTCAAAAATCTAAGAAAGGTCGTTTAGGTGATACTAGCAAAAGAAGTAGCTTCTATCCACTTTGTGAAATAATTAATAGCTACAAGAATGAAATGGTGTCCATTTAAGGCCTTAGGATTGATTGGACTAATAACATCAAGTCCCCATAAAGAGAAAGGCCAAGAGGCCACAAGGTTGTGAAGTGTTTGAGGTAGGGCATGTACTCGATCAGCATAAATTTGTCATTTATGGCATTTTTTAACATATTCAATGCAATCTCTTTCTATAGTTAGCCAAAAATAACCATGTCTTTGAATTTATTTGGCCATAGTATGGTCATTAGTGTGAGTTCCATATATTCCTTTATGAATCTCCTTTAAAATTTTTCATGTGTACCCTGAGTCAACACATCAAAGCAATGTACCATTAAAAGTTCTTTTGTACAGTACATCCCCATTAAGGAAGAAATTCATTGCCATACGTCGAATAGTCTTCTTGTCATTTTCCATTGCTTCCAAAGGGTATTCTCCACTTTTTATGTAATTTTTTATATCATGGACCCATGGCTGTGTTTTCATTTCATTTTCAACATTCAAGCAATATGCAGGGGGTAACTTTGGCCTCAATTCTCATTTGTTGAATATGAATTCCACAATCTAACTTAACCATGACAACTAGTGTCGCTAAGGCATCAGCGAATTGATTCTTATCACGAGGGAAGTAATGGAATCTCACCTTGTTAAATTTATTAATCAACTGGGTGAGATATTTTTTATATGAGATTAACTTGGAATCTTTGGTTTGCCACTCGCCAGTTGCTTGATAAATAATAAGGGTGGAATCTCCAAAAACATCAAGTTCCTTAATGCCTAATGTCATAGCAGCTTGTAAGCCATTTAAACATGCTTCATACTCAGCCATATTGCTGGTACAATCAAAGCTTAATTTGATGGCTAATGGGAATTGTTTGCCTTCTGAGGATACAGCATTGCTCCTAACCCATTTCCATAGATATTTGCTGCCCCCATCAAAATACATCTTCTATTTCTCTTCCCTTTGTTCTTCCTCCTCTATAACAAGAACATCCTCGCTTGGGAATTAAAAATTTACAGGTTGGCACTCCTTCATAGGATTTGCTGCCAAATAATTTGCAATGATACTTCCTTTGATTGACTTATGAGTCATGTATTTCATATTATATTCTAAGAGTATTACCTACCACTTAGAAACTCGACCTGACACATGGGGACTCTCAAAAATATATTTTGTTAGATCTATTCATGAAATCAACCATGTGGTATAATACAACATGTATTGCCTTAGCCGTTAAGTAACCTATATTAAACCACAACATGTTTTTTCTATTAGTGAATAGTGTGATTCATAATCATTGGACTTTTTGCTCAAATAATAAACTACTTTTTCCTTTTTGCCAACCTCATCAAGTTATCTCAGCATTGCACCCATGGGTGTAGGTCTTATGGTTATGTAAAGGATCAAAGGCCAACTAGGTATTGGAGGTACTAATAGTGGAGGGTTCAATAAGTAGTCCTTTATCTTGTCAAAAGCTTGTCGACAATGTTCATCCCACTGGTTAGTATGATTTTTCTGTAATAATTTAAAGAGTGGCTCACAAGTAGTAGTTAGATTGGCTATGAATCTAGATATGTAATTCAAATGCCTTAAGAAGCTGCGAACCTCTTTCACTATTTGTGGCGGCCTATTGTTGTGAATTACTTTAACCTTATTAGGATCTACCTCTATGCCCTTCTTACTAACGATGAAACCTAACAATTTTCCTGATGAAGCTCTAAATATGCATTTATTAGGGTTTAACTTGAGCTTGTATTTACACAAGCGCTCAAACAATTTTTGAAGAACTACTACATGGCTTTTATCTTCAGCAGACTTAGCTACCATGTTATCCACATACACCTCAATCTCTTTATGCATCATATCATGAAATAGTGCCACCATAGCTCGTTGATAAGTTACACCTGTATTTTTTAATCTAAAGGGCATCACCTTATAGCAAAAGGTACCTTAAGGTGTAATGAAAGTAGTTTTATGTTTGTCCTTCACATGCATAGGAATCTAGTTGTATCCTAAATAGCCATCTATAAAGGAATATCTATAACTACATGCCGTATTATCCACAAGCATATCGATATGTGGTAAAGGAAAGTCATCTTTAGGGCTAGTACGATTCAAGTCCCTATAATCCACACACATTCTAACTTATCCATTTTTTTTTAGCACTGGAACAATGTTCGTAATCCATTGTGGATATTTGATGACTTTTAAGAATCTGGCTTCCCACTGTTTCTTTACTTCTTCTCTAATTTTAAGTGACATATTGGGGCTCATTCTTTGTAATTTTTGCTTCTTAGGTTTACTATCAAGATGCAACGGTAACTTATAGGCAATAATCTCTGAATCAATCCCTGATATATCCAAGTATGACCACACAAACACATCAAGCTAATCTCGAAATAAACTAATCATCTCCTCCTTCTCTGGATTATCAACAATTTTCAACTCTTTTTTATCTTCCTCTATCCTTAAATTTACAATTTCAATTGATTCCTTATATGGCATGATGCCTCGTTCAAAAAATTCTATCATTTTTGTAAATATTAGGGGCGTTTCTTCATCTTCATTAGTTTCATAGTAATATGTATCCATAGTGAAACATGGTTTATTCAAAATATGCTCAGGAACTAATGGGTTAGACAGGAGTTTTGAAAATTCTAATTCCCTAGAAGATTATCATGCAAGGAGAATGAGTATTTATACGTATAAGATGTGAATAGGAATATGAGAAAAACATTATGGATGGAGAGAGTAAGAGTGGAGAAAGAAAGAAGGAAAAGAAAGAAAAAGAAAAAGAAAAAAAGGAAAAAGAAAAAAAAGAAAAAAATGACGAGGAGGAAAATAAAGAAAGGGCAAAGGGAGAAGACAAAGAAGAAACAAAATATTGCATTCATTCCTTAAATAAAATGAGGTTCAGGAGCACACAAATTAACTTAAAAAGTGAAACAACACTTTGAAGTATTACTTTAATGACATGACATCTGCAATTTCCTTAGATTCCCAATTGTCCAACTCTTTTCTTGGAATGTCTAGATGTATCCATACTCCTATTGAGCTTCCTTTGTCTTCTTCACTCATCATAGCTACAAAATCATTTCGATTGATTATCTTTGTAGGTGATGAAAATGTTCATAAATATGTGGGATTTCTAGCTTATCTTGATTCTTTCCTTTCTTCAACTTTATTTGCTTTGTCATTAATGCTTCTAAGGAAGGCTCATACCCAGACCTTGACATTTTAGGTTTTCTAGGAGTATTATTGGCTCTTTCATCCCTTGCAACTTTGTTCCTAATCCTTTTCCCAACTCAAATCCATGGTTCTTCATGATCTTAGCCACCATTTGATTCACCTTCTTACTTGATTAGTCAATCTCAACAAACTCAAAGTTTTGGTATGTACTTTCAAAAGATTTCTCAGTATTCTCAATATAAGGTACCACACTTAGCTTACTAATTATCAGTTCCTTTTCTCCTCTTATGGTAATAAGTCTTCCGTCATCAATGTACTTAAGTCTTTAATGTAGAGTCGAGGATACAGCTTCAACATCATGAATCCAGGGCCAACCAAGTAACATGGTATATGCAGCATCGATGTCTATAACTTGAAACTCTACCATAAAAGTACTTGGTCTAATTTCTAATGGAAGGTAGACATTACCTATGACTTCTCGTCTTATCCCATCAAATGCCTTAACTACCACGTCATTACGTTTCATACAAGATGCATCAACAGGTAAAAGTTCCATGGTAGACTGAGGTAAGACATTTAAGGTAGAACCTTCATCAATCAAAACCTTGGCTATTACATAACCATGGCACTTCAAAGTAATATGGAGTGCCTTTGGGAATTGAGAAGTTGTCGGGAAGATCTCATCTTCAGAAAATGCAATCAATGTAGAGTTTTTTACAGCATTAACCATATTAACTACTTTCTTAAGAGTTATGTTTGGGCACACATAAGCCTCAATTAGAACCTTTTGTAAAGCCTTTCGATGCACTTCAGAATTCAAAATGAGGGATAATATAGAAATTCGCACTGGTGTCTTATTCATTTGCTCTACAACATCATATTTACTTTGTTTTATGATCTTTAAAAATTCATCACTTCTTTCCCTTTCATAGTAAATTCTTTAGTGCCTAAGCTTTCTCCCACTTTTAAACCTTTATTCCCTCGTATATAGGTTTCGTTAGCATAAATTTGACTACTTCGTGTAATTCCACTAATAGTATTGTCAACATTACTAACTTTGTTTGGTGTCCCTTGGTCAAAAGAGCCTTTAATTCTTAAGCCATAATTTCAAGGCATAGCATGATTGCTATGATATAGGAATGGCGCTGGTACATGGAGGAGAGCCATGGGCTTCTTGTCACTGACATTATGAGACATTTTGTTGATCAACAAAAGGGATTTTTCAGCTGATTCTTTTACTTCATAAATTGGCTTGTTTGTATTAAGGGATGAATTTTTTTTTCTGTAGCTTGCAACTCCTTATTGATTACAAAATAGGTAACCTTCCCATTTAATGCACATACGCTTCTCATATTTTTCTTGTCAATGACCACAACCCCTAATATTATCATTCTTTGAACAAGCTCTTTAAAGGGAATACATTTTTCAATGTCATGACCTATAGCCTCTTAGTGATATTCACAAAAATCAAGCATAATTTGAGTAGTCCTTTTATTTCTCCTAAAGCTTAGTTGAATGTAGCTCAATTCTCTTAAGTGCTCATACAGCTGCTTCATGGTGCAAGGAATGTCTTCTATTACTTTTGAGAGGCTAATGTCATTATCTATTATGGTAACTAGCTTTTCTTTTTCATGCTCAGGTAGACGATTGGTGGTAATATTAGGATTGTTACTTGTCTTAATCCCAACATGATTGTTATCTAATAGAAGAAATACATGTCTTCTAAAAGCATCACATTTGTCAATAGAGTGGCTAACAATCCCCATGCAGTATTCACATGTTGCGTTTGGATCATACCAAGTTGGGAAAGGTAGTTGGAGAGGTTTAATAGGTTAAGGCCTTATGAGATTCTTTACAACCAAATCTTTATACAATTCTATCTGTGTAACATTAAAGTTTAGTAACGGGCGCTCGTCTTGAGGTGGCCTTACTGGTCTTAATCTACTATGGAATTGATTACCCATTTGATGATTAAATTGAGCATTTTGAAGGGCATGATAAAATTCTACCCTTGGCCATGATGAATCAAATCATGCAAAGTTGTTAGGTTGAGAATACGAAGGGTCATGGACACGACTGAAGGATTGTTGGTAGGATCCTTGCACATAATTGACATCTTTCTTTTTCTTCCTAACTTGTCCTTTCTTGACTTCTGAGGGTGTATTTTCTAATCTTCCTCTTCGTATGCTTGTATCAATTCGTTCACCTACCTTAATAAGATCAAAAATATCTCAAGCCTACATTCCTAACATAATCTTATGATAAGGATCAGTTAGAGTGTTAATAAAATAGGTTCATAATTTAGACTCAATCAAAGGAGGTTGAACTTCAGAAGCAACTAATCTCTATCTTTGGGCATATTCCTTAAAAGTCTCATTAGCCTTCTTCTTTAACCCTTCTAACTGTTCCCTTGTCAGGGCTATGCTTAAGTTAAACCTATATTGTTTCATAAATGCATCAACCAAATCACCCCATTTCTTATATTTAGAGTGATCAAATTTCATAAACCACCTTAGCGCACTCCCCATGAGACTTTCCTGGAAGAAATTAACGAGGAACTTTTCTTCCCTTGACCAAACTAACATTTTTGTGCAATAAGTAACCAAATGATATTCAGGATCACTACTACCATCATACTTGATAAACTATGGTACTTTAAATTCTTTTAGAATAGGTACTTCAGGTGGCAACCAAAGTTCATCAATCTTAAGACATTCCCAAGTGACTGGACCTTGTAAAGCTCAAAGTTAATCTTTCATTTTTAACATCTCTTCTTTCCAGCTGTCTTTGGAATTGTCTCCCATGCCCCTAAGTGATGCATTATTAAAACCTTCAATTAGATCTATAACCAGGATGTTATATATGTATACATCTCCCTTATTCCATTCTTGGGTAGGTTGTTCAAGAGATTTCGCTACAGGATCAATCCTTTCACCGACTGCTATACCATTAACAACCACCCCTTAGGGCTATAAAGACTTATTTCTTTGAGTACCACCAGGGGGTTGAGTGCTACTAGTGTTAACTGTCCCACTTGTATTCATATTTTGTAACAATTTCATCATTTCACCTATTTGAGGTTGTATAAGGGTCATTTGGTTTTTCAAAGATGATATTTCTTCTTCCATTTTTTCCTCATGCTCAAGGTCGTGAACCTCTATTGCCAAAGCCTTAACTCGAGCACAAGTCAAATAAATTTGAGTAGGGTGATGAGTTTGGTTAATTGAATTCTTTACCGGAGCAATGTTATCTTCCTTATTTAAAAAAAGATAAATTATAAATCGTTAAAAAAATTAAAATTAGTGGATTGTCACGTAGAGTTAGCATACAAAATACTAGGTCACTTGAATACGAATCACTACTTATTTGAAGAATTATCATAGTTTCCTTATTCCTTTAAGATACGTATTGTATTCATAAGAATATAAGATTGGCAATCAATTTATAAGAATTCTAGTTTCTTTATAAATGATGTCCATTACAAAAGAGAACCTCATGGTGTAAATACAAATAACCCAATTGTTTTACAAGAACGTTTACATATAATTCCCTTGCATCACCATGATTGTGCTAATACTCTTATTTCCCTAATGATGTCATCACATAGCATAATGAAATTTGATATTTCTGCTGAAGTATTAAAAGGATAGCTCATGTGCTCCGCTTGTGTGTAGACCTCCAAGAATTTTAAAATGGTTATATTTGCCAATTGAATCCAACTTTCAACATGACCTCTCCATTTCTCTACCTCTTTTTCTTTTCTAGAATAAAGTGTCCTCCAATCATCTAATGTATCAGTTTATTGGTGCATTTGTTCCAATAGATTTTGAATTGTGCCAGATGTATCTCTTCTGATTGTTGTTAATTCATTTATTCTTGCCTCCAACTGTTTAATAACCATCTCCACCTTTTGTGATAAACTCTTTAAAGGATGAAGGGCTTGTACTTCATCGTTGAGAGCATCTCTCTCTTTAGTAACTTTCATCAACTTAATCCTGTTATCCTTCATCTTCTGATCATGCTCTTTAAGTTGTATATGCATGTCACACATTGTGTGTTTGAGCTTCAAATTCTCTTTCTTTAATTGATCTATTTTTGTACTCTCTTGCCACACATCTTGTCTCTTCATCCTTTCTACTTACTCTTGTAAAGAAGCATATTCATATTGTAGGTGGGTTAAAGCTTCTTTGTTTTCATGATCTGCTTTTGTCAAACTTTCTATTTCTTCACCCCTTCTTTCAAATTTCTTTGTTAATTCCTTTTGTGCTTTTGTTACGTCATTACTAAGCAAGAGATCAGTATGGAAAAGAATTCCAAGAAGGAAAATGGCATAATTCTTATAATCCACTTGCTGCATTCAAAAATAAAGAATGCAAGACCATATTAGATCGAAAAGGGTGGAGCAAAGTTTTTAATCAACTTTGAGGAGGAAGAGTTTATTAGAAATTGATATAGTGGAATAAGGAGAAAATAATCTATCAATATGGGGATTTCTTAAATGTTCTACTCATGGGTCCACGAGGAGGAATAAACTACAATCCTGCATTATTATTGAGACAACTTGGTTTCCAACAAAAAATCCCTTTAGGAGATGTAGTTCAGAGAATTCAATTTCATCATGATGACACCACAACTAAGGATTTAAGTCAAAAGGTGACAAGTGTATGGGGTAAAATTTTATATAAAGGGAAGTTGGAGTTAGGGGTGCATCTAATAAGGGTAGATGAAGGTTATCTAACCTGATTCATAATCCACACATTTAATAAGTGAAGGCAACACCTCAATCTTTCCTTTTTCTTAGTATGGCAATAGCTTAAGGTCATGTAGGTTTCTGCCAAGATTGCTGGTACGGGGTTAATTCGATGATATTCTACCATGTAAAACACACTAATTATGTGGAAATCAATTATCCCTATAGCAAATGGGAACAAAATTATTCCATAGATTACCATAGCAAAGACCCTATTGAAAACATTCCATCTTTTCTGCTCAGCCAATGTGAGTGAGTATTTTTCCATAAATACTCTTGAAATCCCTTCCTCATTTCCGGGGTGAAACAATTTGACTTCCTCAATGTTTAAGTCAAGAAGCTTTGTAATTTGATTTTTTGATGGTAGATATCCTGGGTACTTATAGACTTGATCCCCCTCCTCAAGAGGCATCCCCAAGAAAGCACCATATTCCTTTATTGTAGGAGCGAGTTGAAAGTTTGGGAATGTGAAACATCTCAATGTATCATCTCAATACTGTCCCAAAACAACCATTGCATCAGTTTGAACTGGTGCATAAAGCAAGTTCAAAAGATCCCCATATTTCTTCCTAAAATCAGATAATAAATTCCTTTTGATGTGTCGAGCAAGTTCCCTCAAGTTGTCTAATGTTTCCATCATCACCTCCAACTTTATCCCTTTGCCTCTATACACTACTCCCGATGGAATTACATCCATGGCATTCATTGTACCTTTCAATTGTATGCTAAGTTTTCTTAACAATCTACTTTATTTCCTATTAAAATGAGAGAAAAAAACAAAAGGAAAAGAAAGGAAAAGAAATGATGTCACAAATATAATTTTAGAGGAGAAAACTTGTTGAATTTAATTATAGTTTCTATCCCTCCAAATCCTTATTGAATTTCAGGGGAGTAAAAGCTAGAGTTTATTTCATAAGAGATGGAGTCTTTCCATAATTGTAGTTAAATTTTTTTTTGTAAGTCTAATACTCTATTAATTAATACTAACTCATTAACAATTTTACTCACTCCTCTGATACCTTATTACTCCTTAAGGAAAATGCCAATCAATTAAGAGAGATGTATTTCTTTTCTCATTGATGGCTTTTATGAGATATTTATAATCCAAATAGTGTATTTTAATATTGATGACATTAAATACCCATAAAAGAAAAATTAATAAATTTGCTATCTATTCTTTATTTAGAGAAATGACGTGGAAGAAAAATAAAGTTCTCCTTTGTCTTACGCCAAGTATTATCTTTAGTCGGAATATCTTAGGAGTACTCATTAACATATTATAGGGATATTAGTAGGCTTGATTTATTATATGCAAAGTTCTTAAGTTGATCTAATGATCCTAACATGGGCAACCAAGCTGCTTCCACCGTGAACATGAAAACCCCATTTAATAAATTTATTCCTCCGAGAGATTTTCAACCCTTCAGGGACTAAATTTAATAAATAAGTAGCAACTGGGGAGAAGTTTTCATAGTAACCTCCAAGAACATGAACATTTCTTAGAAAAACCATTACCAACATCTGCTAACCTAAGGAACCCTTAGACCCAAGTATAAGGCCCATTATGCATGTGAGGGTAAATGTGTAAGTGTTCAATGTGTGAAGAGAGCAAGTAAGCTTGTCATCTTATTCCTAATGTTACCCATCCCTCATCTACCAATTAGAAATAAATATATGTACAAATAAAAGTATTCTATCTTAGGATTTATTCCACATGTGATTTATCTTAAGACATGTTATAAAAAATGAAAAGAGAGAAGGAAAAAAATGGGGGAAAGCACACACAAATTAAAAAAGGATAATAATCATATTATATTTTGAGCACAATAAACTTATATAGGCCTGACTCTCTAACCATCCCTAGTGGAGTCGCCAACTGTTGCACCCAAAAATGCGATGTAAACGCACGAAAGTGGAGGTTCCGACCTTCGAAAAGAAGATTGAAGAAATGGGAGTTGCCACCAACTTGAGGAAAATCTTGGAAAATCGTTTAAAGGAGGTAAGAATGGTTTGCAAAATAGAAAATAGGTTCGAAAGTTGATTGAGTATAGGGAAGGTATTAGGCACCCCACAACACGCGTTCGTAAGAATGGTTACCTGAAGTTTGTTGTGCTAAATTAATATGGTTTTAAAGTTATTTTAATTATCCCTTTCTTATTCATGTGTTAAATAAAAATGATAATAATTAAGTGAGAAATATTTATTTATTTACAAGAGAGGACTTGATTCAGAATCAGGCTCTGAGGCCTACGTATCCTGCGATAGGGATTGAAGTCCACGTAGTTCGAGATAAAAACTAGTGTCAATGGTTTTCTTTATTTATAATTTTCATAAAAAGAGAAGTTTAAACGAAAATAACTTACCAATTGCACACAAAACAATTTTCGAAGATGTGCTGTGTTTTAATTTGCAAAGATAATTTAGTTTTACTTTCTTACTCCCATTTTATATTTTCAAATTGTTTTTATTGTTATACTTTCTCTTATTTTAAATATTCACTTTGTCAACATAGAAAAGTAATTTAAAAGAAAAAGTTTCTAATATGCCTACGGAGACTTATTGTCACTTGTGGACATTCAAATGACCTTAATGCCCTTTAAAATTTTATATTTTCGTTACAATATGAAATCTTAGATTATTTACACAATATTTTTATTTTAATATTTTTTATATATTAAAAATTTATTCAATGTGCCAACAAGGACTTTTATCACTCATGAGAAAAAGAATGATAAAAATCATAATCGTTATACCAGTAGAATCTTATTGACTTATATGATAAAATAATCATCCTAAATGTTTGCGGAGATTTTTTTTTAATCTCATGTGACAAGAGGATCTAACCATCTAAGTATGATTATGATTTAAATACATTAACTTAATTAATTAATAATTAAAAAACCAAGTATTTATTATATTATTATTTACAATATCCATTTATTTACTTATTATATAAATTAATAACCACAACATGTGCGAGGACTTTTATCCTTCACAATCAGGCAATTAAGCTGAATATTTATAGAGATTCTTTAAATCTCTCACGATACTATTCAAATGTTTTAATTGATTATATTTGGGAAATAATAAGAACAAACTTGTTCATTTAACCACACATTTAAAATCTCCATATGAAAATGATGTCATTTAAAATCAAAATTATCTTCAATAATCACTCAATTAATCTCAAATTGAAATTAAACGCAAAATAGTATATGACTTTAAGAAACAAAGAAATAGAAATCAAACTTTGGTTGATCAATACTCCTTCATGCTAAAAGATAAACTTGAATCTAATGTATCACTTAGCTTAACAAAAATTTTTCAAATATTAGAATCAAAAACATCATGGGAAAGTATTATAACTAAATCAACCTCATTTGTGGAAGCAAATAAACACGTGTTAGAGCATATTTAAGATGTGCAACATAACTTAGAGGAAGAAAACATAATGATACAAAGCTACTTCCTCTTCAAATATCTTCCTAAATATTCCTTATCCATACTTAAACTTCAAAACTTCCAAATCTCCTTATTTCAAATACAAGGAATTACTATCAAGGATTAGTTTCATAACAAAAACCTACACACATATCTATTGCAAGAATTAGAACAGGGATGAGACAATACAAAAATGAGTAGAGTATACCAATAGCATAGCAGAGAAGGGAGAAAGAACTAGTAAATCAAACTTCTTGCAGTGATGGGAACAACTCTGGCGTACCCAAAGAAATGTGTAGAAGGAATGAAAGATAAGGGAGATCTAATAACCAAAAGCAGAGTTTGAATGTTCAACTCACAGTTGGCGCCCAAGTCCCGCTTTTGAACTAAAATGCTGATCTTTTCTACATGCAAGATGTAGCCTTCGTTGTATGTAGAGAAACTTCTCCAGCCCCCCTCTTTTCTCCCTCGTCGTCGTCTCCTTTCTCTTTGCATGAGTGCTCTATTTTATCACTGAAGCTCCCTCTTCCTCTTGCCGTGCACGTCTCCTTCTTCTTTTCTCTAAGGCCCCGTTTGGTATGATTGAATAGTTTTTGATGGAATTAGAATTGGAATTGGAATCAGAATTGGAATAGAATTGAATTATAAAAGTATGTTTGGTATGTCAGAAAAATTAGATGGAATCCTTGCATTACTTTTGTTTGGTATGCAAGACATGGAAATGGAATTATACTTAAAAGACAAAAATACCCCTATATAAAAATTAAAATAAAACATAATAAAAACTTAATTGTGTATCAATTTTCTTATGTATTTTATATATTAATGAAATATTATATAAATCATAGATTATATTTGTAACTATTATTCATTAGCTTGGGCCAAACAAAAAGTTTTATCATCAGAGGAAACATTTTCTTGGAAATAAAATTGGCAATGGTTCCTATCCCTTCTACTTTAAAATAAATACACTAACACGTAGATTTAGAAAAAAAATGTCAAACAAATCAATTCTACTTCTTATACCAAAAAAATATTATAAATATATAAATTATATACAAATATTATATATAATACTATCTTATATATATATATATATTATAACGTTTTATATATAATGAGCAAAAATATCATTCAACCTTTTATACTCCCTTTTTCTTTTTTTTGCTAGCATATGATAGCATTTTCTATTTCCATATTCAGTTTAGCAGGATCTCAAATCTAGACCAATATTGTTTCAACCATGCTTGAAAAATATAGACCTTGGGAGTTGAATTCATTCTATAACTCCATAAGAAATGACTGTGAATTTGAGTAGATCAGAAAAAAAAAGCTAGCAAATTGAACAGACTCATGAATTTGGCTAGAGAAAATGTAACTAGAAAGATTCATGCCTTTCCACCTCTTCACATCACTAAGGATGAAGTTAACTATTTATCACATAAGTAGCATTTGTACAAAATGTCTGACTCAATTTTTTTGCCATATCTTCCAATGCACAATTTACCTACCATGGCAAAACCAAAAAATGAACTAAAGAAGTAGACTTGAGCACTTTACAATCAGACTTCCTATATATAAGGCAGCCACAACTATGTAATCAAAAAGGCTACCAACCATGACAGAGCCAAAAAAAATATATCTATCATGGTTTACAATATAGACTTAGCTACACTATAATACCCAAAAAGAAGCAGCATATATGACTTACACATAACGCATTTATGCATAAAGTATTTTACGAACCACAGCTGCCTTAGCCTTATCTGGTAGGTTAGGAAATCCACAAGAATTTTATCATCACCTATCATTTTAAGATATGCATCAGTGCGCTCATTGTCAGTAAGATCTTCAACCTTCAACAACTCATCATATAGAGCCTCTCTTCGTGCATCTAACATTGCTTCTCGAGCCAACTTGTCTAAACGAGCTCCTAATTGGGCAGAGGAATCCTTGATGTCTTGGAAGTAGCTGCTAACATCTCTTTAAGTGCCTCAGTCAAAAACTCATCACGATCTTGACTAGTTCTTTTCCTTTTCTTAGACTTAGAAGTGCCAACATTTGTGTTTTCTGATGGATGGTCTGAGAATGTAATTGATGGATCCATCTCTAGTCCAATATCCATAGTATCTTCATCAACATTAGTAGCTATTGTATCAAACTCTGTATCAGCTTCAACCTCATGCACATCATTGCTTGAAAGTGACCCTTTTCCTACAGCTCTATCTTTTCCAAATATAGAGCATAGTGCATCAAAGAGAGGAAAGGGTTTGTTCTTGAAATGAGCAGCTTTTTTATGGCTCTACAAACACAAAATCACATAAAAATATCAACAGCTAGTAAGCTTACACACTCAAATCTGCATCAATATTTATTATAAGTATAAAAGCTGATATAAAAAATATTTTTCTAGTAAAGTTTTACCTTAACATACTCATCCCACACTTCCTTGTCTGCTGTGACACATTGTTTGTCGGGGTCCCAACCAAATCCAGATGTGTTTGAGCCATATAACATATCATATATGACCTGCCAACTAGTCTTCAAGGTCTTCAAATGAGATTGAATGTGAGGTACAGCTAGTATCCCGCATCCAGGTGACTTCTCCTCTATCATTCTTTGCAACTTCTTTAAACCTCCAGCCTTAAACCCATTATCTGCAACCAAGGTCCCATCATCATGAAGCTGAAGCAAGGATTGCACAAGAAGAGAGTCTTCTTCAGGTGTCCAAACATGATGGGTTGACTTTGTAGAATCGCCACCTGTCATGATCTTACTTAAACAGCAAAAATTATCATTAGTTTTAACATATCATAACACAATCAATTGCTATGAAGATAAAATATCATACATCACAATATTGCAAAGAAGGCAAACATCACTTAATAAAACCATTCATAATGTTGTCATTACACAAAACATACATCCACAAATTTTCAACTAGAATTCAAGTCACATCTAGGTTTAGGTGTCTCTTCTAATGCTCACATACTACCCCTATGACTCATAAGTTTAACAAACATTTCATTTGCCAAGGTATCACGAAAGTTAGCCCATGCATTTGATGTCTCAATTGTTTGAATGTAAGGTATCTCCATATCATTGGTATTTGTCTCCAATGCCTCTATGTCAATATCTAGTGGATCATCTCCTTATCGACGGATCAAATTATGAAGGAGACAACACGCTATGATAACCCGATTATGGACTTGAGCGGGGTAAAATGAAGAACTCCTAAGAATAGCCCATCGTAGTTTTAACATTCCGAAACATCGTTCAATAACATTACGCGCAGATGAATGCCTCATGTTGAAGCATTCACGTGGAGTTAAAGGTTGCCGTCCATCCCTCCACTCACTTAAGTGGTATCGCTGACCTCGAAATGGGGCAAGAAATCCTTCACAATTTGTATACCCGCATCAACCAAGTAATATTGGCCTACAAGAATAAAAGAAATTAACTTTAAGCTCATTACTACATTGATCATTACTAAAAAATAAATTAACATTACCTTGAGTCACTTTCAAACCATTCCTACGACTAATAGCATCTCGCAAAACTCTACCATCAGCCGCTGAGCCTTCCCAACCCGTTAAGACATATATGAATTGTCCATTCGGAGAGCAAACTCCCAACACATTAGTAGTTATTTCCCCCTTTCGATTTCTATATCTCGCTTTGTCAGCCATAGGCACCTTCACTTTAATATGGGTTCCATCAAGAGCACCTAAACAATGCTGAAAATGGCAAATAATTAATTAAAAGAACAAGTAAATTATATCATTAATAAAAATTGTGAATTAAGATATGAGATTACCTTAAACCACCTCCATTTTTCGTCCATTGAATCCTCAGCAATTGGCTCAGGTTTCTTTAGAAGCTCTCGATTTAATTTCATCATAGAGGTTAAGACCAAATTAAAATACCTACTAATAGTTTCACCAGACCTCCCAAAATAAAATCGTATAACTCTATTTTTTAAATGATGTGCAAGGATATGCAAGAACATTGCCACTTGCTCATCAACTAGCATGTTTTTGGTTGGTTTCAAACCTCCTATAACACCAAGCATAAGACATAGCTTGTCGAATGTGGCTCTATTCATTCTAAGCTGGTTATAACAAGTAATGTCACTGTTATACACCAAGTTCCGTAAGTGGACTCTATTAGCATAGAAGTCTACTGTATATGGCCTTTGACTAATACGATTCCTACGCAAGGCTATAGTGGTACAAATGGCAAAGAAACATTGATACATAGAGTGAAGAACATGCATCCACCAAATCATCAAATGAACTATCACATCTCTCATTTCTGGATCCATAACTGTAGGTTATAAATTTTAAATATTAGGATAAAAAATTCTAAAACATCCAACAAATATCACTTTAATAGACTAGAAACAGTATAAAATTCTATTGGCAACAAAAACAGTATAAAATTCTAACATAAAACCCATATTTAATAGACTAGAAAATCATGAAACTCTAGTAAATCATCTTAAACTAAACACACATTGTGTCATACTAATTGTAAACAAATTATAGATACAAAATCCACTAGTTATAGGCCTTTCAATATTAGATCCTGACCATGTGCAAGTAAGGAAAATAAACGGGAGAAACACTAAAATATGAGCTAGCCAAGTAAAGATAAACCAACAGTGGGTGGCAACAAAGTGGACAAGGGATCAAGAACAATTTGATTAGATGTATTGTACTTGAGATTGTGCTACAAAATTTTAGGACAGTCCCATAATAAATATTACCAGAAACGGATTGCCTATTTGCAAAACCTAGTCAAAGAAAAAAGATGAAGGAGATTCAAAGATCAAAAATTTTCAGATAACTTTTGCCACAGAAGTAAACTCTCGTACACTACACTTTCTGGATGCATGGTTTTGTGGCAGTCACACTGAAAGCAGTGGAAACCACCCAATATAAAAAAATTTGGGTGGTGGAGTTGAAGATGCCGACAATATAGCATCGTGAAAATAAACAAAATGGTGAATTTGAATTACTGTGCATCATCTGTAATTGGAAATCCAGAATCAGAGGAACATGCGAATAGCTTCAAAGATGGTGATAAGGCATCATGGTGAAGCTAGTCTCCGGTGGATAAAATTAAACACAATCTTTTATTAGGACAGTCCCATAATAAATATTTTCTGAAACAACAGCCTACAGTAAGAAGTCATGAATACGGCAAAAACACAATCTTTTCCAGAATTCCAGAGGCTATGTCTCTTCCCTTCAATAAAATTCTCCACCTTTCCAATCTTCTCCGCCTCCTTTCAAGCTCGTCATTCTCTATTCTCCTTTTTTTAGTGCTAATTAGTTTAATTTTCTTACCCAAAAAAAAACCTAGCTTAAACAGGGGAGGCGGCAAAAGGATATAAAATCACGGAAGAAAAAAATGGAGGAGGGAAGTCGATTGCCATACCTTGGTCGTGAAATCCAAAATACCAGTCCAGACCGCGTCGTCCGTCGTCTGTCTCGTCTTCAATCTCGCCACAGCTCTCGCCTTCTCTCGTTCTGCAACAGCTCTCAGCTTTCTCTCCTTCTGTCGCGACCGAGCGTGAATGTGTGAGTGAGGTGAGGCCGTGAGGGTTTTTTTTTTTTAGGGCAAATTTGTCATTTTGAAATTTGTATGAGGGCAAAAGTGTCTTAAATATTACAATTCTATAGAATTGCTCCCAATTCCATAGATTTACATAAGGAATCCAATTCAGCTTTTTTCATAGAATTAGGATTCTCAAGAATTACAATTCATATCTACCAAACATCACTTTATTCAGATTCCTATTCCAATTCCATTTCCATCTTCACAATTCTAACCTACCAAACATGGCCTAAGTTTCCATTTACGTGTGTGTACGTGAATCTACTCTCTCTGTCTTTCCCTGCATTTTGTATGGCCAACTTTTTTGTGTATACACCTACTCTCTACTCTCTCTCTGTCTCTTTTTTGCATTTTCCTCTGTGTCCTTCGCTCTCTGTGTTTCTCTTTTACTCGTGCGTCTATGTTATGTGGCTGAAAGACTAGCTCTCTACGTCTATATGTGCGTTTGCTCTTTGTATTTCTCTTCTTTTCTACCTTCCTCATTTTTGACTAAAAAGTATGGTGCTCTTTCTCTACGTTTACGCGAGTATGTGTCTTTGTATGGCTGCATTTCTGCTTTTCTTCTTTTTTTATGTTTTCATCTGCTCCTTTATGCCCCTAGTTTCTGCTCATGTGTCTCCTTTTCTACTCATGTTTCTGCTTCTTCTCTTCTCTCTGTGCACGCGAGTCTGAATGAAGGATTAGGAGCTAATAGTTAAATGCTGGATCTAGTTTCCAACAATTAACCTTCGGCTTATATCATTTTTTTAAAAAAAAACCATAACCTTTTTTTTAATTATGTTTAATTTGGGAGAGATTTTTCAAAAATTTAAGCAAGATATATTTTTTATTTTTAAATTTTGTTAGATTATTATTTTTTTAAAATATAATCCTAAAAAGGATTAAATTTTATTTTTGTACTTTTATATTTTTTTGGGTTATTTTAACAAACTAAAAGAAATAAAATCTTAACCAACAAAAATTATCTAGGTTAAAATGAAATAAAACCCTATTAATTAAAATTTTTTATTTTGAAAATACAATCATAAAAAGGATTCAATTTCATTTTTGTACTTTTATATCTTTTTAGGTTATTTTAATGAAATAAAAGAAATAAAATCTTAACCAACAAAAGATTATCTAAGTTAAAATGAAATAAAACCCTATTAATTAAATTTTTTTTGCAAATACAATCCTAAAAAGAATTAAATTTTGTTTTTTGTATTTTTATATTTTTTTGGTTGGTTGAATTTAAAAAATGCCCACACAAAATACAGTGTTCACATATGAACTATTTGATTCAGGTTTCATTCAATCAATTCCCTACCGTTACGTCCGTTTTTAAGAACTAGAAGGCAGAGATTGAGATGCCGGAGTTTCTTCGTCGATGGAGGAGCGCCTGCCATACCCAGAGACTCATTGTCATGGTTCAGGCACGAGTCGATATGGATAAATGAGTCAGTGCTTTGATGAAGGGTTTCGCCAACCCGATTTACAGTTGAGTGTATACGAGGTGAATTCGGGTCAGTGGACCAACTTGCTGCCCCCTCCGGGTTCCTCTGGCAAGTGTTACTATTAATTACATCTTTTCATTAATCATTCATTATCCTGCATTTCTTTCACTGTGTCTATCATTCTCATTTTCCAATATCAATTAGCCATAAAAAAGAAATAATATAAACATACTACTCTAATATATAGAATGGACGGGGATCACTTTGTTAGCATCTAACAATTCTCATTTCTCCCTTCCTTTCAATCAAATTGTTGCTACCATCATTTTTTGTTTGAAAGAAAATATTACGCTATTGAAATTAAAACAAAAAACACAAACCGTAGATTTAAGATGGTAGCCATTTCAAATGCATTTGTTACACTTTTACTGTTTATATCACTTTTTGTTTGAAATTATGATTTTTTAAATTTTTTTATGTAGCATTTAGAATGGTAAAAATGTAAAATAAAATAATTTAAATGCACTAGGCCTCTCAGAATAATTTCATCTTAGGCCCTAGATCTTTTCACATGGCTCAACCAGCATTGCTCACTTTTGTTTTAGGTTTCTAAGATGTTGAGCCTGCACATTCTATTGTTAGCTTTCAACTTCTCCTCCCCCCTTTGACATCAGACCATAAAACTACTTATCTTCTATTTATAATTTACTTTCAATCTCTTGTTTTATTTATTAATTCTAACTTGCAGTTCAGGTTAGAAAGCCTAAGGTTATCCTGAGTAGAAAAGAAATGTTTAGATCCAAAAGACACCTTAGCGGAGCAAATATAATGAAGATTAATAACATAAAGTCAACAAATATGGTGGTTCTATATTTAGAATCTCAACTAATTAAAGGAAGCAAAAACAACATTGATTTCTAATCCCTCTTGACAGACCATTCATTTCATACTTGATTCACTGATTCTAACCTCTCATAAAAACCATCAGACAGAAAGGATGGGTTGTCGGCCCTTATATAGGCGATATTAAAGGTTAGTAAAAGTAGAAAACCATATTGGACAAAAACATACTTCAATCAATTGAAAGCATACCCTATAGAAAAGATGGGGGGATAGGCTCTTAAGAGTGTTTGGATAGAGACAGGAAGCCAGAGAAGCATCCAAAGAGTGAGTTTAATATGATGTCATAGCTAAAGTCTATACCGATCCCTAACTTGCTTTTGAAAAAGTCTCTTTCTATTCCATTACCGGTTTCAGTCTACTTTTTCCTAAACTAATGAATTTGCCCTTGGAAACCCCCGAGGCTAGAATAGGGGATGGTGGAATAATGAGATTTTCAATAGTCATAGTCAAAATAGGCCTGATTTATATATGATGATGGATTAGCGAACTACTCTCTAGAAAAAAAGAACTAAGAGTTCAGCTTTAGCTTTTCCATAGAATAGGATTTATCCCTAAGTGGGTCTTCCTTCCTTTCTAGCCTACTCAACTAAGCTAAGAAAGAAGCAAGGGACTAGTGAAATAAGATATCGAATTCTATCAGTTGAAGAAAGAAATGCTATAGATTGAGTTGAGTATGATTGAGATAATTACAATAGAGTGGACAGTCAAGCTAAAGCGCTTCCATCAAACTGAGTAAATCAATCTTCTTTTATGGACAGATAGATCAGAGAAAAGGGAAAACTTTCTAAAGAACTCTAGAAATAAAGATAACTCCCTAGAAAGAAAAGGGATGCATAGTTGGGCTCTTCAAATTGTGTAGTTTTTGCTACGCTATTTGAGGAGTATCCATTATCTACTCGTCAGTAATGTACTAATTGTGCACTACAGGCATTACCGTATAGTTACTCTGGCGTGCGGGCCTATACCTCTATATCAAGGTTTAGTTTCATGCCGACTCGATGTTGGGTCGTTATTATGTGTTACTTGTGCTGTATATTCTGTGAAGGTGATGCATGTTGGATATGTCTCAATTCTTTCAAGTTAGGAAGACATTTCCTGCCTGAGTACTTTGAGAGATATATGACTTATGTCCTAATGGTCATTAGTCCTCAGCCGACACAATCTGACGTTTAGTCATCTATAATCATAGAAGGATTAGGGTGCCTGCTTGTGCAGGAAGCTATGTGAATCATGTGCTCTATATATCCTCATCCTGGTAGCTATACAATCTATAGTTTAACTGTGGACTGTCTAGCTGTCAGTATGTTTGCGAGTAGCTTAAGCTCAATCGCACAGGTCTATGGTTTTCTCCATGACTTATACGGCTTGATAGAGCATACGTGTGAAAGGGAAGATCCATTTTTGTCACTGGCAAGCCTTTGGTATTACTCCTGCTAGCCTTAAACATTGTAAACCAGCGAGTTGTCCACGTAGCTAGCCATCCTCAACGGCTTCTTGTCGTGGGGGACAGTGATGTGGTCATGGGTCTGGTGCGATTATTCTGCCCGTGATTGTGATCCGTTATCATTACCGCTTGTGTCTTTCTCCCTTGTAGTCTTTGATTGGGTCATCGAGGTTATCAATGCATGTCGATGATCTCAATCGCTCCGTCACACCCTGCTATGATGGGAATAACGTACCCGCTTTTGTCTTGCTTCGTGGGCCCTTTGCCTGTGTTTGCATAGAAGACTGCAACAGCTGCAGGTGCATGTTCAACTCTAGCCAAAAGTCTGAGTCAAGTATTTGGCTTATGGCTTTCGGTCCTCTCCTTGTGTCTATCTTCGCTATGTTGTCTAGTGGAGACTTTATTGGTCTTCGCTAAATGTAACATTCTAATTTAATTTTTAGAGTTAATTAGAATTAATGAAAAATAGAAAGAATGTTTGATAAAGAAATTAATTAGAAGATCCTTTTTTAGTTTAACATAGAATATAATTTTATGTTAAGATGTGTTTTTAGAAAATGAAAATATAAAAAAAAGGGCTAAGGCTATTAACTTAATTATTAAGTTATAGTATAATAATAATAAAAAAATTGAGACAAGAGGTGGTGGAGAGAGCATATAAAAGTGCTCTTCTTTGCTTTTTCTTTTCCCATAGAAACGCACAAGACAAGAGAGAAAGAGAGAGAGAGATAGAGAGAAGGAGAAGGAAAGGAAAAAGCTAAGGGTTTGAAGGCTTTTGAGGTAAGATTTTATGCTTAAAACTATTCCTATTATCAAAACTCCTTTTATAAATATCTTCCTACTTGTCTTGAGCTTTCTAATGATAATAAAATTTTGATGAGTATAGCAAATTCAAAAGTTTAAACTTAGAGTAAGTATTGATTTTTAACAACGGAAACTATTAATTAGTAGAGATAAATTAATACTTAAATTCTATCGGTTTAGATTTATTCTATTAACTAATTTAAGAGTTTAAAATTAAGTTTTTAACTATAAAATTTGTGACTTTTGCTGTATAGGATGTCTATATTGATTAAATTATGTTTTTGGGATTTAGATAAGTTAATTTAATTTAATTTTGAGTTTTTATCGGAGGGATTTAGATTGGAAGAATATGATTGTAAATTTGAGAAGTTTAGTTAAATTTTATATTTGATTGATAAATTACAATATATATATATTATATCTAATGGTATTTATATCATTCGATGTCGTAGATTAATCTATTATCATGGTTAAGAATTTCCCTACGCATCTGAGTTAGTTATAGCTTGGAGAAGAGGTAACATTGGAATATCCTTTCATATATTGAGATACTAGTTTTTATTATTGTGTATATATATATTATTACTTGTGTGATATTATTGTGGAATGTGACATCTGTTTTATGTGATGCAAAAGAGGTAATAAGGATGGCTAATAATATGATTGTTTGTTTGGGATTGATGATTGAATATTATGCCGTATGGTTTGCCTCCACTACGCACGTAGTGGTTAGCCTTTTCTTGTAGTTCCCAATGTCTTTGACATTTTGGGACAATGGGCACCTCCTTTTTAAGGAAGGGAGTCTTATTCTGACGGCAATGTACCTTTGGCCGGGCATAACCTCAGTTTAGGCTCTAGCTAGTGGTAATAAGGGAGTTAGGAGCCATAAGAGTGAGGTTGGGAAATGTATTACTAAGTTTTAATTTGACATTGATTTAGAAATTGTTATAAAATTGTCAATATTGCATTTCTTGTTTTGTGTATTGATTGTGAAATGCATATATATATATATATATATATATCTATCGATATGTTTGCGAACTGATTTTAAGAAGCATGTTGGTATATGTTACTATAACCAACTGTTACTAAGATTTTTACTCTCACATGTTACTTCTTATCATTTTTAGGTGAGCAGTTAAGTGGAGCTATAGGGAAGGCACTGAAGAAGTGAGCTTAGGCTCCCTTCTCTCGGTTTGGCACGTTGTTTTCTGTTTATTTTATAATTATAATTGCCATGACCTAAGAACCCTTATAAATTTTATTTTGGATAATTGTAATAGGTTATTCAACTATAACTACTTAATCTTTTTGTTTGAGCTGGATAACTTTTAAACACGTCAATCTGGACCATGGTCTTCTATTGGGCCAAGCCTTTTTTTTTTGGATTGTAGATATTAATGGTATGAGAAAAATGTGTGTTTAGCAGAGTTGATTATATCTATAAACTGTTGTTGAACCCTGGACTTGCTACAAATTATTTATTAGGCCCCATCTACCCTAAGTCCAGTGGTGATTGTTAATCTTGATGTCGCTTTGTTTGGACAGGTACATTTTTAAGAAAAATGTTTATTTACAAAAATAAAGGGGGGAGGTTTTCTTTTGTAAAAAAAATGTGATAAAAATTAGGTCTGTTACATTTTGATATCAGAGCTATGTGTTTTATGGCATGATAGCATCTTAAAAATTTCACTTAGTAGTCATAGCAACTATAAAACACATGCACTTCCCTGTTTATTAGGACTTGTTTAGATTGTACTAATTTTAACTTTTTTGTTAAAAATGGTTCTTGTTATGATATTTGATAGAAGGAGAGGGAAACAGTTATGACCAGTAGAGAAAATAATGTTCCTGAACCGCCCCCAAATGATGATAATGGGGAATTTTTGAAGGAAATGAGGGATTTACTTGTTAGTATCGATCATCGAGTTAAAAGAAATGAAGATGAAATTAGGAACCTGAAGAATAGCGATAGGCGTGAGACTACTCAGCTAAGGAGAGAGGAAGATTTTGGCAAGGAGGAAGGGCAGAGTGTGCAATATTCATGGGAAATTCCTATTAATAGAAGAGCGAGTAGTAGTGGAAATCCTTCCCAAGAGCTTTTACTATCACAAATCACAAAGATTTAGTTTCAAAAAATTTAACCCACCTACTTTTGAAAGGAGGCTTAATGCAGCTAAGGCTGAAGAATGGATAAACTAGTTGGAAACTATTTGGTGAGTCATAGTTTGTACTTCTAAACAAAGAGTAATGATGGCTGAGAAATTATTGCAGAAGGCAACTAAGAAATGGTGCGATGGTATTCGTCTAGCTGAGGATGTGGCTGTGACTTAGGAGGAGTTTAAGGAGAAATTCTTTGAGTACTACTTTCCAACTGCTTTAAGAGCTGAAAAAGAGGCCGAGTTCTATGCCTTACAGCAGGGAAATATGAATGAGGAAGATTTTATAGCTTGTTTCAATGAGCTAGTGCAGTATACAAATAGGGCATATGACTTTCACTGGAAAGCAACTAGGCTACTAGAAAAGGCACGACCAGAATTGAGGACTACATTAGCTCCTCTAGAGATTTACACTATAGAGGAGATGTCTACCAAATTGGGTATTGTGGCCTGAAGGAAGAGAGAGGAAGAGATAGCTCATAAAAAAGAGACCTCTTTCAAGCCTAATCAGTTCATGAGGCCTACAAGCGGAATCAATAAGAGGAGTGGGTAATCCAGTAGCTCCAGTAGTAGATCGAGTTCACTTAGAAGGGGAGATTCGGTGAAGGACAGAGAAGTGGGTATGGTGGTGGACAGGGTAGGAATCAAAATAAAGGCCAGAGCTTGCAAAGAGGTTCCATAACCCCTACAATTAGCACTGCCAATAGTCAAAAGTGTACTAAGTGTAGGAGGTTCCATCAAGGTCTATGTTTCAT
The DNA here is from genome assembly GCF_029017545.1 of Prosopis cineraria. Classification (NCBI taxonomy): domain Eukaryota; kingdom Viridiplantae; phylum Streptophyta; class Magnoliopsida; order Fabales; family Fabaceae; genus Prosopis; species Prosopis cineraria. Next base: position 21,503,480 of record NW_026555338.1, read on the forward strand.
CTGTTTCAAATATGGGAAGGTAGGCCACATCTCTCGATACTGTGAAGAGGGTTTTAGGGTAGTTAATGAGGGTAGATCTACTATTCCTGGGTGAGTCTTTGCTATGACTCAGCAGGAGGCTGACACCTCCCCAAACTTGATTCGAGGTAATTTAAAACTTAATGAGCATAACTTTATTGCTTTATTTGATTATAAGTCAACCTATTCTTTTATGTCACATGATTGTGTGGAGAAATTTAAGTTGAATGTGTATGATCTACCTTATAATATAAGAGTTTCTACACCATCCGGTACTATTATTGTGACATCAAAATCTTGTTTGAATTGTGTGGTAGAGTTTGAGAATAGAACTTCTACTATGGATTTGATTTGTCTGCCTATGAAGGGTATTGATCTAATTATTGGAATGGATTGGCTTTTGGCAAATAATGCCACTTTGGATTGTAAAAAGAAAATTGTGTCCCTACCTGTGTTCATTGCTTTAATGGTTTCATCTGGTGGACCCCAATTATTGTCGGCTGCTCAAGCAGATAGGTGTATTAGAAAAGGGAGTCAAGCGTTTGCTATTTTTTTTTCTATCAATGTAGATATGGAAGAAGGGCTAGAATTGATTGACATGGTACAAGAGTTCCCAGATGTTTTTCTTAAGGATATAATCAGCTTGCCATCAAAATGAAAAGTAGAGTTCTTTATTGACTTGGCACCTAGGATAGAGCCCATCTCTAAGGCTCCTTATCCAATGTCACCCTTAGAGTTGGCTGAGTTGAAAATGCAGATTGAGGAGTTGATGGAGAAAGAATTCATCAGACTGGGTGTGTCTCTTTGGGGGTCCCCAGTACTATTCGTTAAAAAGAAGGATGGTAGTTTGAGGTTGTGCATTAATTACAGACAACTTAATAAAGTCACAATTAAAAGCAGATACCCTCTACTGTGAATTGATGACCTGCTTGATCAATTAACTAGTGCAACGATATTTTCCAAGATTGATTTATAGTCTGGATATCATCAGTTAAGGGTCAGGGCAGAAGATGTGCCAAAAACTACATTCAAAACCAAATACAGACATTATAAGTTCTTGGTAATGCCGTTTGGGCTTACTAATGCACCTGCAGTCTTTATGGACTATATGAATCAAATTTTCAAGCCATATCTGGACAGGTTTGTAGTAGTTTTCATAAATGACATCCTTATTTATTCTAAAAATAAGGAGGAGCATAAGGAGCATCTTAGAGTCATACTACAAGTTCTAAGGAAACATAAGCTTTATGCAAATTTATTGAAGTGTGAATTTTGGCTCTATGAGGTTAGATTTTTAGGACACGTTGTATCAGCAAAAGGTGTGGTAGTAACCCCGAGTAAAATCAAGGCAATAACCAAGTGGGAGAGACCATAAAATGTCACTGAGATAAGAAGTTTTTTAGGTTTGGCTGGCTATTATCAACGATTTATTCAGGTCTTTTCCTAAATTGCTATGCCATTAACCAAACTAACTAAGAAGGACCAACTGTTCATATGGAATGATAAATGTGAAGTAGCATTCCAAGAGTGGAAGAACAAGTGGACAACTACTCTAGTACTAGTGATCCCAGATCCTACCCAACCTTATACTGTATACACCGATGCCTCCTTGAAAGGGCTTGGATGTGTGTTAATACAGAGAGGACGAGTGGTTACTTATACCTCCAGACAATTAAGGCCCCATGAAGAAAATTATCCTACTCATGACATGGAATTAGCAGCAGTGGTGTTTGCTTTGAAAATCTAGAGATACTATTTATATGGCTTATAATTTGAGGTCTATAGTGACCATAAGAGCCTAAAATACCTCATAGATCAGAAGGAGCTGAACATGTGTCAAAGGAGGTGGATGGAGTTCCTCAAAGATTATGACTTTGAATTGAAATATCATCCCGAGAAAGCAAATGTGGTGGCAGATGCATTAAGTAGGAAATCCATATACATGGCATACTTGCTGATAGACATGCCAGTGGAGGTCCCATCTAAGAGATTGACCTGTGTAAGCATGGTAAAAATTGGAAATAAGTTTTAGAAGGATTTGAAAATTTTGCAGTTAGAGGATGAACACCAGTTAGGGTTAAGGGAGAGACTTGAAGAAGGTGAATTGAATGATTTTGAAGTCTGGGATGATGGTATATTGAGGTACAAAGGAAAGGTTTATATTCCTAATGATGATCAACTCTGAAAATTCATGTTGGCAGAGGCTCATCGAAGTAAATACACGATTCATCCTAGGGCAACCAAAATGTATCATGACCTTCAAAGGAATTATTGGTGGCCAGGAATAATAAAAGACGTAACTAAATTTGTTACCCATTACTTGACATGTCAGAGCATTAAGATTGAGCATCAAAAGCCTGCTGGTTTATTACAGCCACTAAATATACCCAAGTAGAAATGGGATAGCATATCCATAGATTTTATCACAGGATTACTAAGGACTTCAATTGGAAATGATGCAATCTGGGTAATTATGGATCGGCTAACTAAATCTGCTCATTTCCTGGCTGTTCGGATGACTCATTCACTAGAGAAGCTAGCAAAGATTTATATTAAAGAAGTAGTGAGATTACATGGAATGCCAAAAAGTATAGTGTCAAATAGAAATCCTCATTTTACTTCACGATTTTGAAAGGCATTACAAGATGCAATGGGGACTAGGCTACAATTCAGCACAACCTACCACCCTCAAACGGATGGACAAACTAAAAGGATTATTCAGACATTAGAAGATATGTTAAGAGCATGTGCTATTGAATTAAGAGGTAGCTAGGATCATTTACCATTAGCCGAATTTGCTTATAATAATAGTTATCATTTGAGCATTCAAATGGCTCCATATGAAGCTTTATATGGGAGGAAGTGTCGATCTCTTCTTTATTGGATAGAGTTGAGTGAGAGAACTTTGTTGGGTCCCAACTTGGTAGATCAAACCACCAGGAAGATCGAGATGATTAGACAAAGGTTGTTAATGACGCAAAGTAGATAAAAGAGCTATGCAGATAGACGAAGGTGACCATTGGAATTTCTTGTTGGGGAACATGTTTTTTTGAGGGTAACACCAATGACTGGTATTGGCAGAGCAATTAAGGTGAAGAAATTAACACTGCGATTCATGAGCCCTTATGAAGTATTGGAGCGATTTAGACCAGTTGCCTACCATGTAGCCTTGCCACCACAGCTTTATGGAGTTCATGATGTCTTCCATGTGTCTCAATTAAAGAAGTATTACCCAAACCCATCTCATATTATTGAACCAAAGGAGGTTGAGTTGAGGGAGAACATGACCTATGGGGCAGAGCCAGAGCAAATAGTGGATATTAAAGATAAGCAATTGAGGAACAAGACTATCAAATTAGTTAAGGTGGTGTGGAACGATATGACACCCAATGATGCAACTTGGGAGATAGAAGAAAAAATGAAACAAGACTATCCTCGCTTTGGGGACAAAATTTCTTAAAGGAGGAGAGAATTGTAACATTCTAATTTAATTTTTAGAGTTAATTAGAATTAATGAAAAATAGAAAGAATGTTTGATAAAGAAATTAATTAGAAGATCCTTTTTAGTTTAACATAGAATATAACTGTATGTTAAGATGTGTTTTTAGAAAATGGAAATAAAAAAAGGGCTGAGGCTATTAACTTAATTATTAAGTTATAGTATAATAATAATAATAATAATTGAGACAAGAGGCGGTGGAGAGAGCATAAAAAAGTGCTCTTTGTAACATCCTAATTTTAAAAAAAATGATAATAATAGGAATTTATATTATTTGAGATTATTCAGAAATAATAATATGGTTAGAAATTTAATTATGAATTAAAAACTTAGGTTTAAAATTAAATAAGAAATATTTTGTTAAGATATAATTTTAAAATTTAAAATAAAAAAAATTATGTGTGTGTGTGAGTTTAAAAAAAAAGTAAAAAAAAATGGTTGAGGTAAAAAAAAGAGAGAGAGGCACTGTAGAAGTCCCACATCGATTAGATGTGGGAAGGTGAGGTGCCTCCTCACATATAAAAGGAGGAGGCACAGGCGAGGAGGAGCAGAAGGAAGAAAAAGAAAAGTTTATATAATTTGTAAAAATTGCAACTAAGGGCCCAAGATGTAATTTGTGAAAATTGCAAGTAATGGCCCAAAGGTTTGAATAATTAAATTCAAACCTATAGTCTTTTTTAATATAATTTTGGGACCCACAATCCTATTTTTATATTATTTTTCTCTCTTCCTCTCACATTGCTCGGCGTTTTCTCGCAAGGGGGGATTATTTTTTTTCTTCAGATATGTTCTAACTTTCCTGTTTAGATTAGAATTTAAAAATTTATTTAATTATAAAATTAATTTTATAATTATTTTCTAAATAATATTAGCTTTCTAGTGATATGATTATTTTATAGGATAGAGTAAATATTCTGATTAGAATTTTTCTATAGGATAGTTAATTCGATGATATGATGGATTAAAAATATAGGTTAAAGCTCTTAGGGATATAATAAATATCATAGAATATTTTCTTGAGGTTGAAACTCATGTTTAAGAATTTTTGAGTTAAACTCTAGATCTATATGGTTGAATTTATGTTGAATCTGAGATGTAGGGATGAACCTCTAATTATTAAATATTTATTTAAGTATGAATAGGTATTTTTGAGGTTATAGAAAAGTGATTTGAGGCTTCAGGATAATTCTAAAATTTTTAATTTATTTTTGGACGAATTTTTAGAATACCGAAGGATGCAATTGTGATACTAGAAGTGATTTGAGGCTTAAAAATAGTTTATTAGGGTATGAGAATTTTAGAAAAGAATTTGGAAAGTTAAATGAAGCATAAATCTTAAATTAGTGTTAATATGGATTATAAATCTAAGACTTTCTAACTCTTTAAATTAGAGTTATTTATTAATTTTAATGTAAAATTAATATATAGTATTGTGAAATAATTATGTAGATTATATTGACAAAGATAGTGGTGAAAAAGGAGTTGTGAATGGGAACTTGTTATTCAAGACACAAGGTAACCATTATTAATGTGTTGTGATGGATGTGTTTGTGAATGGTTATGTATTGTTTTATTGTTTGGAAAAAATTATGAATTATTAAAAATAAATACTGTATATACTTGTTTGAAATTATTGCCATGTGGGTTAAAAATTTATTTTTGTTTATCATGATGAGATATTATTGTTCAGATATATTTCTGTTTGGATATTTGAATGATGCATGACTTGTCAGGGTATTTTAATGTATGGTGTTAATAGAAATTTTTGTTCGATTAATTATTACCACGTGGTAAGCCCTCATTGGACCCAATGAGTGGCGTGTCGCTTGGTCCAACTCACCTTTGGCCGGGTGATTTGGTGTCCGAGCATGGCGAAAGGAAGATATAAGGTGCAGTCATGCAAATTAAATACTTGTTCGGTTTGTTTGAAAATATTGTTCGGTTAAATGTTTTGTATGCCCACTTAGGAATCATATGATTAGTTACATCCGCATGCATCATTACATATTAATTTTTGGTTACTGGGACTTTTAAGTCTCATTCCTCGTGGTTAATATTTTTACAAGAGAGAATCCGGCCGAGAAAGCACCAGAGGCATAACTTTGGTGTATGAGATATCATCTTTTACGTTGCCTCTCATTTTGTATTATGCAATGTATCTTGTGCCAACCTAGGACATTTCTTATTTAGACAACATGTAAACTCTAATCCTTTTTATTAAATGCAATTATATGACCAAGAGGATTATGTTTGTCCCTCTTGATTCATGACCTGATTTAAATATCATGCCATGAGGATCCTGTCTGTCTCTTATGGTTCTAATTACTTTTTGAGATATTTTAAGACCTATGGTATATTGTCTTGGATGTACCATGGTAGAAATTTTTCTACCATGATAAAGGTATGATAAGGGTTCAAAAAAATGATTTATTGAATTAATAATTTGTAAAAAATTAGTTTGTAAATTTGAGGGTGTTACACTCTTCTTTGCTTTTTCTTTTCCCATAGAAACGCACAAGACAAGAGAGAAAGAGAGAGAGATAGAGAGAAGGAGAAGGAAAGGAGAAAGCTAAGGGTTTGAAGGCTTTTGAGGTAAGATTTTATGCTGAAAACTATTCTTATTATCAAAACTCCTTTTATAAATATCTTCCTACTCGTCTTGAGCTTTCTAATGATAAAAAAAATTTTGATGAGTGGAGCAAATTCTAAAGTTTAAACTTAGAGTAAGTATTAATTTTTAATAACAAAAACTATTAATTGGTAGAGATAAATTAGTACTTAAATTTTATCGGTTTAGATTTGTTCTATTAACTGATTTAAGAGTTTAAAATTAAGTTTTTAACTATAAAATTTGTGATTTTTGGTGTATAAGATGTTTGTATTGATTAAATTATTTTTTTAGGATTTAGATAAGTTAATTTAATTTAATTTTGGGTTTTTATCGGAGGGATTTAGATTGAAAGGATATGATTGTAAATTTGAAAAGTTTAGTTGAATTTTATATTTAATTGATAAATTACAATATATATATATATATCTAATGGTATTTATATCATTCGATGTCGTAGATTAATCTATTATCGTGGTTAAGAAGTTCCCTACATGTCTGAGTTAGTTATAGCTTGGAGAAGAGGTAACATTGGAATATCCTTTCATATATTGAGATACTAGTTTTTATTATTGTGTATATATATATTATTACTTGTGTGATATTATTGTGGAATGTGACATCTGTTTTATGTGATGCAAAAGAGGTAATAAGGATGGCTAGTAATATGATTGTTTGTTTGGAATTGATGATTGAATATTATGTTGTATGGTTTGCCTCTACTACACGCGTAGTGGTTGGCCTTTTTCTTGTAGTTCCCAATGTCTTTGACATTTTGGGACAATAGGCACCTTCTTTTTAAGGAGGGGAGTCCTATTCTGACGGCAATATACCTTTGGCCGGGTATAACCTCAGTTTAGGCTCCAGCTAGTGGTAATAAGGGAGTTGGGAGCCATAAGGGTGAGGTTGGGAAATGTATCACTATTGTTTTAATTTGACATTGATTTAGAAATTGTTATAAAATTGTGAATATTGCATTTCTTGTTTTGTGCATTGATTGTAAAATGCATATGTATATCTATGGATATGTTTGTGAACTAATTTCAAGAAGTATGTTGGTATATGTTAGAATAACCAACTGTTACTGAGATTTTTAATCTCACATGTTACTTCTTATCATTTTTAGGTGAGCAGTCAAGTGGAGCTACAGGGAAGGCACTGAAGAAGTGAGCTTAGGCTCCCTTCTCTCTGCTTGGCACGTGGTTTTCTATTTATTTTGTAATTATAATTGCCATGACCTAGGAACCCTTATAAATTTTATTTTGGATAATTGTTATAGGTTATTTGACTATAACTACTCAATCTTTTTGTTTGAGCTGGATAACTTTTAAACACGTCAATCTGGACCATGCTTTTCTATTAGGCCAAGCCTATTTATTTTGGATTGTACATATTAATGGTATGAGAAAAATGTGTGTTTAGCAGAGTTAATTATATCTATAAACTGTTGCCTAGACTTGCTGTAAATTATTTATTGGGCCCCATCTGCCTTAAGTCCAGTAGTAATTGTTAATCTTGATATCGCTTTATTTGGACAGGTACATTTTTAAGAAAAATGTTTTTTTATAAAATAAAAGGGGGAGGTTTTCTTTTGTAAAAAAATTATGGTAAAAATTAGGTCTGTTATACTAAATGGTTGTCGTGTTCTGATAGAGTAACCCTGATAGAAGGCTGAACACCTTCTAACGGATCACTAGATCATAAGACTTTAAAGGGAAGCGCTAAGGAGCAGACGCCCCTACTCGTCTAAGGCTGTTGATGGTAGGAAGTGAGTTGCTATGAAGAGTCAGGAACGAAATCCAATTACTAGCTGGAGGTTAGAGCTAGTGAACTCTTCATTGTCCCCATCATAGAGAGGGTCCTTGGTGCCTTGGTGACTGGCATTGTAGGCCATGATCTCTGGGTCTGATTTACCAAGGCATTCTAGGTTCTCTATTTTGACTAACTTCCTAGACGAGCCTCTAGTAGATAACTGTCTAATAGGGAAAGCTCTTTTACTCTTAGCTCTCGCCTTACCATGTCAGATAGAATCTCTAGCCCTAAGATCAATCAATTCTATTATATTAACCCTTATACAACTTACAATCTAGTTAGACTTACCAGGAGAATCTATCTCTTAGCGTTAACCTATAGTCGTCCTTCTTATCCATATTATTGGCCTTCTTATAGTTATAGCAATTTTACCTCCTTTATGACGAACTGAAGCAATTCTTAACTGATGTCAAGTACTGACTTGGAATTACAAAGTATACGAACCAAACTTCTTTCTTTCGGACTAAAGTATACTTTAGCTGTAGCTGCTGTCTCATTTTATTTGTTAGTACCTTTACAGGAGGTAGTTCGTACTCGAGTGATTTCTTACCTAAAGGTTAGAAAGAGCTTCCTCTAACAAGCAATCTCATACCTCTCCTTGCCCTATTAGTCTAGGGGAGAGCTTCATGCCAGATGCTACTGAAATATAAATTCTAACTACTGCGCTTATGCCTTTTGTTCACACCAAGACCGAACTTCTGCCTCTGACTTTCATCCCTATCGAGAGTGGATTGACTGACTACAATTCAATCTTCAATCACGAAACACTTTCTAGATCTCAATATGCCATCTCATTACCATTTCTATCTCAATCTTAGCTGATCTCAGGTTACCGGCTCTCCCTAATATCAAAGTAAGAGAAAGAGGAAGGACAAAGGAAAGAGCAATGATTCTCCTTTCTTTCTCAATAGGTGATTTGCAGCTACATCAGGAGAAGAATGGGCATCTATTTATCTTTTCTTTTTTCTTTGACTTTGGATTGAGACTTAAAGCTTTAGCTAGAAGGAAGACAAGACTAGGAATAAAAACCCACTATTTTGTGCCACGTGGTTCAACTTTCCCCTTTCCCATTATGCCTTCCATTCTTATTTTCTAATAGAGGGTATGCCTTTACTTGTCGTTAGGAGAAGTAGCTTGCTATTTCTAAGGTATCATGTTGTAGTTTGAGGATTAGTTTCTGTCCTGCCTAGTAAGACTGGTAAGGATCATCTAGTTCTTCGAAATTCTCTTTTAAACTTGAAGAGGTTGGATGATGAACAAAACTTTGATAGACCAGAGGTCTAATGTAAGCAAAGCACAGCAAAGTATGATCTCATACTAAATGAAAGGACTTGACGCCTTGAACGTCTATAAAAAAAAGAAAGAGGTAAGGCTGATGTAGCTGTACAGGGAAGTTAGTTGCTGTTGTCTGAAAGCTTAGTTACTATCTTGTAAAGGGTAAAAAAAAAAGCCTTCCAGAATGGTTTGGATGAGAGGAGTACTTTTGTCTTGCCATATTAGTATAGATATTGGACTCATCCTTCGACTTCATCTTTCAAGAGAAGCACTTTAGTACTAGCGATCAAAGGAAGGCAGTTTGAGAACCTATTATGAGCTAAAAACCTTGATAGATAGGACTTTCCCCTAAGGATGTTCTTTGGCTGGTCAATCAATAGGGCACATCGCTTACTAGTTATTAGGCCAAAAATGGCAAGTAGTGAAAGCAAATAAGTCATCCTGGCAGCTGCAGCTGTAGCCTATTCATTCAGTGGCTAATGGGCATAGCTTGCTGTTTGGATAAGACCAACTGAGGAAGCCAGTGAACTACCTGAAAGCATGAATGAAAGGCAGGATGGAAAGATCGACGAAATGTTTTACTAAACTCACTTGGATTGCATAGTCCTCCATTCTTGGAAGGGGAACCCTGTACTTAATTGAATAGCTTGCTTACCAAATAGGAAAATCGATGAAATCATCACTTTTGGATCAAGAGTAGTAAATTGACCTAACATAAATTGGAATCAAGGAGAACTTCAGCAAGCATGAACTATGCACATGTAATAACATAGTAGCTGCTCGCATTCTGGTCCACTAAATTTAGAAAAAGTAAGACTATCCAACATGAATATCACATTAAGTATAATTTGATTGACTTGTGAGATGCTCATTTGTTTCTACTAGAAATGGATTATGATTTTAAATTCTAGAGTTAATTGAAATTTCTATAGTATGAACATGAATCTCATTAAGTTATGTATGCAGCATGCATTAGTAATACAAATAAATATTAAAATGGAACCAAAAACATACATTATAGAGGGCTAGATTGCTGCCTTTCAAAGGATAAAATATAACTTATTCACTAACAAGGTCATGAAAGTAGTTATTGCCAAGTGGCATGAGACAACATCATTCAATTATTTAGGTAAAGCTTTTCATTGAAAATAAAAACAAGAAAATCTCCAAAGACATTGATCCAGATTGTAATAAAAATTTCAAATAAGCTAAAAAATCCAACTTACGTTAACACTAAACGTCCAGCAATAACTATAAGGAAATGAAGCTATATTCCAATAAACTAGACCTTTGCACATGAAAAATGGAATATTTGGGTTACAAAATTACTTTTAAAAAATAAGTGAAATAATGAAATATATGAAGATAACATCATTTACATAAAAAAAAAAAAAAAGGAAAGCAACAAGACCTCTATATCAATGAAATGATAAAATCCTTAAAAGGAGGAGTACTAAAGCATAATTGGTTCAACAAATTATGCACCTTAAAGGGTGAAGTAATGACAATATGGAAGAGCAAAAATTAGTCCAAGATAACTTAGCGGTCACTATAAATTCCTCAAAGGATGCATAATGACCTATTACTTTCTTACCAAAGTATTATTATCTAATTAACAGAAGTTGTGGATCTTTGCTTATCAAATTACATCTTTGCAAACATAGAAATTGTACTCTGCATGACATCAACTCTAACTTTGTGGATATCAGTTACTTAGATTTACTCACATCAAGCTCTTGAATTACTTGTTGGCATTACACCTAGTTTTGCCTAGACATAGGTGCTTCAAAACATGCAAGACATGTAAATGTAAACTCGACTGTATCCTATAATGTTAAAGAAAGAAGTTAACAATATATAATAAAATGGGAGTAAAACACAGAGCTAGCTAGCATCTACTCAACAATGGCTCAATATTTCAAAATGCAAATAGTAAAAGCTAGACTAGTTTTAGGTATACATGAAAATATAGAGAAACTGATTAATGAAAAGTCAGTTGTTGAATAGAAATGTGCTAGTCGATTAACTAAACAGGTACAACAAACTCATATTTGCATTCAAATTTTTGTTTTCACTTTTAACAATAACGATTTGAAGGGAGATTAAACTATCAATGTCATTAAGGTTTACATATCTTAAGCCGCCAAGTAATAAAAGTTTGATTAGTTTCAGATATATGTGAAAGATATTGATAGACTTATAAATATAAATAAAGAAATGATAGAACCTTCACTGAAATTGAAATAGACTACATGACACCATCATCTTTGAAGTAGATGTTTTAGCTTAATGTTAGTGATTATTCCATAATTGTGCAAGTCCCTCCGAAGTTGTTGATGTGGGGCTAAATAGGTTTCAACATAGATAAATGAGTGGGAAATTAGAATGACAATTTCCATTTTACTAGACCATCTTTTAGTATTCATAGTTACAGAAAATAGATCTAATCATAAAGCTAGAAAATATAAATCTCTATCAGATACTACTTGAGAGATTTTGAACAACGACCCTTGTCTAACCATTAAGAGAAGATGAGGAGCTTTAGTTCCCATTTTACAGCATTGATGAACACATCAAGCGGAATCTCCCCCACCCAAAAAAAAATTCAAAAAAAGAAAACGTTAATCATACACACAACATTAGACAGGGCACCAAACACTTTTTTGGAGAACCTTCATTATCAGAGTTAGCGACCTTTTTGAGTTCAACCAAGGCAGTACTCCATTCTAAGGTTCTTCTATTATGTAAGAATGAGTCCAATTCTACAATTGCTAACGAAAGGCCATTAGCATATTTGACGACACTATTTATTGGCTCCTCATAACCTCTCATTGGAAAATTACACTTGAAACAAAAAGATAAGAAGGTACATGAAAATACCCTAAATTATTGGCTCCTCATCCTCTAATGATTTTATATAGGTAGGAGTTGCTATACTGTTCATGGCTGCAGACGACGTATATTACCATGTATGTCATGAAGCTTCTTGAGCAGCTTAAAGGACCCTCCGAGAAATAAGAGGATAAAGAAAACGGACCACCATGGAAGTTGCAAAACCAAAGATGTTAAAGAGGCAACAGCTAAAAAGCCAGAGGCTGACATGGGCACTTCAAACAAAGAAGCAAAACCAGGAAACATGAATATAGCGAGAAAACTGAGGTAATATATTATGGAGCAGATGACAGCAATCACAAAAATGACAGGGTGAAGCTGGAATGGCGAGGCATTGGCTGTTGAACTTCGAACTTGAAGGAAGGCCAGTTGAATTTTAATCGTGGGAGCGAAGACGAGGTTGGGGGAAAAGGCTTCATGAGGGAAATTCCAATTGTTGAGTCGCCTTCTTGTATAGAAGTAGAGGTCATGGCGGTTGCCATAAGAAGCTGTCACCATTTGCTGAATAAGACAAAAAATAAAATTATTTATTGTGGTCATAACTTCAGTCGTCAAGTGCATTTTTTTAAACTAAAGTATCAATTTATATTAAAAAATTATAAATTATAAATTCCCAAAAATAAACCTGGATGGGGAAATTCTTTTCTTTTTTAGAGTAAAGCACTCAAAAAATTTAAAAAACACATCGTGAATAATAAAAATGCCATCTTCTTCAATTTTTTTATTTTTTTCAGTCTTGTATGGAGGTTAAAAACTAAAAATGGGTCAGGCTGATCCTGATAAGCAAAGTTTTAATAAACTTTTTAGGTTATCATGACTTGAGTCCCAAAATCTTATTCTCCTTATATTTGGTACTTTTAAGAATTTAGCCTGAAAATACATGGGTGAGAGGGTGAGCGGGTGAGATGGAGTGGGTGAGAGCAAGAGACAAAAGGGGTGTAGTGGACTTTTCACCGGTCCTATCCAAAATGTGGGAGCAAAGTATCAAATATATAAAAACTGTTAGCAAAGTTTCAAATAGACAAAGTGCCTCTTTGACAAAGCATTCAAAATTAATTAATTGTACAAAAGTCACGTTTTTGATAAAAATTACCCAAACACCCATATTGTATGTTAAAATTAATTATAAATCTAAAATTATATTTTCTTAAAAAATATTCAAACACCTCTTCTTATGTCAAAATCAATTATGAACAAAAAAAATATGATTTGAAAACTAATTTATATGATTTTTGGATAAATTTTTAGAAATATATAATTGAAAAATTCAGTTGAAAAACATATAGTAGCAGCTTATAAAATAAACATAGTTTTGAATTCATAATTGATTTTGGCATCAATAGGGGTGTTTGGATATGTTTTAAAAAAAATCATGGTTTTGAGTTCATAATTAATTTTGACATGTATAATGAATGTTTGGATATTTTTCTGAAAATATGGTTTTGAATTCATAATTGATTTTAACATGTAATGTGTGTGTTTGGATATATTTTTGCAAAATTATGGTTTTGCCTTATTTTTAATTCTGATTAAAATCAGTCTTATTAATCAATTTTATGACTTAATTATATGCGACATAACATAATAAATTATATTCCAAATCAATCAGATTAATTAATTTTTTTACAATCAATTATACCCAATTAAAATCTAAATACATCCAAAAGAGCTTGAGTTTGAACAGGAATATATATATATATATATATATATCTCTCTCTCTCTCTCTCTCTCTCTCCAAAATATCAGCCAAGAAAGGGCACGTTCTATAAATAAACAAAGCATGGATAAAAAGAGGTCACCAGTGGCAGTGTTGGCCAACGTCGGCCATTGTTGGGTGGAGCAGCTAAAAGTCCAGCTCAGAGCCTGATCATTCTCGGTCTCGCCCGCCAGCGACTGCGACCACCATGTACGGAGGTTCCCTATGTTCGATATCTTCGCCAGCAACCGCCATAGACCTTCCCCAACTCGTGCCATCTCTGCTTTCATAGATAGTCTATAGGCAATGTCAATAAATATATATATACGCATTTGTTGGGTCTCATCGTAGTCCATGAAAGTCTACAACCTAAAATCATTTGTGCATGAAAAAAAAATTTGCTTTTCGTTCAGAAGTCTACAACCTAAAATTATTTGTGCATGAAAAAGAAATTTACTTTTCGTTCGGAAGTCTGAACGAAAAGCAACGAAAAGCAAATTATTTGTGCATGAAAAAGAAATTTACTTTTCGTTCGGAAGTCTGAACGAAAAGCAAATTAAGTTTTTCGTTCAGACTTCCGAACGAAAAGCAAATTTCTTTTTCATGCACAAATAATTTGCTTTTCGTTCAGACTTTCGAACGAAAAGCAAATTTCTTTTTCATGCACAAATGATTTGAGGTTGTAGACTTTCAAATTTCTTTTTCATGCACAAATGATTTGAGGTTGTAGACTTTCATGGACTACGATGAGACCCAAACAAACAACATTAGAGCATCCAAGGAGATGGATTTTCTTTTTTATAAAGGAGAGTAGAGAAGAGTTTAGTGTAAATTTAAATTGTTAAATTGAATTTAAAATTTTAAATTTAATAATTTTTAAAAATACAGATTTAATTTGAACAATTTAAATTTACAGTAAAAAGATAATGGGAAAAAAAAGTAAATAAGAGAAACTCACCCCACCTTCGCATGTTAATTTTGCTCCCTCCATAAAAGTTTATAAAACACTTCTTTTTGAAAATAAATCAGTACGCCCCAAAATAAAATCTTTTCAGTTCAAAATATAAATAATTTTTTGTAATAATCCATACACCAATAAAATTCTTATATTTATTAAAATATATATTATTTTTTACCCTTAGTTTTAATTTATGGTGAATAAGATGGATGTCATAAGTTCACAATAAAAATAAGAATTTAAACTAATAAATATAACGGGTAAAATATAATTTTTTTTACAAACAATAAGGTGCTTTGCTTATATTTTATAACTGGAAAAAATATTTATATTTTGCACATGATGGAGTGAGACACTTTGATAAAAATACAATTTCATTAATTATACTTGTTCAAATATTATCCTTCCTTTTTTATTATACTTTTCTTTCTCTTTAATGTTTTACAAATAATGTTATGAAGATTATTTTTAAACATTTATATTGGTGTTTTAAAAATTTTAAATTATAAAGTATATTTAATAAAATTTGTATTAATATGCATATTTGGTCAAAAATATTTTATGTGCTGGAAGGATGCAGCCATCATCTATTGAGCACCTTCTCTGCGGCTCTTTTACGCGCTAAGATTTTTATTAGACACTCGGACTGGGAAAGCAGTGGACAGCGGCACGAAGGAAACTTCCAAGAATTTTTCCATGAAATGGTTTGGTTTGACTTCGTGTGGATCATGTCATGGAATTTAGTTAATTCAAAACTAATTCTAATAATTAAGATTTAAAATTTTTAACCAGTAATTTTTGTAAAAAAATATTTTTTTTCTAAAGTGATAATTATAAGATTATCTTTATTTTAAATTATATGCCTCTTAAAATAATAATTTATTAAAAATATAATGAAATTTTATCAAAATCTAAATAGTCCAGTCCTAATCTTCTAATTCTACTGCTCATTTTATCTTATCTAACTACTGGAGAAGAATGTATGCATAGTTTAAATTGAGTATAAATGAATTAGATTGTAAGTAAAGGGGTAAAAATACTTATAAAGTGATTAGTTACAGGCACCTAGTATCTTAAAGTGAGAAAAAGGAAATAAATACCCATAACGCTACATGAGTGGATGTAAAAATAATCAAACCATTAACTTTGCTCTAACGCTGTTAGTTTTGACTGTTAAATGCTGATTATACATGCCATATGTTAGTCTTAGCTAACATGGATTAATAAAGGAATAAAAATACCCACAGAATTGTCGATCAAGAGCAAAAAAATACCCATAACGTTACCAGAATTAGTGCAAAAGTGATCAATCTATCAAATCTCTTAAATGTTGATTGTTCAATTAACACCTAAGCAAAAGTTGATTATTTTTCACTGACATGGATAAAAAATATTCTTAGATGAAATTCTATGGAGGTTAATCGGTCGTCATATGATTATCATGTTAGAAAATATCATTTTAACCAAATATCAAACTAAATCGCTCATTTATGTGCAGCAGTGGCGAAAACCATTTGAAAATTTTGCACTTATCATGAATGAAATTGCTTAAAATTGAAACAATATTCTTAAAGTAGAGCGGCATAAGAGGTATGCTCAATCTCAATCTTCGATTGCGTACAATTTATTTCACTATGTTGAATCTCAGGTTTTGTCGACAAGAAAAATGAGTGTTGAGGGAGTGAGGGAGGGAGAAGGTGGTGAGATATATGGCAATGGAAAGAAATCATGTGACATGAATTTTGATAGATTGATCACTATTGCACTTATTAAAGTAACATTATGGGTACTCATATGATGATTGATTAGCCTCTATAAAAATTCATTTGGGAATATTTTTTATCTATATCAGTGAAAAAATAGTCAACATCTGTTTAGGTGTTAGCTAAATGGTCAACATTTAAGGGATTTGATATATTAGTCACTTTTACAACAACTTTGGTAACATTATGAATATTTTTGCTCCCAATTGATGACTTCGTGAGTATTTTTTCCTTTTTATTGATCCACATCGACAAAGACTAACACCTGACATGCATAGTTAGCATTTAATGGTAAAAACTAACAGTGTTAAGGCAAATTTAACGATTTAGTTACTTTTGCACCTATTCATGTATCGTTATAAGTATTTATGCCCTTTTTCACTTTAGAATATTAGGTTCCCCTGGCTGACTACTTTGTGGATATTTTTATCATTTTATCTTAAAATGTACAAAGAACAAATTAAATGATACAGTGGTTTGCTTACATTATGAAATCTCAAAATTAGGAGTACATTATGATGATCCTAAATTCTAGAGTACTTTTAATCGTAACATATATTTAAAAAAAAAGTAAAGGGACAAAAATACTCACAAAATGGTCAACAAGGAGCATCTAGTATCTTAAAATGAGAAAAATGGCATAAATACCTATAACGTTACATAAATGGGTGCAAAAGTGACCAAACCTTTAACTTTGACCTAACACCATTAATTTTAACCGTTAAATGCTAATTGTACATGCCACGTGTCAGTATTTGCTAATGTGGACTAATAAAGGAGTAAAAATACCCATAAAATCATCGGCCAGGAACAAAAATACCCATAATATTTTTAGAGTTGATGCAAAAGTAATCAATCCATCAAATTTTTTAAATGTTGACCATTTAGCTGACGCTTAAGCATAAATTAACTATGGCTATTAGCCATTTATTCATGCTCAATATCCTTCTTTTCAATACAACAATCAACTAACATTAAAATGATAATCACAGTAATATTATAGATGAAAATAGACCTTAGTAAACCATGAAATATAAGAATAGTAAATCTTGAAAATAAAAAAAATATTAAGGAAAAATATTAAAATAGAATTTTTATACCTCAATAGAATGAATGAGAATATTCACTTGTTCATAAATTAGTAAGATAAATACCTTATTTGAAATTGCATCATCATGTTGGCCAAAAAAAAAATTTGCACCATCATCACCCATTCCAAAGAAATCCAAAACATTTTACCATGCCAAATAGATGGACCTATCTTGATGTGACCAAAAAGAATCAACAAATGATCAACAACAAACTCCTTAGGCTTCATGCTTGATAATAATTTGGTAAAATATTGTGCTTACTACATGTTATGAACATAAGGAGAATATAATAAATTGATATGATATGAACAAGACAAGAAAAATTAGGAGAGAAAAATAGGGAGTAATTCTCATTCACTTCAAGCTTATAATCACTTAATACATGCCCACTATTTATATGCCAAAAATCCTTAAATTTTATTACAAGAGTTACATACAAATAATAAATCTACATAATATTAGGATATATAACATTTGGATGCTATATATATTAATAATGTAAAAATCTTAAGAAGCCATTCATATTATAAGTTATCAAACTTTAACTGAAGAATGCTCAAAACTAACTCTTGAAAAGTTATGGATAAAGGTAAGGATGACTCTAGTGATTGTGGGTTGGATTTTTAATCATTTGAATGAATTTAGTACTCCCTTCATCTCAAATTATAAGATACTTTTAAAAAAATATTTTCATCCCAAAATATAAGATACTTTGAGTAGATTAAGATTTTATTAAATGCACCAATTTCAATATTACCCTTTCTCTCTTTATAATTAATTTTTATCCCTTCTCTTTTCAATATATTAAATGATGGGTATTTTAAAAGTTTATATTTTTATTTTAAAAAGATAATATTGTTAAGTGTATTTAATAAGATTTATTAATATGTAAAATTTTATTTAAAAGTATTTTATAATTTAAGACGTACAGAGTAGTTTAGAACCAAGTTGTGCTGTAACACTCATTGCAAACAACATTTCACCTTTACGTGCTAGTTATTATGTTTATACAAGATAGTTTGAAGAATTACTCTCTTCAATTTAAAATATAAGTAATTTTTAAAAAAAAATTTGTACACCAATAAAATTTTCGTTCTCATAAAAAAATATATTATTTTTCTACTTTTGATTTCAATTACCAATGCACTTCATAATAAGTGTGAGATAACTTTATACAAAGATCTAAATTAGTAAATATAAGACGTAAAATGAATTTTTTTTTTATATACTAAGTTGCTTATATTTTAAATCAAAATTAGCTAAGAAAAATGCTTATATACATTTTGGATTGAGGGGAGCAATCGTTAATATTTTTTATAAAAATAAGATTTTATTAATTATACTTGTTTTAATATTATCTTTCACTTCTTATTATATTTTTGTCTTTCTTTGATGTTTCACAAATAAAACTATATTAAATGAAGAATATTTAAAAAAAGAGAAAATGATAGAAAAATCCTCTTAAAATATGTAAATGATAATGAAGTCTCACAAAATGTCATAATTCTTTTTAAATCCTAAAGAACCTTTTTGACATTAATAGTTTGTAGTAAAATTACTAAAATACTCCCAAACTAAACTAAAGTAGTAATTGCTTGTTGCATTTTAGTTATTGTTAGAAGAAAAGTAATCACTTTTTAAATTAAAGTAGTCAAGGATGTTTACAATACTTGAACTTTAATGAATAAAAAATTTGCACTGAGGAAGCTGTAATTGGTTGTTCTATTCTAACTATTGCTAGAAAAAAATAGTTATTGTTTAAACTAAAATAATCATGAATATTTAAAATACTTGGATTTCAGTGAATAAAAAATTTATATAGGAAAGATTATAATTGCTTGTTTCATTTTAATCATTTCTAGAAGAAAAATAATCATTGGTTGAAATTAAAATAGTCATTGATATTTATAATATTTGGACTTTAGTAAATAAAAAATTTGCACAAGAAAAGTTGTAATTAATTATTCTATTTCACTTATTGTAAAAAAAAGTAGTCATTATTTAAACTAAATTCACTTATATTTACTTTTCTTAGGTGGCCAAAGCTGTTATTTTATTTTAAATGTGAGTATTTTAATCATTTCATAAAAAATCATTGATGATATAAAATTTTTTAAGAATTTTATAATAATTATGGTATTTTGCAGGTTTTATCATCATTTGCATATTTTAGGAAATTTTTTTATTTGTCATTTCTCTTTAAAAATTTATGTGCTTTAAAATTTTAAGTATGAGTGTAGGACCCACTTCATTTTATTGTCTTCTTGGTTGCCAAATCTTGTCATTTGTTGTCAGATGTTATTAGATTTCATTATCGCCAACAGTTAGTTTAAAATTAATTTTTATCTAATAATTAAAGTTAATTTTAATAACAACAACATTGCACTGTTTTTAAATATTAAATTTTAAATAAAAAATTACACAAAAATGTTTAAGTTCATATCGTACGTTTCTTAACACGTACTTTAAAGGAAAAATTATCTTTGCTGGTGAAAAAAAAAGGGAAAAATTCTCCAAAGCACTGAAATCAAATTAACGTGAAATCACATTAGATACCCGCGGGTTTTTTTTTTGGTGGGGGGGGGGGGGGACCAACAAAAAAGAAAAAAGAACATCCCCTACCCAACGCCTCAATGTGTGTATGTCTGACATGTGTCCAGTGAACTTGCCTCACTCCTCACAAAGCAGCACAATGACGCCTATATAATGTAAATAATTATATAGTTGTACGTATGTGCGTGATACAGTAGAAATGCACCTCTTATATTTGCATACTTAAATAGATATAAACTATATTATATTTAGTTATTTTTTAATATTAAATTTTTATTAATGAAAAGAAAAAATATATATTTATAAAATATATATACACACACATGTTAGTTTTTTTCAGTTAAAATGTCTTGAATTATTATACATATTGTCTATTTGTATAAGTAAATATTTAATGTTTTTTTTTACTCAATTTGAATACAATATCAATATCAATAAATAATAATTTAAATTTGTCCAACATTTAATTCTCAATGGATATATTGATTTAACTATTTTATTATATATCCTAATTTTTTATTTGAAATATATAAACATTTGTACATATTCCGTGTAACTTTTTCTAAAAAATTAATATATGGTGTCCTGTATTTTTTTAATTTTCTTAAAATACTTATGTAATTATACTTATACATAATTATCATCTAATAATATAATTTAAATTATAAAATTATTTCAAAAAATAATTATAATAAATATTTAAAAATTATATATAAAAAAAAAGTGGCTCCCACATTTACAATATTTATTGTGTCCTCATAACCTCTCATTGGAAAATCACACTTTGAAATGGGAAGATAAAAAGGTACAAAAAAATACCCTAAATTAAGATAAGAAATATTCTTCTGAATCAATCTTCATCCTCTAATGATTTTATATAGGTAGGAGTTGTCGTATTGTTCAAGGCTATGGAGGACGTATATTGCCATATGTGCCATGAAGCTTTTTGAGCAGCTTAAAGAACCCTCTGAGAAATAAGAGGATAAAGAAAATAGACCATCATAGAAGCTGTAGAACCAAAGGTGTCAAAAGGCAACAGTCAAAAAGCCAGAGGCTGACATGAGCACTTCAAACAAAGAAGCAAAACCAGGAAACACAAACATAGCTGCAAAACTGGCGTAATAAGTTATGGAGCAAGTGATAGCAGCCATGAAAATGACACAGTGAAGCTGGAAGGGTGAGGTATTGGTTGCTGAGCTTCGAACTTGAAGGAAGGCCAGATGAATTTTAATTGTGGGATCAAGGATGAGAGCTTCAAGAGGGAAATTAAAGTTGTTGAATCGCCTTTCTAGATAGAAGTAGCAATCATAGTGGTTACCGTTAGAAGCTGTCACCATTTGCTAAACAAGACAAAAAGATAAGGTTATTTATTGTGATCATAACTTTAGTCGTCATGAGCTTTTTTTTTAAATTAAAGTATCAATTTATATTAAAAAAATAAAAAGTTACAATTTAAAATTTTTAAATGTAAAAATTAATTATTTCGCCTTAACTCAATTCTTAAATTTTAATTTATTATAATTTAATACTTATAATTTTAACTCTATTATAATTCAATCCCTCATTTTTAATTTTTATAATTCAATCTCTATAATTTTAACCATTTAACTATTGATATTTATATTTTTAAAATAAAATTATAAAAATTAAAATTATATTAAAATTTAAGATTAATATTTTAAATTATTAAACTATTTTAATCTTTTATAGAGATTATGAAGATTTTGATAATAAATAAACAAAGCATGAATTATGGAAGAGCTGACCAGTAATGCTGGCTAACGTCGGCTATTGTTGGGTCTTGCAGCTAAAGTCCAGCTCACAGCCCGCTCGTTCTCGCCCTCCGACAGCGACGGTGACCACCATGTGCAGAGCAACGCCACTGCCACGTTCAATATCTTCGCCACTAACAGCCATAGACCTCCCCCCACTTGTTGTGCCATCTTTGCTTTCATATCTTTTGTCCAATATTGCTCATGAGAGGTTAATATAAATGCATCTGCACACCGAAAGAAGTCCAAAGTCTCACAGAACAATAAAAAATGAAGGAAAAATGACGGACAAGTGCATGTTCATGGTGCACTTATGTCAGACTTTGGACCTGAGTGGGGACAGTTGCCTGCAAAAGTTAGAAAAGAATTAGATAAGATGATTTAAATAAAACTTATTTTTTTAAAGATTTACTTATCCTTATCATTTTAAAATAAATTTACTTATTCCATTAAAAATATATATATAACCTGTAAGGCTAAAATTTTATCAATGTCTTGTAATATTAAATAGTAATAATTTCAAAGGGATGAATCATAATTTTTTAAAAATTATTAAATTATTACCTTGTTCAAAAAGGATGGCCCTTAACCCAATAACAAAGTATTTTTAAAAGAAGTAAGATCCATTGATAATTAATAGACGTTAAGTCTTTTTAATATTAAGATGATAAAGAAGAAAATTTTTAATATGAAGGAATAAAATTAACTCACAATTGAGTTTAGAATTTTGAATGATCATTTACATAAAGTTGAAGAGTAAAAATAACTTTTAACTTTAGATTGTATCCCAATGAATTATTTTTTTTAGGTTGGTGATCCATCATCAACTCACCAAGTGAGTTGAGAAGGTTGTAGGGGCAAAACCAAAGCTTGGAGGGAGGCAATTTGAAAAAATAATATACATAAACATACATTTATATTGTTTTATTTATAAAATTAAAATAATTTATATTATTAAAAAGTTATAATTACAAAAATTATAAAATAATAAGTATTTACATGAATTCAACATTTTTAAGAATGTAAAAAATATTCAAACAGAAATCATAAGTTTGATGCATTAATCTTTTAACAAAATAAAGAACATATAAAAATTCGTATTTATATTTTTAACAAATTATTATATCTATGTTATTAATTTGAATAAGAGATTTAGATAAGTCTTTATATTTCATAAAAAAAATAATTAATGTATATAAGATATCAACTCTAAATAATTATATATTTGATGTAATTAAGCTAATATGAAATTTAAATAATAAAAATATTTTTTCAAAAATTGCTCAATTTTTAGAATAATATGTGTTCTTTATAATAATTTATTGAAAAGAAACGGTTGCATGTACAATATAGGCATTCGGTATCAATTTTCTTTGTAAAAATTGATAAAATAGATTTTGGCCTCCTATTTTTATCTTATTAGAAATTTTTCTCCCATGTTTTATCACCCTGGATCCATCGCTGCTATTAGTCATGGGGTATATATATTAAAAGGACCCAATACACCTTGGGAGGTTAATGAAAGTGGAACCTGCCGCACTCAGTGACTTGGCGTAGAAGAAGGGCAAAAAGGAACTTCCTAGAACATAACTATAAGGAAACTTCCTAGACCATGACTATCCACTTATCCAATTCCCATGGCATGTTTTGGGTTTGATTTCCATGTCGACTAGATCATTTAAAATTGATTACAACGATTAAGATTTAAAATTTTTAACTTAACTTCTTCTATACAATTTTTTTTTTGGCTAAAGTGCAATTATAAGATTATCTTATCTTTATTTTAAATTATGCGCCTATTAAAATGATAATTTATTAAAATATAAAAATAAAATTTCATCAAAATATAGACTGACTATGCCTAATCTTTTAATTCTATTCGTTTTAGCTTGTCTTATTGCTACTGGCGAAGGATGCTTCCATTGCCTAAATTGAGTTTATATGAATTAGAATGTACATAAAACTGAATAAATAATACAGTGGTTTATGGAATATCAAAACAAGAAAAGACTAGGAGCATACAATGATCCTGAATTCTAGCTAGAGTTTAAGTTTTTTTCAGCCTATCACATCTACTTT
The DNA here is from genome assembly GCF_029017545.1 of Prosopis cineraria. NCBI lineage: Eukaryota > Viridiplantae > Streptophyta > Magnoliopsida > Fabales > Fabaceae > Prosopis > Prosopis cineraria. The sequence goes on from NW_026555338.1 coordinate 21,527,496, forward strand.
TAATCCCAACATATATTTAAAAAATTCCAAGAACTTTATATCTGAACAAACGATTTTTTTTTTTTTTTTACTTTGGGCCCACATTCATTACAACTGGCCTCCATCCATCACCTGCAACCTCCCTTTCCTCCCCTCCGACCGCCCTTCCAGCTTTATTTTGAAGTCCTTCACCCTTGTCGTCTTGAACCTGAACCTCCGGCGGAGTGTTATCTTCGTGCAGCGATAGACTCAACAAGGCTGTGAGATTACAACTCTTGCATTGGTAATCAAAATCTTGCCATCAATACATATCTTCACTGTCAGCTGAAGATCCTCTGGTGAAATACTCTCAACGGAGAAATTCAATCTTCTCTTTTTGGAGTGACCATCGTGCTTACCTTTCTTCTTCTTCTTCTTCTTTTATCATTTCTCTCCTACCCCTACGCTCATCCTCTCTATCAAATTGAGATGATTCCAAAATCTTGTAGGAAGGAAAGGGCTTTAGTTGAGCCTGATTATTAGTGGGACCTTCTTCATCTTCAGGGGTCATGCCCTTCCCATGGCAATTGGGTGGCTTCGAGGTTGAGTTGGGGTGCAACAACATTGTTTATGATAAAAAGGTTGAAGGTGAAGCTGGAGTTACTTAGCCATTGGAAAACTAAAGTGATGCTATGTTGTGAGGAGTCAGTACTTGGAAAGAGAGGGAACATAAAAGATTCTAGTATATCAACTATTGCTTCCCCTTCTTTTGCTAGCATTGGCAATTGTTTTTCCATTCAGTTCTGAGGTAAGGCTCTCTCTCTTTGCAGAAACCCCAAGAACGATAGTCAGAAGGGAGGAAAGGGTGAAACGATGAGTAAGTCATAGGTCTAAATGGGCCCCAAAGTACAAAATAGACGTCCATTTATGCACAACTAACGGTAGGCACTCGTTGTTCCATTTTTAATTATTTTGCACCACTTCAAGGCTACCCAATAGTATTTAAAAAATAATTTATAATTAAATTTATATTTTTATCCTTTTCTAAATTTAGGAGACAAATAGAATTGAAAAAAGGAAAGAGAAAAGGTAAACCCACTTCAATACACACACACATATATATATATATATGTATATGCATATGTATATATTGACTCATATTGACACATCTAACTGGAGATGATTATCTCCTGTTCCTCTTGTTTTCCTTTTCTAACAATTAAATCAAGATCCGGACTGGTATATATTTGATTTCTTATAAAATTATCATTGAAATGTTAAATTATAAAAATATAAATAATCAAATTAAGATTGTTAAAATTTAATCTGAACGGTATAAAATTGCAATAAAACAAAACAAAAACAATTATTTTATAAAAGATTAAATTTAAACCATCCATGGCATTCACATTGTGGTTAGAAAAGGAACAAGATGGATAGAGGATCTGAAGGGAAGAGGATAGAATTCTCTCCCCACATCCAACTATTAGAATTGACAAAGGATGCATTAATTAACTAAATTTAGCAGACAGTGATTAGGAAGTATAAATAACTTAATAAATGATTCGTAACATGATCTCATGCATGGAGAATTATTATATTAAGTGAAAATGACAAAAAAAATTTTTGAAATATGCAAATAATAAAGAAGTCACAAAACGTGATTATTACTGTGTGATACCTAGGAATATGTCTGATGTATTTATTTTTTGTCAAAAGACAAATTTGCCTTTACTTTTAAATTTTGAAATGAAACATGTGGAGGATGGTGAGTATTTAAGAATATATAGGAATTTCAACTTCTCTTGATCAAATGACTAAAATCTAACAGCAGATTATAACTATAAGTACATTTCTGCAATCTTTTTATCAGTAAAATGCAACATAGGAAGGACAATGACTAAATAATAAGAAATATTGATAACTTCTCTTGCCAAATGACTAAAATTTGACACTCTTTCCATTCGATATTATAAGAAATTTTCAGCCGACTTATAGTCTTGATGAGTTAGTTAGTTGTATTTAAAAGTACACATTCTTTTCATATTTATTCTTATTTAATATGGTATCTTTATTAAAAAGCCTTATTAATTACACTCTTAATTTAGGGGTATTTTAAAAAAAATTTATTAATTGCACCTTAAAAAGCTAGACCTGGTAATATGAGTTAAGCCAACCCGCCAAATAGTGGAGGAGTAGGTTGGCAAAAATGAGTTTATTTATATGGGTTGGGTTTTGACCCATACTGCATAACTTGAACCCACAAGCTAACTTGTCAGTTGTCACTCGTGTGTTAACTTGCTTTTTTAAAAAAAAAAAATTATGACTCTACACAAAGCCCTCATTGTCACCTCCTCATTCACATTCAACAGTTAGCTTCACTCTTTATCAATATCAATTTGTTTGATATAATTAACTAATATTATTTAATGTATATTTATTTTATATTTCCCCCTAATTTTAATAATACAAGTATTCAACCTGATAACCATGCACTATGCATGAAAAGAAAAGATGCTTTAAAGTACAGTACATGTAAAAAAATATGTTTTACATCCTCGCATATTTGAAGGATTTTATAGTATTATATAAAATACGCACAACATATGCTTGATAATAATTAAGATTTTTCCATTGTTATGAAAATAGTTATTAAAATTATCAGATGATGCTTCATAGCTGAATGGATAATGGAACATATTAAAATATACTCTCTTTATTAAAAAAAATGTAAGGCGTATTTTACAAAATCTCATCCTTAATAAAGTAATTATTTGTCATCAAACTAATCCTATATTTTCCTAGTTATTCCTATTTAATAAAGTATTTTATCCTAAAATAAATAAAAAGTGATTCATTTAATAGATACACTTTTGAAAAAAACAATGATTACACTTTAAAAAATTTAAAATACCTTACATTTTTTAATAGAAGGAGTAGTTGATAGGCATTATGTTTGTTTGTAATGGAGTAGATATTTATTTTAATATTAATATAATGTGTTTTTAATGATTTAAAAGGAATTTTATTGTTATTTGGATAATTAATTTTTAAAGATAAAAATATGATTTTTATAATAAAAAATAATGAAAAGAAGTAGATTTATAATATTTAAAATTAAAAAAAATGTAAAAAAAACATATAAATGTTTCACTGGCGGGTTAGCAACTATTACTACTAATATATATATATATATTATTACGGGCTAAGTAAATGGGTATACATGTGGATGCTTCTGCGTTTCTCAGACGGCCCGCTGCCACTCATACGCATAGCATCCAATATAATTGATGGCCATCGGATGAGTTAAACAACACAACAGTACTCTTTTCGGTCTTACTTGTAAATCATATGAAAAAGATCATTTTGAGACCTTTAATGAAAGTCATCATCATCAACCTTGTTTTATGTAAATTAAATTAAACTTTGATGCATGATTTTAAAAATACCTATCTGTATATTTTAAAAAGAAATATCAGGAAAATCCTCCTCTTATATTGAATCACTTTTATTTAAATTTTGAGATAAAAACAAAAATTAATTTATTTTTAGAACAATTTTACTCTAACTGCCTTGGTTTAAGTTAGTTAATTAGAAATGATTTATATGTAAGATCAGAAGAAGAATCTTTAATTTTATGAGGGGAGGGTTTGAATAGCGACAACACAAAGATGATCATGATCATGATCATGCAAGGATACGACCAATTATAGATGTTGTATATTTTCTTTTTTCAAAATTTACAAAAATGCTACATTTTGATGAGTAGGCGACAAAGAGACACTACAAGCAGAGGCGTTCCTATATTTTTAAAATAAAGTCTATTGATTAATCATTATTGTTTTCAAAACGTTTTATGTTATGGGACGGACATCAAATCACTCCACAATAAAACATCTCGTGATCATTTTACCTTTTCTTTTGTTAGAACTTTTGTTTTTTCAGACTATTAATTTGCATTATTAGTTTGTATATTCATTGCATTTCAAATGTTTAGGAATAATAATGAGCCAAAATCAAGTTCAAACGAAGAGATAATGTGAGAGGAAGGACTTTTAACTTTTTAGATATAGTTTAAAAAGAACCTAATATATAAAGGGAGAAAAAGGTTTTTTAAATATAAATAACTAAATTGACAATTGATATTTAATCTGAACGATTTCAAAAAAAAAAAAAACATTGAGAATCTGGCTTAACCATCAACTACTTTAATCCATTATATGTAAATTTCTTCGATTGTTACACATAGATAGCTAAAAAAATGAATTTGAATCTCCCAAGTATTTTTACGAACATGTGAAGTTTTATATTGTTTTATGTGAACTATAAATGACAAAGAATATGATAAGGCAAATGAAAAGTTCAAACATCAAAAAATTAATCAAAAAATTTAAATATATAATATTTTGTTTTAAGTGTATTTTTATTAATTGTGGAGCAAATTTAGCTAACATAAGAGCTGGTTTGGTGAAACTTATGTAACCATTTAATTAATTAATAATTTATTAATTAATTAATCGGTCCAGTTCGAGTTCGAATCCCTCCGAGGCCAAGAGTGAGATTTTAATTTTTAGCTTCAGCTTAGGGAAAAATTACTATATTGCCCTCCTGTTAATAAAAATAAATAATTAAGAGACGCAGAGATGTAAAATGCGTAACCTGTTCTTCCCAGTTCCCTCTCGACCATTATTTTTCTTCCGGAGAGCTCCAAAACCACTGAGAAAGAGAGCAAGTTTCGATCTTCCTTCGCTTCCTTCTTCCGTCGACAGCGTCATCTGCGAGGGTGGCAAGAAATTCGTTCGCCACCATTCTTCCTCCTCTGCTTCTTTGGTGTACAGCTGCTCAAGCTTTCTGCCACCATCCTCTCTGTATCTGTTCTGTCTCTCCTATTTGTGTATGTGCCGTAGGTTGCGTGAGGAGTTAAGTCACTGGAGAAGTTCGTGCTGCTGCTGTTAGAGGTTGCCGCCGGCCTCTTCTTTTCCTTCTGCATCGCAGCTGTGTCAAAATCCTCTCCTCCTCTGTTCAACGTTGGGTGATACTCTTCTCTTCTTCTCATTCTTGTCATTAGTGATTTTAAGCTGAGAACTTCAATCCTTCCTTCTAGTTTCTGTATATGTATGCTGTTAATTAATTTTTTGAATTTTCCTTTTCTTTTGCTTCAATCGTATGAAATGTGAAAATAGGAATTGAGATTTCTTAGTGTTAGAGATTGATTCTACTGTTAAGGAATACATAATTGGGAGGCTGAATGATCCAACTATCTTTAATGTAAAATTTTGGGGGTTGGAATAGTATGAGGAGGCGTTTGGCTTCAGTATAAGAATTAATGCACAAAAGGTACTTGACAAAATATTTGTTTGAATAAGTTTGCTTGACTTTGTATTTTTTTTAAATTTTATTAATTCTTGTGAGGAGCATGTTTAACTTAGGTGTTATTGATTTATGAATTTAACTTGAAGGTTGCAAAGGAATTTGATTATGAAATATGTACTCCCTCCAATTCTATTTATAAGTCGTATCTACCAACCTCACTAATACCAATGTAATAATAGTATAAAGAATAATTATAAATGAAATTCCAAAACTAACCTTCAAATAAAAAACTAAAAAATAATTCAAACAATATAATATTATTTTCTAAATAATTCTCTCTCATAATACTTTACAGAAAAGTTTGTCAGTAAAATAAAGTCTGTCAGCTTTACTTGGCGGGAAGGCCAAAATGAAATGGGGTAAAATTTTTGGCCAGTTACATTCTTCTAAAAACGACAAAAAAAGCAGATTGAGCAAAAGAACAAAACTGTATGGGATCACAATATTCTTTAGCCTTCCACTATTGCCTTCCACCATGGAAAATTACTGCATGCCTTTTGATTTAAATGCTCCAGCTGAGGAAGATGGTGGGGACAGCAACAATAGTTTCTTGGACTTAAATGCTCCTCCCACATGTGTGAGAATATCTACCTAGACAACAATCAAAGTGAAAATCAACATGCAATCAATAAAGAAAGAAATGGAAAGAATATCTATATTAATATCTACACCAGTTATTAAAGTAACCAGTGTAAATATATTTTTAATTTTTTAAAAATATATATTTTAACATATCTACACCAGTTATAAATAATAACCAATGTAGATATGTTTTATAATTTTTTTTCCTTTTTTATTTTAGCATATCTACACTGGTTATTCAGTGTAGATATGTAATATTATGTTTTTTTTAATTTTTAATGTTTAGATATCTATATCGCATGTTTCTAACAACCCGTGCAGATATATTTTATGATTTTTATAATTTTTTATTTTAACATATCTACACTGGATATATATTATAACAGGTGTAGATATGAATTATTATGTTTTTTTTTAATTTTTAATTTTAGACATCTACACTGGGTATTCCTAATACTCGGTGTACATATTTCATTTAAACCTCATGTTGCATCAGTCATTCGTTCTTCTTCTTCAATCGATCTGTCCTTACCTCCTCTCACACTCGCACCACTCTCTTTGGTTCCTTGATTTCAAACTTGCCTTCTCATACTTGCGCAGGATGGCTGAGAGTCCGTGACCTGTCCCTTAGGCTTTTTTACCCTACTCAGTGCTCAATTTCTCCCCTATTCACCTGAGTCGTGGGTTGCATTTCTCCCTCTACTGCCATCACCTCCCTACTTGCTTTTCTCCTTCATGTATTTCTCCTTCAACTTGTTCGAAGCTCACCTTAAAATCTACTAGACTACTTAAAGGTAATTTTCATTTTATTCTCTTAATTCTTAGTTTATTTTTTGGTTCGTTGTGTTTTCTCTAAGGGTCTTGTTGCGTTCCTTGTAGCTATTTTTCGGTTTAAGTAAATTCCTACTTATACATAGACTGACTTCGGAGGTTCATGTAAAGAAATTCATGAAAATAACAATGTAACACCTGATAATATGCTGTTTAGTTTACAATTAAATTAAAGAGACACAAATCTCAAAACAAAACTGAAAGCTTATGCAAATAAAAGTAAAATACTCCAACCTATCCAGCATTGTCCTGATCCTTTTAAAAAAAGCCTTTCTATTTTGAAAACCTACACAAACCTCCCTTACTTTTTAAATTTTTCACAATTTCCCTGTTAAAGAAATCTATGTGTAGTTTTCTAAAATGAAGAAGAGATTAAGAAAAATTCAGGTGTGCTTAAAGTAGTTTAATATAAAAATAAGCTGATATCTAACCTCTAACTCCATTGGTTTTTGTAGCAAGCTTTCCAAATAACTCAAAATACATATTACATATAATCTGAGCTCACATCACATGCCTAAACATTTAGCTTTTCATTTGGTATATATGAAGCACTACAAATTATATTAGCTTTTCATTTCCCTAGTTATAATAAATTATTGTGATTGCATTCCTAATTTATTTTTTATACGCTGATGGAGTGCTAGTAGAGGTATGAGGCTATTAGGCATTGCATGCAACTTTGTTTTGTTTTAAAAAATATTATTTTCTTCTTATATTTTCTATTGTAAATTTATTGAAAAGTCTAACTTTTAAGAGAAACTCTACCAAAAAAATTTTTTAACTTATTGTTTTGCCCTTTCCTCTATATGGAAATGGCCAAAAAATATCAAGTTAGCTTCCTTCCTAATTATTAGATAGGAGGAAGCCAACTCTAACAAATATTCTCAAAAAAATTTAGAAATTATTGTGTTAGCATGCTTACTTCTTATTTTTTAATATGTAACTCATTGTTTGGCCCTATCCTGATGGATTTAATAATAATTCATGAACTCTGTCATATTTTAGGAAGACAAATTAAACATGGATCATTGTTGGATAGATACTAAATGAACAAGCCTAAAGTATGCTAATGGGGTCAAGGGGTTTTTGAAATTTTCTCGGATCAATGCTAAAGATGATAGTAAGAGGTTTTATTATCTTTGTAAAGGCTGTTTAAATGAGAAGTGGCTAAGTATAGATAAGATATATGAACACTTAATAATTCATGAACATACCATGTTGAGTACATCTCAGTTACGAGATGTTGATATTGTTGATGATGATGATGATTATGATATGGTTGATTGATTGAAGGACATGATTCATGATGTAAATAAAAAAGCTTTTAATCAATCCCAAGCACACAATAATATGTGCAATGATGCAGAGGCACCTTTGTATTTGAGGTGTGAGAAATTTAGTCCCTTGAAAGTAGTTTTGGAATTGGTGAACTTGAAAACTAGATTCAGGTGAAGTGACAAGAGTTTTATAGAAATGCTTGAGTCGTTCAATTTAATGCTTCCAAAAGAAAATGTGTTACCAGTTTATTGCTATGAGGTAAAGAAAATTCTATGCTCACTAGGCATGGAGTTTAAAAAAACACATGCATGCCCAAATGATTTATATTATGTGTATAATTACTTAGTTGATAATTTATGTTTTATGTGTTTGAAATTGTACATAATTTTAAATTCATTTGATTTGAACAATATATGATTGTTTGGCTGGTTGTTGTCTAGTTGTCGGGCTGTAAGATGCTTGATTAATGTAGGATTTAAATTGTAGCCTATTATGGCTAGGGTAAATGAAAAAAATGAGAATACTATTTTTTTAAAAAAATGAACTATCTACACCGATTGTGGCAATAACCGGTGTAGATATATTTAATATCTACACACTAGTTCTTTTAATAACTAGTGTAGATGTACTATTATCTACACCGATTGTGGTAATACTCAGTGTAAATATGTTTAATATCTACACTGGTTATTTCTAACATATCTATACCGGTTATTAAAAGAACAAGTGTAGATATCATATCATCTACACCAGTTATTGAAGTAACCAGTGTAGATTACTTAGACATCTATACTGGTTAGATGCAAAACCGGTGTAGATATTATATTTTTTAAAAAATTAATATGCATAATTTAAGTTATCTACACTGAGTTTATAATTCCAATAACTATACCAATTAGAAAATCGGTGTAGATAAGCTATTTTAACCAGTGTAGATTTGCCTATCTGTACTAGTGCTTGATGTTAATATGAGCTAAAGAGAGTTAATAAATCCAATAAATATACCTATATGTGAGAAATTGATGATATGAGGGTTTTGGAAGTGTTGAGTTAAATGGTGGGGATTATCGTAATGAGAATATTACTAATTTTGGGTGTGATTAATTATAGATTAATCATCAACACCATTTAAAATTGAGAAGAGCTTTGGAAATGTTTGTTTTGAGGGATAAATATTTAATCTCTTAAATATTGAGGCAACTGGGAAAAAATTGGTTTACACATTTGTTTGTTAATTAATTAAATGTTGAAGTGAATTATTTGAAAACTAAGTGATGTTTGTAAACTCACGTTTGATGCAAAATATAAGACAATGATTGAGTGTGTGATATGTTAAAATCTAATGAAAATGATTCGCATATGTTATTGTTGATTAGGCCTGACTTTTCAATCACTTGGCCCAAATAGCTTTATGATCTACCTAATGCTTTGGTGAGCATGTTTCATATTTTAACCCAAACAATATATATATATATATATATATATATTATAATACTATTATTATTGAGTGAAAGCATGTATACATAGAAAAGAGCAATATGGTAGTTAAATGTGAATTGAGATATGTGTTGAGCACAATGGTGTTCATAATAGTGATGAGCATGATATAATGATATTGATATCTAAAAGTGCATGTTACTTACTGAATATTTGTGCATGGCATCATCATATGAGTTGTCACACCCCAAAATAAGGGAATGACCAGCACAGGATATATACACAGACGTACATCCCTAAAGCATCAATTAAGAAAAGTTTTGAATTAATACATGTAACATACTATCAGCATGATATTATATATATATATATAATTTTACTTTTCATATATATCAAAATTTTAATTTTTTTATAGAAATTTCAGCAACATCTCCCTTAAAAGTAGAATCTCCCAAAATCTCTACAATAGAAATTTTACAATATACATCCAGTAATATAGAACTCTACTCCTCAGCAACAAATAGACAGCATAACAAGCGAGAATTAGGACCCTAGCTATAGTCAATGTGGAGCACTCTAAATCGTATTTCCAAAACATACTACATAGATTTTAAAATTTACATAAAAAGGAAGATATTCTCATAACTAACCTTCTAGTCAATTTAGCAATGAACCTATCAAAGGTCAACAGGAGGTACCACGTTAGCTATACTATCTAAGACCAAATAAAATACTTTACAGTGAATAATGTCTCAACCATAACATTTTATAGAATTAAAATAAATAAAATACATTAGTTACATAAATTAAATGAAAAAGCAATTCAAAGTAAACAAAGTTGTAAACTTGGAATAAAAGTTTAATATAATTTCAATAATAAGAACATTTAGATCTATAATGACAAAGCTGCTTTAACATTTGATATTAACAAGTTAAAATGATTACATAAATAATAAGAATAGCAATATTTATTAAATTAAAAACCATTATGCATGAAATTATTGATTAATTAAAAATTCATATATTTTTGGGGGATTTATCAGAACAATTCACAAACGTAGACACACAGTCCACAAGAGTAAATAACCAAACGTAGCTTATGTCATGAAGATAAATATGGACATACAGTCTACGAGGATAATACTAATTAAATGTAGTTTGAGTTATGAAATAAATGTAGACATACAGTCCACAAGGGTAATACTAACCAAATGCAGCTAAGTCATGAAATAAATGTGGATACAAGATTTACCAGTAACTAACATGAGAACAGAGCTCACGAAAATCTAACTAACTAGTTATTAACCAAGGCGCACCAAGGGCTAACGAGATTATCATTAGCAACCAGTGTTCTGTATAAAGTTTTCTTAAAAATTTATTTTCAAACATGCAATAAATTCATCATTTTTAAAATATAATTTTCATTCTTAAAATCAAACTCGCATGAATAATTGTAAGCATCAAAACTTAATAGAATAAAATTTCATAATTAATATCCATGCTTGTATTTATTAAGTAACCAAATTACCATAACTAATAAAAATAATTTCATCAATCTTGGAAGTATACTTCATAAGAAAAATAGATGCACATAACATAATTTAATTATTCTTTCCAATCACTTTATAATTTCACAGGATAAAGAAACTTAAATAACAAAGTATCCCTTACTTAACATAGTTGTTATTAAAAATAATTTACATAAATTTAAACAAAAAAATAATTTACATAAAAATATAATATTTTAGATAAATAATTTTATGATAAATCAGTTGGGATACTATTTACTTACCTGTTATTTTTTCAAGGTTCAAAATCAATTTTTACAACTTTAATCAAGTTTTTCTTCCTCCAAATATCCTAAATATATATAAAAATATAATAGTATTTTAATAAGCTTCCTACAAGTTCCATAACTCCCTTTCAACACCAATACAACCATAGTCAATTTAAAGAAATTAAGTTCCCCAAACATCATTATTTATATCACTTAAAAAAATTATATACCAAGAATTATAAAATTTCAAGATATCAGAATTCGCACAGTGTAGTCTGATCATTACGTTACTTTGACTATAGTCCATTTCTAATTTTTTTTTTTTGAAATATGTTTTTCACTTAGACCTTGTATTCAACACTTCGTATGCGTGATTAAACTCAATAAAAAACATTTTAACCTTTGAATCACTTGCCCAACAATTTCTAAACAATCACAATTAGATTCATCATGTTTTTCCAATTCAACTCCTATATCTGACACTGTGATTAAATCTTAACTTGTTTTCCCAATTTATTTTATTTTATCGCCAACAATCAATTATAACCAAGAGTGTAACTATTACATATACCTCATTTAATCACCCTAAAAATCTAAATTTTTTTTTCTACTGTCCATTTTATCAAACACCTTAGGTGCATCCTCTAAATTAAGTCATGAAACAATACCATACTTTATAATTACCAACCATGTAACTCTCAAGAACTCAATTAATTATACATTAACTTCATAACTCAATTTCTTCACAATGCTAAGCTCAATTCTCAAAAATAACATTTAAGCTAGTTATATTTCTTAGGAGATTAACAAGACTGCAAGAAATACAAAACCCAACAAGCTCCTTCTAAGACACAATTAATCAAACTCCTTGTAGGCATCAATTTTCAAAACTTAATTCTAAGCTTTTTTTTTTCTTTAAATCCCATCCCAAGAACCTACAATATAGCTGTTAGTTTTGTTATATTTATTTTTTTTCCCAATCAAATTTCCCAACAAGAGTCAATTAAACTCAAGAAAAACTCAGCTTAGACTATCCTCATATTAATTCATATCCCTGTCTAACTAAAACACACATGGGAGCAAAACAAATAATTGGAGAAAATTTACAATCTCAGCCACTTAAACATGCACACACATGGAATGAACAAGAAGCAAGGTTCGAAGCTTCAAACCTGAATTAGCCACAGCCAAGAAAGGGTAAGAGAGAGAAATCGATGGAACAGAAGAGGAAGGAACTTGCACACTAATGGCAGCACCTACAACAACACACTGATAGAGAAGGAACAAGAATGACGCTTCCGATCATCCACAGCCTCCGATGACTCAGCTCCTCATGCGCGCCAACGACGCAGACACAAGAAGGAAAATAGAACAGAGATGAGAACAATGATGGAGGACCTGGGCATTTCTGCAAGGCAGCAATGAGCACTCACAATCGCCGACGATAAGGACAGGACGATGGAGAAAGGAAGACCGCGAGATCCCTGAACCACCGCCACAGTGAACAAATGGCGACTCCCACAGCAGCCGGTGATAATGAGCCGAAAGGCGGAGGAAGAAGGGTGTTGGATGAAGCCTCTCGAACTTGCAATGTCTCCACCGAAGCAAGAAAAAAAAAATGAAAAGGGGAAGGGAAGGTTTTTTTTTCCCCCCTTTTAGTCTAATGTCCGTGTGTGCAACTGTGCATCTATGATTTCTGACTCCTCTCTCCTTTTTTTTTTTTTGTAAACTGATGGCAGTTCCGTAATTCCACTGTGGCCTGGAATAAAAACAAAATTCGCTTTATGACATGGCAAGATTCAAACCTGGGACTTAGAAGATAGGCTATTGGTACAATTTTCATGAGACCAACTTTTCCTCTTAATAAACCTGTACCTGTATGTATAAATGTATATATATCATTACAATACTCTATTATCATTATTTTGATTCATTTATTATTTTTTTTTAATTTTTTAATTTTTTTAAATCCTGGGTTGTTATGTAACATTCTAATTTAAACTTTAATAATTAATTTAGGTTAATAAAAATTTTAAAAAATATTTAGAGGTAAATAAATTAGTGAGAAAAGATTAATATATTTAATTTGGGATATAATTATAAGTTAAAATTTTTAAAAATTATTATTATTATTAGGAAAGAAGAAAAAAAATTTAAAAGGGAGAGAGAGATGAATAAATGAAATATATATATATATATAGATATATATAGAAAGTTTGGGCGGACGTCCGTGTAGGGTATAAGTAAAAAAAAAAAAAAAACAGAGATGAAGGGGGGAGTTTTATAGCGTGAGACCCACGTTTATTTTAAAACAGCAACTACCCCTCTTTCCTTAGCTCATTTCCTTTCGTTTTTCCATTCCCTTTTTTCTGTGCGAGAGCAGAGACGGAAAGAACGCCATTCACCCGCAATTAGGGATCTGAGTTTAAAAGATAAAGGTTTCTAATAGAATATATAAAATGTGATTTTAAATTTTTTTAAGACTATATAAGTATTTTAAATATTTTTTTAGTAAGCTTTTCTCTTGAGTTTCTAATTTTGCTGATGATGAAAAATATAAGGTTTGGAAGAGGGATAAATTTATAATGAATAAATATGATGGTTGAGATTGTTAATAGTATAATAAATATTTTTGAGTATAAATTTATTGATGGAATTTGAATTTGAAACTTATGAGTTAAATCTTAAACTTCTATGAGTAGATTTTTGTTAAATTTAAAAATTATATGTTAATTTATTGAGGTTTAAATAATTATTTGGGATGAGAAATAGATTGTTATGACTATAAAATGATAATTCTAAGTTTGAGACAAAATTTGTAATTTTTAGGTATTTTTAAGTGTGAATTTACAAAATAAAAAAAATTTGATAATAGAAATTAATTTAGAAGTTGATTTTAGCTTATTAGTATTTATTGATGACTAAAAGAAGAGCTAAAAAATTTATTTGATAGTACTAACTCTAGATTTGTATTAATGGTGAGATTACGAATTATGTTACTTTCTTTAATTCTATTATTAGAGTTATTTTATTAGTTCTAATAATTGAAACTAATATTTATGAATAATATATTATTTGTAACTTGTGTTGTTGGTGAATATTGTGGTGGAATATAAATTGTAAAGAATAATTTATTGAAAAAATCACGAGATAACTATGCTTTATTTGTGATTAGTGTTGCTTTATGTTATTTGTATGATTATTGAGAAAATTTGTAAATTGTTGTTGGGAAATTATTTTGTTATGTTTATGAAAAAATTATGGAATGGTAAATACGTATTTTTAAATGTTTTTGACAAGTGAGATGTTATGTTGTGATATTGTTGAAAATGAGAAGATTGTGAAGATTGTAATGTATGATTATACAATGTTGATATGTCATTGTTTGATTTTTGTCAGAGGTGTTGAGAGACTTGTGGTTGTTGTATTTTTGTGTCACATGGTACGTCCCTATTGGAGGCCCAATAGGTGGCTTGTAAGGACTCGGACTAGTTTACCTTTGGTTGAGTGATTTAGCACTGAGTGAGAGTTACGGTTCGAGGTTATTGGAGAAAAATTAGGATGGTTGTTTGTCATACATTATAATATTTCTTGTGCTTTTGTTGAAATTATATGATTGTTGTTTCCTCACTTAGCAAATACACATTTAACTATTTGTATATATTATCATGAATTGTCATTGATTATTAAGACTTTGAGTCTCATTACGTTATTAACAATTTTTATGAGAAGAGCCAAGTGTGTGGCATTTGGAAAAACCCCTAAGACTTAGTGGTGTGGAACCACTTCCTTTCTTTAGGTTTGGATTTATGATTTTTATAATACATTATTGCTAATATTAAGGCTTTTGTTATTTATTAAACATATAAATTCATGGTTGTGATCATGCCTCTTTAAATAGTTCCTACACGTTACATGTTTTGAAATGACTGTAAATAGAAATATTTTTATATTTATTGAGGCATTGATGGTACTTGATAATGTTGAATGTTTAAGGGAAAAAAAAGGCATGATGATTGGATCATGTGTTTTGGCTTGTTTGTTGAGTTCAATTAATTAGTCTATCTATGACTGTTGGCTTTGGTTTGTAATTGTAGGGAGCATAAGGGTGGGAAATGATATTTTGGCCTAAATAGCATGTGGAAGGATAATTTTATAATGATATTGTGTTATGTGAACCAAAGACATATGTTAAATGAATTTATGTTGATTTTTTTTATATAAAATGTGTTGGGTGAGTGTAACCCAACTATGATAGTAGATGTGCATTAGCAATGTTGAAAATTATTTTGTGATATTTGGCAAAATTGATAGGTGATTTTAAGATTTTAAAATACATAACTATTTTTATTTTTTCTATTCTATTGGGTTTATTATGTTCTCAATTTTAAATGGATCTTTTAGGCCTTTCACACTTATATTATTTTTTTAATTATTTGGGATCCCAAATCTTAGAAATGACAATTTAAAGAGTTTAAATTCTACTTATCATAATAGTACTTATTTATCTAGCTTAATCTATTCAACCATGGTAGTTATTTTAAAAGGTGAAATATTTTATAAGACTATATTTTATCATTTTCTATCATGATAGTGTTTCAAATCACATAATTGTTTCAAAAAAGAAATATAGGATTAGTTAACTTCTGTTTTTCACGATAGACACTTTTCTACCATGATTGAGTTAATTATTTTGAAAAAAAACTTTTAGGGTGTTACATGTTACATGAGGTGGGATTTCCCCTCTATGGAGAGGAGTAGATATTGTAAATTCACATGATATTGACAGCTTATCATTGAAATCAGGAGGTAGCCAATCTTATTGTTGTAAAGGGACTATCCCACTTGTTTTTTGAGGAATATGAATTTAATTAGTCTCCACTGATTTATAAAGAGGCTAGAGTAGATGTACAATACCCCATATTTGTTAGTATTAGGAGAAACTGTGTCTCACAGGTGAATCTAATAGCCTTTTTTGGGCAGCTCATCACAAGTGAAAGATTTAAGTAGTCCGAGCTTATGGACGTAGTCCATTAAATAGCCATTGGTTTCATATTGAAGATATTAAGAGGGTATAAGGATGACATTAATTATGCATTTCATATTCCAGTTATATAGTTGTTATTATTGTGGTCTGACATAATTTAACAGGGATAAATGGTTGTTAGTATTGTAGACCCATATGTGTTTTGATGTTATTCATTGATGTGAATTGATATATGCTTGTGACCGACCACATGGTTGTTAATATTATAGTTGTGGCAACCTTTTGAAAAGCACATAAATTTGTGATAGTGTAATTGTCATTGCATTTTTATAATTGATTAACAAGCATTTGTATAGGCTGGATTAACCTTAATTACTAAATGGTTGTCCTTATCGCTTTCAATATCTAGATCATCAGATTAGAATTAGGGAAAACAACCCAAGGCATAGGATTTTCTGAAATTGTACTATAGGTCTCACATAGAAATTTTAATTATGTGTATTTTGTTAAGAATTTTTCAACTAGGTTATCATATAATTTTTGACTACTTACACTAATTTGGGAAGTTGATGTGAATGTGTATTTTGTACCCTATGTTGTATATAATGTGGTTGCAAAGTTTATATAGGGCCAAATACTAGTACAAATAGAGAAATGTGAAATTGATGAGTATTATGAATTATGTAATGATTTATGAGAATTTGTCTCCCCTTTATATTTTTGTGATTAAGGAATTAAGTAGTGAAAATGTAAGATATGCATTGTTTGGTTGTTGTGGTGTGTTGCTTGAGTCTGTTATGGTCCACTGAGTATGGTCTAAGGATTTATGTAAGCTTTTAACATTTAGATTGAATATTGGACACTCTAGTTGTATGTTAATATAAAAAAAGAGTGAGTTTGATAATAGGTGTTCTTCTTTTGATTGAGAAACAATTTGAAAAGGAGACCAGCCATTAGCTAGAGTTTGAAAAAGGTTTTATGTGAACACCCAGATTACCCTAATCGAAAGTTGAACAAAGAAGCAAGCCATGTTTGAAGTTCACCACAAGTGCTTTCTTATGACAGCAAAATTGCTGTTAAATTCGTGTAATGTGCCACAGCGTATGGCGCCTATACCACAGTACATGGTACAAAGGCAAACGTGCTATGGCACACCTCTGTCTTTTATGCTAAAATAATGTTTTTCAACCCTTTTTGCAAATGCTTTATCACAAATAGGTATCTCATGCTTTCATAAATTTGTTTTACTTTGATTTCTGGCTTATAAAAGTATATTAGTGTGTTTTGAGTTTTAAAAATTTGGGATCCCATTCTTATAAATTTTACAAACTTGATAATTGAGTTGAGTTAGTCATGATCACTTATGATTTGAGAGTTAATGGTAGATTAATAAGGACAACCTTATAATTTCAAACTTAAACACACCTCCAATGGCTGAAAATCCCCTGCCCTAGTGGAACTCCTTCTTCCCTTTTGACTTCTCTAACTTTCTCTCAGTTTTTCTATGTTTTTTGACATTTAAAATGCCTTCCCAATGCTTCATCCATGCGTGGTCTGCTCATGGACGAACTAAAAAGACAAATTCTACCAAATTTTTCTCTATCCACGTGCGAACATCCCATGAACAAATCTTGTTCATGAGTAGATGAGAGTCAAAGCCCACTATGTCCTTCAATTTGGGCTTAAGTGGCCCAATACGTTTCCCTGCCCAATCTTACGATTGTATTCAAATTTAAATAGGGTCGTCAGCCATCTCAAGCTGTCTTCAAATTAATGAACACTTAAATTTTATCTAATTACCCTTGATTGATTAACTAAATCTAGAAATTAAAATTTAGAATGTTATATCTATATTAAGTGCTTAAGTTGATAGTAATTACTTAAAATATGTTAAATTTTAATTTGATAAAACGATATTTTTTGAATGTTAATAAAATCAAATTATATTGGTCAAAACATAAGAATTCTTTCTCGTGACAGCTAATATGAAAGAGATAAAAGGCCTAATTATTTAAAATTAAAAAAAATATTTTTCAATAATTTATTTATTTTATTGAGATTTTGGAAAGATTAGAAATTATTATACATTTGGTTAGAAATTATTTTTTTCAACTTATCATCATCATCAATATAGATATATATGATTGGTTAAAAAAATGATTCTCATTAGTTAATAAATTTTAGACGAATGTTAATATAAAAATTTCTCTTGATTCATTAATGAAATTTAATTTATTTTTTTTATTTTTCATGTATTTTCAGTTTACTTTCACGAAAAAATTAATTCAAGAGTAGCCGCATTTTCAAATTTTCCTAATCATTAGCATTAACTCTATTAATCTATCCTTCTTCATTCACTGTACCTTATCATGCCTTTTCAATTTTTCTTATCCATGAGATTTAATTTATTTTTTATTTTTCATGTATTTTCAATCTCCTTTTATGGAACATTGATTTAAGAGCAGTCCCATTTTCAAAAAAAAATTAAGTCTCATTGGTTAAGAGATTTTAGGCTAATGTTAATATGAAAAATTTTTTTTGATTCATTAATGAGATTTAATTTATTTTTCTAGTTTTCATGTGTTTTTAGTTTATTTTCACAGGAGCATTGATTCAAGAGCAATTCTATTTTTAAATTTTCCTTATCATTAGCATTAACTTTATCCGGCCATCATTCTCCATTCGTTGTACTTTCCTATGCTTTGTCAATTTTTCTTATCAATAAGATTTAATTTATTTTCTTATTTTTCATGTATTTTTTGTATACTTTCACAGGAGCATTAATTTGAGCAATCTCATTTTTAAATTTCCTTGATTGTTAGCATTAACCCATCTGACTATCCTTATGCATTCAGGTACTTTTCCATGCCTTTTCAATTTTCTTGATAAAGGAGATTTAATTTCTTTTCCTATTTTTGATATATTTTTCTAATTTGTTGTACTCAATATTATTCAACTCTCATCAACTATCATCCATAAATATTGTCTGTAAAAAGAAAAAAAAGGAAATAAAAGAAATTTAAGTTTGATTTGGATCATCAATTCTTATCTCATAGTCTTAGCGTTTCAAATTATGCACGTTTCACCATGCATTCAATGCTGACAAGATAACACAATGACTATTTAAGTACTCTAAACAGGCAAAACTTGAGTGGTAAATGTATTTTTTTTAGTAGCCTTTTTGTTTTGCACATAAAAAAAGAAGAATAGGAACCAAAAAATACAAAAGAATAGAATACAATTTAAAAAAAAAAAAAAGAGGGATTCCTTTGGATTCTTTCTTATATCCATATTTATAGAAATATAATTTATATCATAATTCATAAACTAATATCTAATTTTTTTTATATGATCGAAAATGAAGGATTATTGAGAATTCTAAAGAATTTTTTTTTGGGCCAATATTTTTTAAGCACTCTAAGAATAGGCATTTTCTAAATAAGTTTTTCATTATAAGTTTGAAAAATAAAGACAAGATGTGTATAAATAAAATATTGAAGAAAAAAATGATTGAACAGAGAAACTCCTAAAAATTTAATTATTTTAAATATGTCGATATTAATGATATCAATAATATTTATTTTAAATTCTTTAACTACAATCTGGGCAACGCACAAGAAAATATTTAGTTTGAATTAAATGATGTAGAAATGCTTTTTCTTTTTTGGGTCAAGTTAGAGTTATAGGCATGAAAAAGCGTTCTTTAAAAAAAATGTTTGGATTAAAAAAGTACTAAATTTTTTCAATCAACTTTACAAATGATACAAAAATCCCTTTTTGTTAAATTACATTACTAAAATCAAGCCAAACACAAGCATATGTAAGGAGAATGATAGTTAGATCTTAAAAAATTAAATTAATAATAATTAAGTGCTGATAAAATTTTCTAAAAAAAGTTATGAATATTAATTCAAACAGTTATGAATAAAAATTTTATTACAATTTAAAAGTTATATTTAATATTTAAATACTTATTTACAATTAAATAATTATTTAATTTATAATTATTTAAATTGATATTTTTAGCTTATTTCTTCAAAAATTTTGCCAGAGGCTTAACTATTTTAGTTCAGCTGGAAAGCACGTTGGCTATAGGATCACCAAGGAATCCACCTAAATAGCAAGAATTAAGATTTCAACATCCATATTAAAAAGGAGTAGAACTAGTGAAGCTTTTCATCCACTAGATATTCATAAAACAAAGAAATCCAGTCCAATAATAGCAATCACTTACTCTTATTTTATTTCTAAATTAATTTTAGTATTTTTACTGAAATCAAAAATATATTCAATGTCATTAATTCAATCTAAAAATTAAATAAGTTTTTAACTTTACTCATATTAAATATACATATTTTAACAATAAAATACTCTAATATTTAATAAATTTTTTAATATTTAATAAGAACAAAAGGGTAAAAATAAACATAATAATTAGTAAAGTTTTTTATAAATAATATCAAAATAAATACTCTCTATTTTGTAAATAGGACAAGAAAAAAAAATCAAAAAGTTCATTAAAGAAATTATTTATGACTTATTAAACGTGTTATTTAGTTTAGCAAGGTAAAATTGTATTGCTACTCCTTAGTTTATTTTGCTACATATAGGTTGATTACGTTTATTTGGCAATTTCAATTTTCTTTGGTTGAGAATGGGAGGCAAAAATGTTTTGAAATTTTTTTAAAAAAAATTATGGATATTCTCATCTTTTAAAAAGAATAAATAATGTTGCTTTAGAAATATTAAAAGCGGCTAACCCATTCCTAACGTTTGACTAACCATGGGAGTGAGAGAGCGCATGAGTGGAGGGAGAAGAGGGAGAAGCAGAGTCTCAAGAACAATCTTGTCTTGAGGAGTGTTGAAAACATGGTGGAGTGTGATTTATATCTAGGATTTGGGGTTCAATTCCTACTTTTATTTGAGTTGGCGTAGTGATTAATGAAGCATCCTCACTTTCCCTCTTAACATCACCAAATCTGAGGTGCATGCAATTTATTTTCAGGATTTAGGTTTTAATTCCCACTCCTCTTCTATCAGGTTCCCATGATTCAATTAATTTTTATGGCGAACGATAAGAATTTCGGCGAGTTCTTGGTGTTATCGAGTGCCCGAACAGGTCTAAAGAGGGAGTTTGCATTTTCCATGTAGGCGCAATCAGAGATCTGTGGATCTTTAGGACTTGTGCCAGCAAAAACAAATATGGGGTTCAAGGCGGTCCTATCAACAAGAGGTCTAAGAAATTTGGTTCCTCTGGGGTTCAGAGAGATGAGCAGAATTACGCGAAGCCGGTGCCAGAGCATCGATGTTGTCGAACCCATTGTTTTGGAAGATGTCAAGGGAAAGCAAGTGAAGGCTATAAAATCAAAAACATAAAATTAGAGGAGGTAAAGTCATTTTTGAGCTTTGATAGAGTTGATGATAGCATTTCGGTGAAATCTTATTAGGGAAGAAATGGGAAAAATCTTCTTATCAAAAAAAAGAAATGGGAAAAATCTCAATCACCGCACTAGCAAACAGGATGATATTAAACCCCCATTCTCTGTAAATCCAACTTTCATTAACTTCTCCTTCTCCCTCTTTCTCCCTCTAACATGACGCATTTGTTTGCTACTTCCTTCACTTTAACCATCAAATAATAAGACCACTATTAAGACTTTGCTTCTGAATTTGCTCCATCTTACTGTATCTCTCAGAAACAGGGGCTATGGCTGCTATGAATATAAACTCCTTCTCCGGTAGATTCTGGATTCTCCTGGCATTGTTTGCTATTGTGGATTCTTCATGCAACACCACTGACCATGAGTTATCTGTTGATATATATTGTTAATATTATTCATATGGCTTCCGATAAGTCTCTCTCTCTCTCTCTCTCTCTCTCACACACACACACAGACATTTAATGTTTAATGAATCAAATCATAACACGCACACACACACAGAGATATTTAATGTTTAATGAATCAAATTTACTCAAAAAAATTCGATTAATTCTAGAATAGATGATATAAGAATGAAGAATATTGTCAATCGTTATCTGTTGATATATAACAGATAAACACAGCCACTTGCATATGACGTAGTTTTATTCCTAGAAAGTAGCCATGGCAAGCCTTCTTGTGTTGGCACAGCATCTTTATAATGTCTTGTTATAGGAGCTTGTGATGTTAACTATTTGCTTAATTTATGTAATAAAGAAATTAGCTTAATAATTAATCCTTGATGACATTTAGTTCACACTCTTCCAAACCGCCAAGGCTAAACCTGTGTTTCTAGTTTCCATTGGTCAACGCAATTAGTTTTCTCATGGCCGTGGTATTTATTTTTTTAATTATTTTTCCCAGATGCCACACTAAAAAATCTGTTTGATGAAAAGAGGCTTGTATTAAAAAGATAGAGGATCTAAAAATAACAAAGCATAACCTCGAGTTGAAACCAGCGTTGAGGAAACTACTTTGAAATTTCCTTGTAGCTCCTGTTGGACGATACAGTAAAACCACAGTGGTATTATTTCCTTTTAAACCTTTTAAACTAAAAACCAAATCTCAAATTCAGTTCGTTGTTCTCTATGGACAGCCAAGTGAGCATGTCTTCCCCGAGTATATATAGCTTTTGCCAGGCTCTGCTTTCCCCCATATCCCAACAACTATCAACAATTTCTCACTACCATTGTCGTCTTTCATGCTCAATGTTCAGAAACTACCATGTCTAGCATGGCTGGTCAAGTTATCAAGTGCAGAGGTCAGCCTTCACTCTTAAATATCTGCTCTCCTCTGTCTTTCTTTATCTTCTTCACACATAAACTTTCTTCTCTCTTCCCAATTCTGTATTGATTGTTTTGTGTGGAATTTTGAAATGTAGCTGCAAGCCACTGTCGATTGAAGAGGTAGAGGTGGTGCTGCCAACAGGCTAGAGAAGTGTGTCTCAAGATTCTTTTCACAGCCCTTTGCCATACTGATGTTTACTTTTGGGAAGCCAAGTAATTCTTTCATTACCCATCTTCTTCCATTTGTTGAATCTGAATCTTACTATTATTAAATTTTTTATTGATATTCTCCCGCATCATCATCATCACCCACTACTACTCCTCCTCCTACATTAAAATCAAAGAGAGCTTGAGTCTGAGATTTTCATTTTATGTCAGATGAAATTTCAATAAAACTTCCCAACGTCACACATCCTCCTTTTCTTTACGTCTTTCTTCAAGGCAATTTTTTTTGGCCTGAAAATTAAATATTAATTCTTGTGAGAATTATTTCTACATATTTTATGAATAATTATTGCTAATGTAATTCATTATTCAAATTAATTTATTTTTGTCTTTTAATTATTGCTATCAATTTTTATAAAAAATTCCAAACTTTTATAAAGAGTGTTAAAATGGGCCGAACACTTAAAAGGCCGACTCACTCTTTGAGCTTTTGGAAATGTTTCAAATCTCTCAACGTCAACGGTGTAGATTGCCTATCAAAATACTACCAGTCACTTTTAGAAGAACAAAAACACCCATATATACAGGACATATGAATGTATAGCATCTATAGCCTATAGGTGAACTTTGAAGTCCATCTATTATGGGTTTAAACATGGATACAACTCCATTATGGAACCATTGTGCTTCACATGCCCCTTTAACATTGCTCAAACTCGACAAGCAATGTCTCCGATGCTAGGCTACTATGTGTGCATAATCTCAAATGCAGGATCTAGATAGCCTTTGACAAACTCTAAACAGTTATCTTGTTAACTCAATAGTTAACAACCCTATTTTTTATAATCAAAATCAGCTACAAGTGAATTCTAACATGCAGCTGGGTTTAGAAAGCAAAAGGTTAGTCAGAAGCAAAGACACAATAGGTTCTAATCCCTCCTGACAAACCTTTTTGTTTCTTGCCTGGTTCATTATGCCTCCTTGTCATAAAAATCATCAGGAAGAGGACCTGTTGCAATGCCACCAAACATGAGCCTTGGACTTGTAACAATATAGAAGTCTGTTTGCATTTTGGTCTAACGAAACCAGAAAAAATGTAAGACTACCAACATGAATATCACATCAAATTGACTATAACATGATATTATGATTGACATGTGAAATGCTCCTCAGTTTCTACTGGAATTAAACTACGATTCTGAATTCTAAAGTTCAAAATAATTCAAATTTCCTTATTATGAAAACTATCTGATAAATCTTGCTTACCATGTGTATTTTAAATCCAAATAAATATTCAAATTGTTACAAAAACTTTTAAAAGATAAAATATAAATTATTCAGACTGCGAACTTAGAAAATGTACTCTTCATAGCATAAGCTCCATGTTTGTTGATATCAGCTACCTAGACTCACATCACGGTGTTCAAGCACTTGTTGCCGTTACGCTTACTTTTCCCTGGACATAGTGTAGTAGTTACAAAACGTGCAAGTCTTGATAATGTAAAATCACATATATGCTATACTGCATAGGTAAAGAAAGAAGCTAATATATATAATTAAATAAAATAAAATAGAGCTCAAGGTAACTTCTACTCAATTGGGGCTCAATATTCCAACATGCAAATAGTAAAAGCTAGATTAGTCTTAATATGAAAAAAATTTAGAAACTTATTAAAGAAAAAAATGCATTGAATACAAATATGTGAGCTAGTTTACTAAACAGAAACAGGAAATTCAGATTTGCATGCAAATTTGAGGAAATATCAAACTACGACTGCCATTAAGGCATACTTATCTTAAGCCCAAGAAAATCTATCTGCCCATTAGAAAAATAATCTAACTTCACATTGTCAAATAGCAAAAGCTAGATTAGTCTTAGGTACATGTGAAAAATATTCAGAAACTAATAAATCGAGGAACTTGGATTCTTCGAACACAAGACATCACAAAACTCAAATCCGTCAATGGCTGGAGATTATTGGTGGGCAACATACTAGTAACATACTAAGAGGAACAAACGCTCAGGGAAACAGGGTGTGAAAATAAAGTATCTATAATTGGAAATGTATGTCCTATCCAGTATGAATGTTAAACACAGATATAACTCCATTATTAAACTGTGTGCGCTTCGTATGCCCCTTGTGTGTTCAAATCCAAAATTTCAGTTAGTAATATCTCAGATGCTAGTATAGACGCATAATCTAAAAACATCTATGGAGCTTTTGACAAACTCTTAACTGTTATCTAGTCAACTAAACAGTTAAAAATATACTTTTTGCAATCAAAATCAACTGAAGTTAATTATAACTTGCAGTTCAGGTTAGAAAGAAAAAGGTTATCCTCAGCAGTAGAGAAATGTTCAGATCTAAAGGACACTTGGATAGATATTATGGGAATGATAAATATAAATAAAGAAATGATAGAGCCTCCACTGAAATTGAAATAGATTATATGACACCCTCTTCTTTGAAGTAGGTGGTTCAACTTAATATATGTGATTATTCTATAATTGTCCAAGTCCCTTTAGAGGTTGCTGATCTATGGAGATAAATGGGTTTCATGATAGATAAATGAGTGGTCAATCAGCATGAAATTTCCCATTTTATTAGACCATGTTTTAGTATTGATAGTTGCAGAAATTTGGTTTAATTATAAAACCAAAAAATATTAATATTTGTTGGAAGAAGATGATGAGCTTTAGTTCCCAAATTGCAGCATTGATAAATACATCAAGGGGAATCCACCACTCCCTCCAAAAAAAAAAAAAAACACATATAATCATACACACAACGTTAGACAGAACACTAAAAGCTTTTTTGGAGCACCTTCATTATCAGAGTTAGCGACCCTTTTGAATTCAACCAAGGCACTACTCCATTCTAAGGTTCTTGTATTATGTAAAAATGAGCCCAATTCTACACTTGCTAAAAAAAGGCCATTAGCATACTTGAGGACACAATTTATTGGCTCCTCATAACTTCTCACTAGAAAATCACACTTGAAATAGAAAGATAAGAAGGCACAATGAAAATATCCTAAATTAAAGTAAGAAATATTTTTCTGAATCAATCTCCATCCTCTAATGATTGAATATGGGCAGGAGTGGCAACTGTACTGCTCTTGGGCGTGGATGGTGTAAATTGCCATAAATGCCATGAAGTTTCTTCAGTAGCTTAAAGAACCCTACAAGAAAAAGAGGATAAAGAAAATGGACCACCATGGAAGCTGCAGAACCAAAGGTGTCAAAGAGGCAACAACCAAAAAGCCAGAGATTGACATAACCACTTCAAACAGAGAAGCAAAACCGGGAAACACGAACTTAGCGCAAAACTGAAGCAATATACTATGGAACAGATGACTGAAGCCATGAAAATGACAGGGTGAAGGTGGAAGGGCGAGACACTGGCGGTTGAACTTCGAATTTGAAGGAAGGCGAGTAGAATTGTAATCACAGGAGCGAAGATGAAGTTGGGGAAAAGGCTTCATGAGAGAAAATGAAGATGTTGACGTTGGAGAACACGACACCAGGGATTTGCCTTCCTGAGGAGGAATAGAAGTAGTGGCCACGTGGTTGCTATTCAAACGGTCCCTGCTTGCTGGAAAAAACAAAAGATAAATTCATGTGATCAAGTCACTAAGGAGCAAGATTATTTATGGGTCATCAGTCATCACGTGCCTTTTTAAAAAAAAAAAAAATACAGTTGCAATTTATATTAAAACATAAAAAATTTCAACAAATTCCTAGAAATAAAAACCGAAGGGTGAAATTCTTTTCAAATAAAAGTATCCAATTTTGAAAAAATGATAATAAAATCTCTTTAAAATATATAAATAACAATTTGATCATTTGAAAATGTCATAATTTCTTTGAAGTTTTAAGGACTTTTTCTGTATTAATGTATATATATAAATATCAAGTTTCCTTTATTGAGAATAAATGATTCACAAATTTTATTTAAATATTCATACTTTTCTTCTTATATTTGCAACAATGTAATAGCAAATATGATTTTGTATTTAAATTATTTATTTGCTGTTGCATTATTTTGAATATAAGAAAAAAAGTTATAAATATTTAATAACACTTGTGAATCATTTATTCTTAATAGGGCAATTTGATAATTTATATAAATTCATTAACGACAGAAAAGTCTCTTGAAACTTTAGAGGAATTATGACATTTTGAGAGATTAAATTATTATTTATATATTTAAAAGAATTTTATTATTATTTTTTTCAAATTTTTCACTAAAAAACGGAGGGTGAAATTCTTTTCAAATGTCTCTTTTTACTATCACGTGCCTTTTTTCAAAAGTAAAGCACTCAGAAATTTAATTAAAAAACATTGTGAATAATAAAAATGTCATCTTCTTCAAGGTTTTTTTCTTAAATGTTTTGAGGACTTGCATCAGGTTAAAAATGGTCAAGCTGAACCTAATAACTATTGTTTTAATGAACTTAATTTATTATTTGGTAAAAGAGCAATTTGGCTCAAAAATTACAAGGCCATGAGTATCTTTGATGTTAATTTTTTTATGTAATATTTTCTTTCAATTTTTAAAAATAAGACAATCTAATTTCTATCATTAAAAAAATTAATTTTAACAATTAGTTAACAAAAAAATAATAGAAAAAGATATCAAAAATTATAAAAAAGGACAAAAATTTACATTAAAAGAGCCCAAAAATTACAAATAAAGAATTAAAAAATTACAGAAAAGTATGAAGAAATTTTATTTGGTTTATTTTTATAATTTTTGAGGTCATATTTTATTATTTTCTAATCAATTGATTGTTAAGGTTCACTTTTATAAACGGTAGGCACTAGATTATACTATTTTCAAAAATTAAAGATAAATATTATATCAAAAAATAAGTTTTGGATTTCAAACGTTCATGAATTTATAATTTATGAGTTAATTTGCTAATTTTCCCTTTATTATGTGGTATTTTCAAATTTAGCTCAAATTATCACGTCCTTAAGCTAAGGTTCAAGCTTTTTTATTTTCAAAATTCTAAGAGGGGGTGGGAGTGAGCGGCAAAGGGCAAGAAAGCTAGCAAAGTTTCAAAAGAAGCTTGAGTTTGAAGAGGAAAAAAATACAAAGCCAAAATTTCATCCAAGAAAAAACTAGCAAAGCATGGATAAAAGAGCTGACCAGTAGTGTTGGCCAGGATGGCCATTGTTGGGTTGAGCAGCTAAAGTCCAGCTCAGAGCATACTCATTCTCGTTCTCGTTCTCACCCACTGACGACTGCGACCACCGTGTACGGACCTTGTTCACCAGTACCACCGCCGTACTCAATATCTTTGCCAGAAACAGCCACAGACCTTCCCCCACTCGTTGTGCCATCTCTGCCTAAATGTATCATCTATGGGGCATGTCAATCAAATTTATATTTACATTGGAGGCGGTAACAAGTAGCAAGGTTGTTTGGGTCCCATAGTCCATTAGAGGGATGATCTCATCACCTTTTGTAATTATTTGCCATCTCATCACTTTCATGGACTAAATTAAAACAAAAGGTCATGAGATCATCAATTCATGCATGGCCCCCAAAGTAGCGTTTCGTGTCCAGAGTGAAACAAAAAGTCCAAAAGTGATGAGATCATCACTCCCAGACTATGGGACCCAAGTGGCGTTTGGGTTCCAAAGTTGCGTCTATTTTGGATGTATTTAAATATTGAATATCTGTTGAATAAAATTAATTATAAAAAATTAATTATTATGATTAATTTTAATTATAATAAATTATATTATAATATGATTATATTTGGATGTTATTTTTTAAAACTATTTTTGATAAAATTAAATACGTTTGGATGATTTTGTTAAAATCATTTTTAGATGTGCAAATTATCATAAAAACATTATTTTTTAAAATATAAATATTAATAAAAATGTATATAATATATTAATTTTGTTAAACTCTAATTAAAAAATAAAATACATTATTAATATATATACGTGATTAATTATAAAAAAATTAAATTATATTATACTGTAATATTAATAATAACTAGATTTTACACTTCATGTGATATACGAGAATATTAATCCCAAATTTGATATAAGCATACCATAAAAACTAATTAAGTTAAATATTGAGTAAATATTAATTTGATAATTTTATCATGTATTTGTGTTTTAAAAATATGAAATAGAATTGTACAAGTAGCTAAAAAAAATAATTATAATAATAAAAAATAAGTACTCCCTCCGTTAAAAAATGTAAGGCATTTTTTAAAGAGTTGGATGTTCAAAATGTAAGACATTTTTAGTCTTTCGATGTATAATTATTGCCTTTTTTTGAAAAGTGCCTCTATTGATAATGATTTTATATTTATTGTAGGGTGTTTAATAAGAGTAAATATGCAAAGATAGAGTTAGTTTGAAAGTAGAAAATAATTTTATTGGGGGGTGAGATTCGATTAAAAATGCCTTACATTTTTTAACAGAGAGAGTATATTTTTTCTTCAAGTATAAGTAATTTTATAATTTAATTATAAAGAACTATATTTTTATGGGTTAAATGGTAAAATAGCCTCAAACTATAATTCCATGAATGTTGAAAATTTTAAACTTGTTTTTGGTGTAATATTCTTTTTTAATATTTTAAAACAATGCAATATTACCCCTATAATCAATAAATGTTAACTTTGACCTTTAATTGACCAAAAAAATACATAAAAGAACTAAAAATATTTTCTTAGTCTTTTTCTATAAATTTTTTGGGTTTTTATGTAATTTTTGAGTTTTTTTAATTTTTCATGTCTTTTTTGTAATTTTTTGATTAACTAACTGTTAAAATTAAATTTTATTAACGATAAGCGTGATATTACACCATTTTAAAATTAAAGGAGAATAATATATTAAAAATAAGTTTAGGATCCTAAATCCAAACGCTTCTTGACCTATGATTTAAAATTGAAATTGCCCTTTAATTAATCATTTTTTATTTCCAGGCAATACACAGGAATTTTTTATGAATTACATTATAAAAACATAAAATAAATTATTTTTTTCAAAAAAAATATAAGTGACAATTTATTTTATTTTTGAATTTGAGATATCAGTTACATTCAATATAAGTAATTGTTTTTTTAATATATAAAGTAGGTTTTGTTTTATAGTTTGTCCCTTATATATTATCAACAACTCAGTGCTTTAGAAATTTTTTTACTCCATGCATATTAATAAGATAAATAATAACTTATTCTCAGGGACGTGCCCACGCATTTAAAAGAGGGGGCGGCATAAGTAAAAATTACTCTCACATTTTTCTCAAAATCGCACTTGCCTCCTCTTTAAAATTGTAATTGCCCCCTATAAAAAAATCAATTGCCCCACTCTCTTTAAAAATGTTAAGCATACATAATTAAAAATATTATTTACTCTTGTATATAAATTTATGATACAATGAAATAATTTAAACTTATTATATAATTTATTTATATATTACTTTAATTAATATTTATGATTATATTTTTTAAAAAAATAATATTTATATTTGGCATAAATATTGTCCCAACTGTTAAAATTTTCTAGGTTCATCACTGCTTGTTCTATTTTTATATAAATGATATTTGAATATCTTACTAAGTATATATTAAAAATGTAAAGAACAATTTGTTTTTTAAAAAAAAATGTATAATCTCCTCGTAGATTATTCTAAGATATTTATCATCCCACCCCAAGTACCTTATGTATTTACAAAAAATTTAATGTCATGTTTTTAATTTCAAAATTCATTGCCTCATATGATTTGTATACTTACATGCTTTATTTAAAAAAAAAAAGTTAGAAGATAGATTTAAAACATAGTAAATTAAAAAGGGAGAGTGACACTGAAGTCCTAAAGGGAAATTTTTATCCCATTAAAATCCCAACAAATTTCAAAATATAAAGGAAATTTCTTGGATCTTTAATTGATCTTTTGACAAAATTTTAACCTTATAAATTTGCATTTTACTTTTTGAAATTTACAACTCTTTCTACTTTAATTTGCAACTCAATTTTTTAATTTAATTTAAGAACACAATGTTGTTTTATAAAAACAAGAAATTTTAAACAATGAATTTTATAAGATTATTTATTCAACTCCAAAAAATTGCAACTTATCCTCTCAGATTTGTAAGTCTATATCCAACTTTATTTATGAATACAATCTCAATGTTTATTTTTCTCATGAAAAATTACTTGTTTGAAAGAATTTATAATTTATTCTCTCTAATTTGTAATTTTCAATTTATTATTGTTAGTCACGTGCATATTAACTATGCAAATAAAATTTCATGTTGGTTATTTTGACTTCCCACATCGGAATTTTTTTTTTTTACTTTCCCCAATAGCCAACATAAAAAATTCAAAATAATTGATGTAAATTTTTTTTTGGAGCAGTGAATTCTAAATTGATTATCTTGCACATGTTTGAAATAAACATAATGAATTGTTGTATTTTAAAATTTTTTATTTTGAATAAATAAAAATCATAGACACATACTCAAACAACCCCAATCCAATATTCACACTTAACCATACCCTACAATGATAGTAAAGCATTTACCTACTGTCGTAGAAAAGAAACAATCTAATTATCATGGTAGAAAAAGAACTATGCTTATTTCTATCATGATATTTAGAGCAAGTCTAGTTAACTACCATGAGCTCCTATTATAATAAAAAAAAAAGACTAAAAATATTTGATCCCATAGTAAACTTACCATCAATTAACTGATCACATCTACTATGATAAGAAAGGAGCAAACTCCCTTATGCCGCCTACCATAGTAGGAAAGGAATAAACTTACATAATTATATTTTAGATAAATGATAAATAAAAATAAAAATAAATAAAAATATACACTCATGCTTGGTCAAATCCCTTCAACTTGGGGCCTAGAGATTAAAAGAATGGTATAGTCCAATATGAATAGAAATATCAATTAAATAAATAAAATGTCTAAGCTTGGTGGCCCTAGGTGTGGCAACAGGATTCTTCCTCCAATGCCATATATCTCACAAAGCTGGAAGTCCTTGAGTTTGTTCCCTCCCATGAGTTCCCCTCTTGGTTCCTATAGCAATCAAGAAAGGGATAAGATAATGTCCTAGTAATCTCTTGGAAGTTGTGGTGTATCCACAGTCGGTAGATGATGACCCAGTCTAATAGGTTTTTACAAATATCTAATTTCACACTAATAATCATCACAAAAAAATTCCAAATGTATCTTAATTCAATGCAACAGTCCATGTGTATAACTATTTTATAGATAACACAAGCATGCTAGAAGTGTTTCATTCATATAACACAAAAATTTAGATAAAAGATGTGTGAATCCGTCAACGTTATCCAATAATTCAAGTGCATACTATCTAGATAACAACAATGATATCAAATTAATATTATAGTCAAAAAGTCTAAACCATTTGAAGGACAATATAAATAGATTAAAAGTTCATTTTATTTTATATTAAATTTTTCTTTATCTCCTTCTTATTTTCTAAGGTTGAAGCCTTAGGCGAAAGGTGAAAGTGCTTGGCCAAAGGCTCTATTACTTCATATCAAGCCTTAGCTTTCCCCTTTAATAGAAAAGGGTGCCCAAAAAGGTATCGACCTTATCCCAACCATGGTCAAAGGAACTTGATAGCTCAGGCACAGAATGAGGCCACTCCATGTGTGCCATGTGGGGGCAAATGTGTGATCACAATCCTACCTTATTTCCTCTATTTTATCTCACAACATGCAGCCACCTCATGAACAAAACAATTCCAATATATTCCAAAATTAATCATAGTTTCATTTATCACACATTTATTTAGTAATGCTTCAATGACCATGAAATATCACCCAGTATAGTTATATTTGAGTCATCATATCAGAGTCAAATTTTACATCATATGTTGTATTTACACTATCATCACAATTAAATTACACAATCAATCAAGATTAATTAGTATCTATCCAACTCTAAATTTTTATACAAGCAATATAGCATTCCTAAGTGTTTCACTATGCAACATAAATTTTCAATTTCTTTTTACTCTTTACTAGACCAAATTTTTTCATAACATTATAATAGACATGCTTTATGAGATTCCATTCAATCTAAGTATTATAAAATTTATAATTACTTACCAACATGGGTATATAGAATAACCTCTAAGAAGTTACTTGGACTCGAGTTTATTCAAAGAACTTGAGGTCTTTCTATAAAAAATCCTCCAGCCAACCCAAACGTCAAAACAAAATTGAGGAATCCCCTATGAAATTCTTAATACCTTTACAAACAATAACTTAAAGAATTAGAGTCACATAAAATTTATATTTAATTATTTATTATTTTTAAGTTACCCCAAAGTTTTTGTAAAAGTGATATTTAATTTTAGAACTACTCTCATTAAAATCTACTTATCTTGTTTTATCTACTTACTTTAGAGCTTATCAAAGATTCCATGAAGCAACTTTAAATCATCTTAGTCATTATACTTTTTAACTTTAAATATTTTGTGAGCACATTTTATAAGTTCTAAACATCTAATAAGTAAAATTTTATCCCAAAATAATTAAAATAAATTCTACTTAGCCATAATTTATTGCCTAAATTCACCTTTAATTTATAAATTACTCTAGAGAAGTTTAAAAATAACTTCTACAGCTCTTAAAATTACTGAAAGTCATTTAGAGTTTTCTAAAGTTATTTTATATTGTCCCAAAACAGTCTTAAATTTATCACTCAACATCTCTATCCAATTCCTATATCTCTCTAATGTTAAAAACACCTAAAACTAATGATCTTAGTTAGAACCAAAATTATAAGACATTTGATCTTAGAAAGTCCCAACCCACTCTGGAAATATCTATACAGCTTCTATAGTTTATTATTATTATTATTTTTCCTTTTGTTCTGCAAGAATGAGACGCTCAGGTATTATATTTACTAGAGCCAAAAAAATGGATTGAGCCTATGAGCTAACCCGTTTAACCTGCAAAATTTGATGGGTTGGGTTAAATAAATTAACTCATATCTTAAAATGGTTTGGGCTAGCCCAACCCATAAAACTAGTGAGCTAAAATGGACTAGCATATAGGCTAAATGAGCTAGCCCGACTAGCATATTTTTTTAAAAAAATAATTTTTTATTTTTTAATTACATTATATTTTTTTATAAATCTACAACAATGATAATATTTCTTAAATATATAATTTATGGCTCCTAAATATATTATTTACATTTAAAATATAATGTAAATCTTTTTTACCATTTGCAAATAAAATTTTTGTTATAGTTTATGACTCCCAAATATGTTATTGACATTTAAATATAATGTAAATCTTTTTTACCATTTGCAAATAAAATTTTTGTTATAGTTTGTAAATCAATAATTTATTAATTTTTATAAAAATATTTTGAATATATATTATTTATTAATCTCATAAGATCTATTGATTGAAATCATAAATATGAATTCATTAAAAAAATAATATGAATTTATATTTAAATTTTCTTTCTTAGTGAGAAAGATAACATACCTAGGCAAAAAGATAATTAATAATAAAAATCTAGCAAAATAAATTTTTTTAGTTGAATTTTATATTTATTTTATTTATTTACAAGTTCTTTAATTGCTAATTTACCTTAAAATGTTAAATAAATATATATTTTTATATTATATATAAATTTTAAATTGTTAAAAACAATTTGGTAAATTTTTGGGCCAATTCACAGGCTAACCAATTGGCCAAAAAATGAGTTGGGTTAAATTTTTTAACTTGTTTTATCTGATAAGTTAGCTCAACCCAACATATAAAAATATCAGCCACACGGGTTAACTTACAAGCTGACTCATAACTCATTTATCTAGTATTAATATTTACCCTCAGCACAAGGGGGGGGGTGTGTATCTATGCTTGCAAAACCAATAGTGGGCCACGTGCCCACGTGTTGGTTATATTATTTTTTTAAAACATATTATAATATATATAAATAATATTGTTACTTTATTTTTTTTATTTTTTTATTTTTCTTATCTTATCTTTTTCCTTTTTTATTTTTGCAGAATTTATATGTGCGCATGTGTGTGGCATTTTAGATATTTTAAGTATAATTTATTTACTATTAATCAATATTCTTTTAAAAAATAAAAAATTAATCATAACTATGTTTGATTTTGATATAATTTAACCAATATTTAAATAAATATAATTTCTTAAAAATGTCATATCTTATTTATTCAATTTTATACACTTTATAAAGTTTTCCTTCTTAGAAAATATGTTTTGAAATTAAATCCTTAAATTTTAGTTCATTTTGCGTAAATCTTTCTTATCAAGTAATTAAATGATAAATTTAAATTACTATGGCATAATTTCTTTCTAATATTAATTAGGTCCTAAAAATTAAGATGTTATTATTATTTTTCTAGGCTCCAAATATATTAAAATATTTTAAACACGATATTATCCTATCTTTAAATCTAAAAA
This sequence comes from Prosopis cineraria, assembly GCF_029017545.1. Classification (NCBI taxonomy): domain Eukaryota; kingdom Viridiplantae; phylum Streptophyta; class Magnoliopsida; order Fabales; family Fabaceae; genus Prosopis; species Prosopis cineraria. The sequence goes on from NW_026555338.1 coordinate 21,563,129, forward strand.
TAATTCTAAGGGACTTTCTAGAGATGAATGATGTTACAATCATTATTTAGAAATTTATGTAAATTAAATTTTTCTTGAATTTATTTTTTTCCTGATGAAATGAAGTTATTTTAATATCAAGTTATTATTTTTATACATCTTGTTACTATTTATGTGTAGTAAAAAAAAATAACTCGTTTTATTTTGGCATAAATTGTTTGAAGTTCTGTTACCACATACATATTAATTATATAAACAACAATTTGTTACTCCACAAATATTATCTTCGTGTAAATTAAAATTTAAAAAATAGTGTGTTTTATTTTATAACTTCTTATTCTATTCATATTAAAAATAAGGTAAAAGAGCAAGTCAACCTTTAAACTATAGTTTTAAGAATGTCTCGTATCCTACATTTATTTTTAGTATAATATTTTCTTTCAAAATTTAAAAATGATATAATTTAAATCCTACTATTAGCAAAAATTAATTTTGATCGTTAGTTGATGACCATAAAATAATAAAAAAAATATGTCAATAAAATTTTCTTAGTAATTTTCTATAATTTTTTGGGCTTTTATGTAAGTTTTAAATTTCTTCCGTCATTTTCTAGTCAACATCAAAGTTAATTTTTATTCTTGATAAGAATTAAAATGCACTATTTTTAAAAGTTAAAGGAAACTTCACACCAAAAATAAATTGAAGGTTCCAGACACTCTTAAACCTATAATTTAGAAGCTAAATTTCCTTTTTACCCTTAAAAATATAAATAATAACTTATTTTATTCTATAATCTTTTGTCCCATTCAAATTAAAATTTATATAACAATATATCAGGAACAAATATAGTACAAATTATTCATGGGAGCCAATTTTTCATTTAGTAAATTGTTGGATTAAGTTCACTTTAAATTCTACTCTCATCTATATTAATAAGTTAAATAAAAATTTTATTTCATAATTTATTACACAGAAAATTAGCTCAATGGCTTCAAAAAATACAACTCTCATAAATTATGGATGAGGTTTTTAAATATTTTGGAATATGGCTCATTTATAAAATCAATTAGATGTGTTTTTTCTTTTTTATCCTCAGAATAAATTTATTGTTAAAACAAAATATATTTGATTTAACTAATCTTTAACTTATTAGATGTTTTATTTTTATCATCAAAAATCATATTGTGTGTGCTCCCTCTCTGATTTACCATTTTTGAATATTTTTTCCATTAGATTTTTGGATCTAATTTTCTTAGATCATCATATTCATCTCTCATATAATGCTTTTCTTCATTAGAATTTTTTATCTAATTTTTTCTGGATCACCATCTTCATTGTAGAGCTTTTCCTTTCTCTCCCTCTTTATTTTTTCTAGATATTATGAAGAGGACATTAGACATTAAAAATAAAACTCCATTATTGATCTGCAATATTATATCATTGACATACAATTGTATATCAATGATAAACAAATTAGTAAGTTTTTACTGTAATGGCTTATATATTAGTGATATATAATAGTATATCACTAATATACTATCGTAGATCAACATAATCAAACAATTAGACGTAAACTTATTTATAATTGATATACAGTTGTGTATCAATGATAAGGTATCGCAAATCAATAACATGAAAAACACATAATTATTTTTCCAAAACATATCAAATAAAATCTTAGGAAACTCTTACTTGAACTCTAGCTTTTGTAACTAAGTCTGACCAAACTTCTTCACCCCGAATCTACAACTTTAGTGTGGCTTTGTGTAGAAGCTGCAATTTCGAACTTCCTCACCTCACATTCATGATTTTTCAACTTGAATCTGTGGTTTCCAGTCTGCCTCTCGTGTTTATGGTGGTCTCCTGGCTGAATCTCTAACTTCATTTATCTACCGGTGTGAGTTGTTTTGTCGTCTACTATTAATTTTTTTGCCATCATGATCGAGAGTGTAGTGTTGTCTCCATGTCTTCAGGTAAGTAAAAGTGAAACCGGTGTCAAAAAGAAGAATCAAGGTATTGTGATGTTTAAGGGTAGTTTTATCTTTTGAATCAAAGGTAAATTAGGAAACGGGCATTATTTTAATTTAGAAAAGGATGGGTTATTAGTTTTATTTAGCCATATAATGTTACCTAAATTTGCTAAAGCCCCATTTATTACCTCATGCACCTCATGTATTAGTAATTATTTTAATAATAATTTTTTGTTTTTTATTTTTATACTTTTGTGCATATTAAAAATATAGAGAAATTCTTGTATAGATTGGATGCATCACATCATTTGTAATATATCCAATGAAAATATCTCAAGTCATTTAAATAAAATATTATGTAACATTATTTTAATTAATTTTATTCTTATAACAAAATGCATATTTAATTTTATTCTTATAATAAAATGCATATTAATTTTATTCTATTTACTATCATTAATGTTAGAATCAATTTTTATTTAATGCCATATGAATGTCATGTTTTTATTGAATACACTACAAATGACATGGTGTATCCAATCTACTTAAGAATTTATATAAAGATGTAAACAATTTATTACCTTGCACATATTAAAAATGTAAAAAAAAATTATTATAAAATATTATTTATTTGCATACTATATCATTATAACTTCTTATATGCTTCCTCCGCTGTTAAAAAAACTATAGACCAGTAGTAATAGTCATTGTACTTTATAGTAGGGTAAAGTAGCAAATTTGGCCACAAACTATTTTTGGAGGAACATCTGATAGCTTAAACTATCAGATGGTATAAAATAAATCACGAACTTTTAAAAACGGAACATCCAATAGCCCGCCATTAATTTAAGCTAATGAACGTTACGTGAGGCCCACAATGACACGTGGCATGACATGAGTGTAACATGTCAGTATGGTAAAGGTGCAATTTTAGTCATGAAATTATTTTCTTAGGAGCACTGGGTAGCCTTTACTATAAAAAAACGGATCATCCAACACCTTCCCCTTAATTTGACCAAACACCATTTATTTCATACTTATAAGGCCCATAAAGCATTAATCTCTCCAATCTTCTTGCCTTCGTTCTTGATATAAGCTTCAGAAGAAGAAGTTCAATGAATTTTTATCTGAATACATTCACAAGGATAATGCTAATGAAGTAGAAGTTTGATTTTACTATATATGAAAAAAGCTTGATTCTAGCTTAATTTAATCATGAATTATTCTTCTACTTTGTTAACGTCGTCTTCATAAATATCTTCAAATAAGAACTCTTTGAACTTTTTCTTATTGAGTTGAGATTGAGAATGAAGGCAAGAAGATTGAGAGATTAATGCTTTGTGAGCCTTATAAGTATGAAAATAAACGATATTTGTTCAAAATTGAGGGAAAAGTGTTGGATGATCCATTTTTTATAATAGAGGTTACTCATCGCTCCTTGAAAATTAGTTCGTAACTAAATTTACATCTTTACCATGCTGACGTATTGTGCTCGTGTCATGCCACATGTCATTGTGGGCCCCACATAATGTCTGTTAGCTTAAGTTAATGGCAGGCTACTGGATACTTCGTTTTTGAAAGTTCGTGATTTATTTTGCACTATCTGATAGTTTAGGCTACCAGATGCTCCTCAAAAAATAGTTTGTGGCTAAATTTACACTTTTACCCTTTATAGTATTATAGATGGATGCAAATAATTGATCCTTGATGTAAATCCAAATAGGGACTTTCTCTATTTTGGGATTTGTGATGGCAGTTGCTCTCTTATACCTCCTCTATTAAAAAATATAAGGTATTTTTTGAGAAATTGAATGTTAAAAAATATATATAAAGCATTTTTAATTTTTTAAGGTGTAATCATTGTTTTTTTTTAAAGTTCCCACATTGATAATGACTTTATATTTATTGTAAGGTATTTAATAGGAGTAAATATAAAAAGATATGATTAGTTTAAAAGTAGGTAACTACTTTATTGGGGGTGAGATTTGATTAAAATGCCTTATATTTTTAAATGAAAAGAGTATATATTAACATTATAACACAGTTAGGAAAAATTATATAAGATAACTATTAAAAAAGCTTACGTGCCCCCTTAAAAAGTTTTACTTGTCCTCATCGTTAAAAAATGTAAGACCTTTAAAGCTAAAGTTTTATCAATGTCTTATAGTATTAATAGTAATAGTTTCAGAATGGATGAATCATAATTTAGAAAAAAATTTCTTCCATGCAAAAGAGTTATATAAATTTTATTTAATAAAAATAGAAACATGATTCTAGTAAATAGAACAATTTTTTTTGTTTAAAGACAATTTTTATTGTATTATAATTTTATATATTATCCATTTTTAAATATTTAACTTTCTTATATTATATTCATAATATAATTTAATAAATATTTAAATTATTTTTATAAAATATATTAATATTATTTTAGTATAAATTATATCCCATATCCCAAATGCCAATAAGTCATTTTTATAGATCCGTCATGTAAAAGGAGCAGTAAAAAGTCGCAATTATACCACAAAGCTACAATTTTATGTGATTTACTTTGGAGTTTGTAGATTTTTATTTCTATTTAAAAAGTAACCAAGTATAATAAATATGTAAAGCGTAAAAGCATCAAGCATGCGATTCTACAAGTCAAATATGGCTTTAACAACCATGAGTATGATACACTTTTGCTTACGTACATTTGAAATTACGTACATTTGAAATTACGTACATTTTGGAGTTTTGGTATGAAACAAGCCTGATTGGGATGAACATCTAGTGTAGGAGCTGGTCCCCACTTCTTTGACTTTGTTGGGGTTGGATTTTCAAAAAATTTTTTTTTTTAATGCACCGCGATGTTCCATCATTTGGATGAATATATATATATATATATATTACCGAATTTGGATGAGTATATTTTAGAAGTCATTAGGACCAATGCGGCCATCACACATCCCAAACGAACAACGTTAGGCATCCCAAAATAACTTTCTAACAATAATTTATACACCAATAAAATTTTTACATTTATTAAAATATATTATTTTTCTTTTTATTTTTAGTCTAATAAACATAAGAATCGAAATTAATAAATACAATTGATAAAATGAATTTTTTTTTATAAATATTAAGTTGCTTTGTTTACATTTTATAATTGAAAAAATTTTTATATTTGCACAAAAAATACAGTTTCATTAATTACATTTGTCCAAATATTATCTTTGCCTTCTTTATTGTATTTTTCTCTCTCTTTAATGTTTCTTAAACAAAGTTACATTAAATAAAGGTTATTTTTAAAAATTTATATTAATATTTTAAAAATTTAAAATTATAAAACATATTTAATAAAATTTATATTAATATGTGTATTTTGTCAAAAATATTTTATAAACTGGAAGGATGCATGTGCACCAATCAGCTATGGATCCGGATCCTCTCAGCGCCCAAAACTCTCAACATCCCTCAACGTCTAAATGTGATTCGTTGAAATGGTCAAAATTTGATCAATACACATATCACATGGATAATAAAAATGCATATAAATAATTTATTTTCTAATAGTAAAAAAATATATTTAAAATATCATATATGAGTAAAAATAAATCAAATTTAAGTTAGATTTTGAGTAAACAGGCTTAGCTTATTTATAGAAATAAGCCTAATTATAAATTTAAACATAATTTTTTTTATTAAACAAATCACATCAAAATTTAAACAAGACAGACTTTATGTCTCTACAGGCCTATTTGTTTATTTTAATATAATCAACATTTTTGTTAAATAATCCTGACCTTATTTGCAGAAACACACAGCCCATCTTGTTTAAATTTTGGCCTGGTCAGTTTAACAAAAAAATTATACTTAAATTTATAATTAAGCTTATTTATATAAATAGACTAAGTATGTTTACTCAAAATCTAGCTTAAGACTGACTTACTTTTACTTATATATAATATTTCAAAATATATTTTTTTGGACTGGATAATTGGACTGGAGAGGCAGTGGCACGAAGGAAACTTCCTCGAAATTTTCCATGAAATGTTTTTGGTTTCACTTCGTGTGGACGGCGTCATGGAATTTAGATCATTTAAAACTGATTCTAGTAATTAAGATTTAAAATTTTTAACATGTAATTTTTGTAGAAAAAATTATATTTTGCTAAAGTGACAATTATAAGATTATCTTTATTTTAAATTATGTGCCTATTAAAATAATAATTTATTAAAAATATAATAAATTTTTTGGCGCACTTTGTTACATAAAGTGCGCCAAATTTTCTAGTTTAAAGATTGAACGACGTTTAAAATAAGTAATTCTTTCCGTCAAATTGGTAAATTAATGCAATTATCTGGATGGCTACGAAATATGAAGGTAGACTATATTAAATTTTTCTACAACTCAACAACAAGTGCCAGTATTAGTATAAGCAGCTATATATAACAACTTAAACAAAAAATCTTAAGTTTGAATTCATGTGAATACATGATAAAACATCTTTAAAAGAGCTACCTTTATCAGACCCAATAATAATTGCATCTGACTTAATCAGGTAATCATAAAAAAAAAAATTTCCAACAACACAACTTATTTTTAATTACATGCAATCTCTTTTTATTTTTAGACTTTTATACCATGTATATAGAACCGGCATCTAGTTTTATCAAAATATACAGGAAAAATTATTTATTTATTGATGACTCATGATATGATACCTTTAAAAACATTTTTTTTTCCAAGTTATAGTAGTGTTACGTTCTAATCATTGGTATATACTACCACAATTTATATTTAATTTCTTTAAATATTAACTTAATTAAAAAAGAATTGGTATTCCCCAAAAAATGATATTTGAGTGAAGTCGATATTATGTAATGAATGAGTGTGATATTATTGTACAATTGACAGTTTAATGAGTCTTTAAATATAAGCGCGTGAAGGAACGGACGCGGAAAAGATGCTCCATGGATGATGGAATCGGATCCCCTCAGCGGCCAACCTCTCAATGTCCCTCCACATTCAAATTTGATCCGTTTAAATAGTCAAGATCTAATCGATACACAAATACATGGCTACTAAAAATGCAAATAAATAATTTATTTTTAAATAATAAAAAAATATATTTTGAAATATCATGTATGAGTAAAAGCAAGTCAATGGATAATTGGACTGGAAAGGCAGTGGCGCGAAGGAAACTTCCTCGAATTTTTCCATGAAATGTTTTTGGTTTCATTTCGTGTGGACCGCGTCATGGAATTTAGATCATTTAAAACTGATTCTAGTAATTAAGATTTAAAATTTTTAACATGTAATTTTTATAGAAAAAAATTATATTTTGCTAAAGTGATAATTATAAGATCATCTTTATTTTAAATTATGTGCCTATTAAAATAATAATTCATTAAAAATATGATTGGACTGGAGATGCAGTGGCACGAAGGAAACTTCCTCGAATTTTTCCATGAAATGTTTTTGGTTTCATTTCGTGTGGACAGCGTCATGGAATTTAGATCATTTAAAACTGATTCTAGGAATTAAGATTTAAAATTTTTAACATGTAATTTTTATAGAAAAAATTATTTTTTGCTAAAGTGATAATTATAAGATTATCTTTATTTTAAATGATGTGCCTATCAAAATAATAATTTATTAAAAATATAATAAAATTTTATCAAAATCTAGGCCGTCTTATCCTAATTTTCTAATTATACTGTTCATTTTAGCTTATCTAACTTTCGGCAAAGAATGCATGCCTAGTCTAAATTTGAGTATAAATGAATTAGAATGCACAAATAACTAACAATAGTACAGTGGTTTTCTTTATTATAGAATCTCAAAATAAGAAAAGATTAGAAGTACATTATGATGATCCTGAATTCTAGAGTTCAAGCTTTTTCCCCCATGAAATGTATTTTTAATCTCAACATATATTTTAAAAAATTCAAAATTCTATATAAGAAAGCACCTGCATTTAGAATATGTTTGAAACATTTTAAAAAAATAAAAAAAATGTTCCCATGCGCTTTTTTTATTGTAATATAAACCTTTCTAAAAGAGAATTGTGAGTTCTAACTTCAAGTGAGGTAAAGGGTAACTATGTAACTATGTAAGTGTAATGAATATGTATGTGTCACATTTTCTTATAAGAATCGGCTAACATAAATGTATGTAAATATAAAATGTTCTCAAAAACCTATATGCTAAACTTATATGGTGCAAATTCGGTACATGAACTAAAACACACCGTTTTGGTCATTATATTGAATCTCTCTCTCTCTCTCTTTTGAATTGAATTTGTTGACCAAGTCAAACGGTCCTTACAACATAAAGCCCAATTGATAGAAACAATTGGGCCCAACGCAAAACTATAAAACAAAAAACATAGAGTAACAGAACAAAAAAAAAAAAGGCCATTGGATTCTTGGTCCAGCATGAGGATATGAGTGCGTGGAAACACTAGCTACCATGAAGAACTTGGAGATCAACTAGCTTGAATGCATCCAATGCAATAATAAATGAGGGCCTTCTCCACAAGAAAAGGTACCAACAAGGTACAGAGATGAGAAACTAAAGTTTTCAAAGAGAAGGCTAAAAAGTCTAACCATAATAGCAGACTCTCGCCATCCCAAAGACGTTGATGTTCTCCATATTCACAACTTCAAGGGAAGATTAAACCAAGGGCTGTCATGTAGAAACTTGACAGGAACAGAAGAAAACAACAGAAAACATAAGTAGCCTGAAAGTTGGTGTGTATCATGACACTGCCCATTTCATGACCCACGATGAGCCTCTGCATCATGGTGCAGCAATGCGAGCTTTTTTGGCAACCAAGCTTGCAATATCCAGTTCAAAACCCAGGTCCAAAGCATTTGCTAAAATATATCTGTCCCATTGATTAGTAGCCCGACCCATTAAATTATACTATCACCGTTTTAGAATGGCCTAAAAAACCAACCCGAATATATTCTTGATAGAATCAAAAGACACTGACTTCAAGCATCTAGAAGCAGAGTGACCGACATGCAGACAATGTGAGCAAAGTCGGCCAACATTTTCCACGAAAATAGAAACTTCAAAAACTTCACCAAGATGAGAATATAAGATTAGGTTCGGAGGAAGGGAAGAAAGGTTGGGAACATGGGCAAAAATACGTAATCCAACATTAGAAGACAAACAAGAACAGTCAAAGTCTAAAAAGGAACCAAGCTTATCTCTAATGAAAGAAGCCATAGAAACAGAGTAGTAAGTTGAAGGAAGACCTAGAATACGAATCCAGACACAAAAACGAGTAGGAGAATTCAAGGAAAATGAGAAAGATTCATACCAAGAGGACACCGACGAAGTAAAATCTTGAAAAAGCTAGACACTATGACTTAAAACAAACTTAAGAGATCAGATTCAAAACCCAAAAAAACAACAAAAAAAGGCCTTGATGTTGAACCACAAGAACAGGACCTCTAAGACATCAGTACACATTTAGAAGAGACTGTAACTTGGAGATATGAAGAGAACGATCGTTTAAAACTCGAAAAATAAGAAAGTGTCGATGATAGAAAGAAACATGAGGCCAACTATAAGAAGGAAGAAACATCTTAAATAGAAAACGAAAACAACCACAAGATCAAGCAAGGAACAAGCAAAAATGAGACCAAAAGAAAACACCGATCGAAAAGAAAGAGAAGAAAAAGATCAAGAAGAGAAAAACTAGATGCCTAGAGTTCTAGAAAGGAAACAGAGAGACGCGAAGCTCTCCCCAGCTCAAATCTTCACGCTCTATAGAAATCCGATCCCTTGAGTGAGTGGCGGACCTACGCAGTGGTCAGTGTGGGCAAATCCCTCCCTCAAAATAAAAAAATTACATGGGTATATATGGTAAATTTACATCCTGCTCCCACTCATCTTTTTTTTTTTGAACCTAGTGAAATTTAGTCCAAAACAAAGCAATAAATTTAGTCCAAATCAAAGCAATAAACTTAGTCCAAATCCAATCTTTTACAACAAAGCCCACAAAACAAAAAATGAACAATAGATCCTCACCTAAGTAGAAGGGAATCAAAACGACAAACCCTAGTCCTCAAGAATAATTATTTTAAATAATAAAATTTAAAAAAACTTAGCTTTTAAAAATTATACCCTAATAGTCAACTGGCCTCATATGCAAAAGAAGTAGTGGCAGACTCACAAAGGAGGAGAACCGAAGAACAAGAATTTGGAGAACTATAGCTTCAATCTTTAGCAAAAAAAAAAAAAAGAACACGCCAAACTCAGGTACTTTTTAGTTTTTCTTCAATCTTCTCCTTGATTATGAATATAGAGTAAGCAGTCAAGAGCTGTGAGTTGAAAAAAATTCATTTTCATGTTTGGATTTGCCGATTTGGGGAAACAAAATCATGGAATTGGAGAGTAAACTAAAAAGAGAGGTTGAGCAATTGAGCCAGAGATGAGACTGAGAGATAATGGGATTGACTGAGGGAAAAGACGAAAAGGTTGTAGGAAAAGTGAATTTGAGAAGGAAAAGTTAGTGAAAAATGAGGGCTTGCACATGGGGTAGAAGACAATGGAAAGTTATTTATTAATTTTTAAATAATTATATAATAGATTACTTTTTAATAATGTTGGTGAGTGCTGACCGTGGAATGAACTTCTTTTGCACATCAATATAAAAGATTAAATGACAAAAGTGGCTTGCATTGGCTTACAATAGATTATCAAAATGTTGGCTTGCAATATAATTCTAGATAAATAAATCTAATTGATTGTGAGTTGCTTTTGTTTGTACCAAGAAGCTATTTTGAATCTTGAGACAATAGATTATGCTTATTTTTTAATTATAAAATTAATTTTTATTTTAGTTCATTATTTGTTTATGATGAGATATTTTTTTAGTATATTGATTAGATTATTTTGATTTACAATAGGTGAATCAGAATTATTTGAATTTTGAAAAGAAAATGGAAAGATTCTTAAAGAGAAAATTGCCATGTGAGGAGCATCATCTTCATTCATACATCATCAGTCAAATCCTCACCACCACTAACAACAAGAGAATCAATCTTTAGAAGAGTTGCCATCAAACCCAAAAAAATGAATTAAAATTTCATCCTATTGTCCTAATAAGAGGGATAAGATAAGAAGAGCTTATTTACAAAAGGGACCATGTCAACCTATTCAACATAATTTTCCCCAAAGAAGAATTGGAAAGACTTTGAGAAGATTTTGTCCCTCTTGGTTTAATGATTTGACAATTGGTTAGAGTATAGCATAGAAAAAGATGCAGCATTTTGCTTGTGTTGTTACCTTTTTAGACCTAATTTTAGGAAGCAATCTGGTGGTGATTCATTTGTTATGGAAGGATTTACAAATTGGAATAAAAAAGAAAGACTCTTATCTCATGTTAGAGGCCCTAATAGTGCTCACAATATTGCTTGGAAGAAATGGCAAGATTGATGAATCAAAATCAACACAGAGAGGTTGCAATTGCCAAGCAAGATGAACAAGTTTGAAACTTACACACCGAAAGCAATTGATAGCTTTAATTGACTGCATTCGCTTTCTTTTGAAGCAAGGATTAGCTTTTCATGGTCATACTGAATCATGTATGTCAACTAATAGAGGTAACTTCCTTGAACTTCTAAAGTTTCTTGCTAATCACAATGAATTAATTAAAAATATTGTCGTAGACAAAGCTCCTAAAATAGTCATTTAACTGCTCATAATATTCAGAAGGATAGTGTTCATGCTGCTGCAATAGAGACCACTAATGCAATTATTATGATCTTAAAAATGATTGTTTTCTATTATTGTTGATGAGGCACGTGACAATTCAAATAAGGAGCAAATGGCTGTTGCTTTGCATTATGGTAATAAAAAAGGAAGTATTGTTGAACGATTTCTTGACATAATGCATGTTAGGATACTACAGCTTTATCAATGAAAAAGGTAATTGATAATTGTTTAGCACACATGGGTTGAGTATATCTAGCATCCGTGGATAAGGTTATGATGGTGCTAGTAACATGCAAGGTGAATTTTGTGGTCTCAAAAGTTTGATTTTGAAAGAAAATTCATGTGCATTTTATGTACCTTACTTTGCTGATCAATTATAACTTACCTTAGCTGCCATTGATAAGAATCATATTCAAATGCTTCTCTTATCAATTTGGTGTCTACTTTATTGAATTTTGTTGAGGATTCTTGCAAAAGACTTGATATGCTTCTTGAAAAATAAATAGTTAAAATTAGAGAAGTTTTGAAAAATGAAAATTTCCACTGGACGAGCTTGAACCAAGAAGTTAGTCTCAAACGAGGTGTTGATACACGTTGGAGTTCTCATTATGCAACTTTGGTTAACCTAACAGTAATGTATCTTCTCTGATTGATGTGCTTGAAATTATAAAGGAAGATGGTTCAATTGCAGACCAAAGAGCTGAGGCTAATGGTCTCTTATAGTTGATAGAAGCTTTTGATTTTTCATTTACTTTACATCTAATAAAACATTTACTAGGTATTTCACATGAATTGTCATAGGCATTACAAAGAAAAGATCACGATATTGTCAATGCCATGAATTTGGTTAACATTACAAAGAAATGATTACAAGTTATGAGAGATAGTAGATGGGAGTCTTTATTAGATGAAGTAACTCTATTTTGCAATTTGCATGATAGTGATGTTCCAAACATGGAAGACTTTTTCTTGTCTAAAGGGACATCACGTCGCAAAGGTAACGCTCAAAATATTATAGTAGAACATCATTATCGTGTTGAATTATTTTATACTGTTATAGACATGTAACTGCAAGAACTTAATGATCGTTTCACTGAGACAAATACTGAATTGCTCCTTTGCATGGCTTGTTTAAATCCAGGAAACTCGTTCTCTGGTTTTGATAAGAGCAAATTGATTGAGTTTGCCAAATTTTATCCATATGACTTTCTTCAACTGATTTGGTGATACTTGATAATCAGCTTGAGACTTACATAATTGATATGCATAGCAGTGTTAAATTTACATCTCTAAAAGATATTAATAGTCTTGCAGAAAAATTAGTTGAAACAGGAAGACATGTTGTTTATCTGCTTTTTTATCTTCTATTGAAGTTAGCAATGATTTTACCCATTGCTACAACAATAGTAGAAAGAGCATTCTTTGCCATGAACATTGTGAAAAATCGGTTATGCAACCAAAAAGGAATAAAATGGATGAATGATTGCTTGGTGACCTATATTGAAAAGGATTTTTAACATATTAACAATGAATTGATTATTCAATAGTTTCAAAATATGAACCACATGACAACAATTGTAAGGTATGTAAATATTTGATCATATATAAATTTTACATGATATTAATATAGTTTCCTATGATATGACAATAGTTATCTTTTCTTTTAATAGATTGCCCTCGCTAGATTAGGGTCCCAGGTCTACCACTGCTCGAGTTCCTCACTCCTATATATTGACAAACATATATACCTGACTCCCTTGCACGTCCAATTCATAAATATTACCAAATAATATTTATGTGTGAATTAGTTTTTAATAATGTTTCCAAAATTAATTTTCATTAATCAAATTCATTACTGAAATTAAATTTATGTTGTCTTTTCTTAAATTGTCATGCTCGATTTTCTTTTTTTCTTTTTAAAAAATCCAAATACTTATGAAGTGGGAATAGAGAGTCGTCGTGGTCTATTGTAGACTCAGCCTGTCCTATTTATTAGATATGCTTAGGTTAGATTTAGACCTTTAATTAAAGCCTATTTAGTTAAATAGGCTAGACCTATTTTTTTCAAGGCCTGGTCTATGAACCCCATAAGCTAGCCTATTTATACATACACATAATTATGTAATATATCATACGCACATCAGTTTCACCTTTTTAATTTTTAT
>NW_026555338.1:21577059-21643511 GCF_029017545.1 Prosopis cineraria
TTTTGATATTTGTCTGTATAATCATCATTAATAGAGTTTAAATATACTAATGTGTACATAACTCAGTTAATTCTGTTACTAAATAGGTAAAATTATGTCTACGTTTGTTATTGTTAAGTTCTTATGGTGATATTTAAAATTATAAGGATTAACATTAGATGAAACTTAAAGTACTTCGAAAAAAAAATATAAAAACTAATAAACACACTAAATATATAAGAACAAAAGCTAGATTTTCCTCAAGGTGAACAAAACAAGCTTGTTTATCAATAATCACTATGAATGGTATTCTGCAGCATATCATCTTTTTATCTGACTACACACCACAAGAAAGGGATAAAACTCCATTAATAGCGCCATTATGATGGCTGTACCGATCACGTCGGTTTTTGTTTTGGTTGTGATTTTGCATCTATCATTAAATTTAATGCGAATGAACTGAAATTTTGGCAGGGGAATAGCATGCGGTGGGAGCCTTATCCAAATTTGAAGCGTTTATCTAAAATGAAGTAAGTGGATGGCAAAGATGATAACAAACGTCGTTCAATATCCACATGGGGTGTTTATATTTTCGTCTGCATTAAGTACTCTTCTTTTCACATGCTGAGCTGACCTATAGCTTCATCGTTTTTTGTCATATATTGGTTTTTAATATTGCCATTATTTTTTCACTCCCCCACCCGGCATGATAAAACGGAAGGGAGTGAACCTTTATCTATAACTATGGAAGAATTTGGGGAATGCATTCAAAAGACGGGCCTTATTGAACTACCTATATTTGGAAACTGCTTTACTTGGGAGAAATCTGGGGTTAAAGAGAAGACTGACTAGGCCTTTAGTAATATCAACTGGTCATTACCCTACCTCCAAGAATGTTCACGCCTTAAAGTTTAAATTTGATCATAGGATCCTCATTGTCTCGAATGACTCAGAGCTGAACTCTTCTCACCTTAGCAGACCTTTCATTTATCAAGCAGCTTGGAGTTTGGAAGATAATTCTCTCTGATATTGTCACTTATTCATGGCATGAGAATTGGATCAAAGGGCTCAGAAATTTCCAAAACGATGCTACTGTTTGGAAATCTAATCATTTTTATTGCTATGCCCAGGAAGAAGTCCAGAAGGCATTGACAAGGCTCATAGAATGGACCAACGTAATGGGCTTTTTAGACTGAAGAAATAGCTTTGGGATCAATATAAATTAAATGCTCAAGAGGAATTGTTGTGGCATCAAAAAGCTAGATGCAATTGGCTCAAATGGAGATAGAAATACAATTTTTTTTCATGCTTCATTTGTCCTGCAATGTTAAAAAAAAAAAAAAGGAGATTGAAACTCTTCAAGATGAGAATGGAAATTGAATTGATGATAAAGATAGATTGATGACTTTGGCTAGCACTTTCTTTCGAGGACCTCTATATCAAAGACATCACGGTTGCCCCTATTTTTGATTGGCCAACAAGATTTTCAGATATTTTTACTGATGATCTAAATAATATTAAGAGAATGGTGAATGATATTGAAATTAAGAATGTGGCCTTCTCAATGGGAGCTTTCAAAGCCCTTAGACTTAATGGGCTCCAAGCACATTTTGTCCACTCTCACTGGAATCAAGTTGGAGAAAAGGTGCACAAAAGGTCAAAAAAGTCTTTATTGAACCAGAAAAGGTTAAAGATTTGAATCAAATGAATATAGTACTTATTCTTAAGGTAGAACATCCATCTACTCTACCCTAAAAGAATTGTGACCAATCTCTCTCTGCAATGTAAGTTTCAAAATCATTCTTAAGCTTATTGCAAATAGATTGCATCCCATCTTGAATGAGTTGATCAGACCTGAATAGTGTAGCTTCCTAACAGGCCGACAAGGCTATGACAACATCATCATAGCTCAGGAAATACTCCATTCTATGCGAAATAAGAAATTGGGAAAAAGATATGTTGCTCTTAAGGTGGACATGGAAAAAGCTTACGACAGACTAGATTGGGGATTCATTAAAGCTGCTCTCATTAGTCTTAAAATTGATCCTCATTTCATTAGGTTAATAATGACCTGTATTAATTCAACTTCTATGAAGATACTTTGGAATAGGGAAAGTTCTCAACCCTTCGCCCCATTTAGGGGAGTTAGACAAGGTGATCCTCTAAGCCCGTATTTAGTTGTTCTATATATGGAGAGGTTAGGTCAACTCACTAAAGCACTTTGTAGAAATGGTAGTTGGAAGCCCTTCAAATTCACCTCATACAATCCTTCAATCTCATATTTATTCTTTACGGATGATCTTTTTCTCTTTGTAGAAGCTTCAAAGAACCGAATGAGGATAGTCCGAGAAGCTATAGAGATTTTCTATTGAGCCTCCAGCCATCAGATCAATCTTTTAAGGTCTAAAACGTTCCACTCTAAGAATGTTCCACCTAGCCAAGCCATAGAGCTTAGTCACTTACTTGGTATTGGGCTTACTAATGATCTGGGGAAGTATCTTGGTGTCCCTCTCATACATACTTAGGTAACCAATCTGACCTTTCTCCTATTAATTACAAAGGTTAGTAAAAAGCTCTCGTCTTTGAAGAAACACTTTCTTCAACTGGAAGAACAATGCTGATTAAACTTGTCCTTTTTACAGTGCTAACTTATGCAAACCATGCTCCTACCTAAGGGTATCCTACATGATATTAAGAAGATTAGTAGGAATTTTTTATGGAGCTAAGAGGAATCAAAGCAGAAAATGCATCTTATTTCTTGGGAAACAATCAAAAGAACTAAAGAATAGGGCGGTTTGGGTATCAAAGATCTTCATAAGTAGAATCTAACTTTTATTATGAAATTATGTTAGGGAATCTTCAACGATAAGAAGACTCTTTGGGTCAAATGCTGAAGAACAAAATATGGCTGTAGTGATGCAAACTATCCAATCATCAAAAAAAGAAGAAACTCCTCTTTAACCTAGAGAGCTATCACTACTGTTTGGGAAGATTTTATACAAGGAGTTGGAAAAAGATTGGCTAGTGGACTTAATATTAAATTTTGGGAGGAAAGGTGGACAACGTCAAAATACCCTCTATCCTTCTATGCTGATAGAATCAATTTTAGAATCAATCAATCTGATTTGGTTAGACATCATGTGCTTCCTAATGGCCAATGGAATGTGGCCTCCTGGAGAAATATTCTTCCCCCTTTATTAATCATGAGGATAATGAGGATATATTCAAATGGAGACAAAAAAATGATGGAAACTTTAGTGTCAAGGTCTGCTTATAACTTTATTAATCATCAGAATAGTAGAACCACTGAGAATTTGTTGAAGAAGTTGTGGAAATGGCCTCTCCTGGAGAAAATAAAATTTTTTCTTTAACAAGTTTCCCATGAGAGAATACTTACGAACTCACTCAAAGCTAAAAGAGGCCTTACTATTGACTCTTTATGCGCCTTCGATTGTGGTTGTGAAGAGTGTTATACACATTTTGAGAGACTGTGAGATGGCAAACACTGTGTGAAAAACTTTTGTTAGCCCTAACAATCTATCTGCTCTCTTTTCTGATGACTTGCAGGTTTGGCTCAAGAGGAATACTCAAAATGACCTAGGGAAGAAAAGATTCCAAAGGTAGCCATGGATCACAATTTTTGTCACGTTTGCTAGAACTTATGGCGAACAAGATGCAACAGATTATTTGAGGAGACGACCACCAATAACCAAGATGTGATACATAAGAGCATGTTTCATATTTTAGAGGACTTTGCTGATTTGAAGTATCAACATGGAATCTTCTACAAATCACCCATCAAAACTGATGGATGGTATCCAACTCCTTCGAGCACATATCAATTAAATGTGGATGCCTCAGTTAATCAACTTGGTGAAGCAGCGTGTGGAGGAATCTTGCATGATGAGCAAGGGAATTAGGTTCTTGGTTTTCAGAAAGCTATTGGAACAACTATTATTGTCCATACAGAGATGTTAGCAATCAAAACAGGACTACATATTTGTCATCAATAGGGGTTTAAACATATATAGGTGTGTTCTAACTCTTTAGAGGTTGTTAACATTATCTTTCGAGATAGCAGCCATTCTCATCCACTACATGATCTGATTGGGGAGATTAGAGTTCTTTTCTATAGCGATTGGGGGATCACGATTCAACATATGCCCAAAGACATTTTGAGATGTGCGGATCTAATTGCCAGAAATGCTCACATTGAAGGAAAGGATATTTGTGTCATACATATGTGCCCTGTGTTTTGTTTGCATTTGCTAGTTTTTGATATGCCTAGCACTGTTTAAACTGCTTCAAGCTTCGGCTTGCCATTTTTCTTCAAAAAAAAATATATTGCCATTATTTTGCCAAGGAGAGATTCACTTGCCACATTCCAGTTCCCAAAATAACTTCTAACAGGGCAAAGAAAATCCCGCCATGACACCCAACGTCCGCTAGTATACCCAAATCTGCACCAAACCGTTGCAGAGATATTATAGACAGAGAAACCGCTTTACAAACATTTACCATTTTTTTTTGGACCTGAATGTTTACCAGTAAGTTAAATGTCCAGAATAAATGATTTTATGTTTTCTGTATGACCCTGCCTGCATTAATGAAATTGCCCGCCCCTGATTTTAAGGAGCTATCATGAAAATATCAGAAAATGTTTCAACCAATGATTGCTTGAAAGATCTATAGAATGTCTTGCAGAGCCGGTAATTTGAGCTAAGCCTGACGAGCCAGCCCTAACCCGCCCGAAAAATTTAGGCCCGAACCCAAAAAATAATATTTTTTTATTGTTCGAGCCTATTTGGGCTGCTCGAATAGGCCTGAGAAAATTTGGACCAAGCCCGATCGGGTTTGGGCTTGGCCCGAATACCCGAATAGAAAAAAAATAATTTTTTTAAAAAATATATAATATAATAAATATTAATTATTTTTCAAGTTTTATATCATTTTATTTTAAAATACCGTATATTTGAGTGTATTACTATAGTTATTTTAAAAAAATGAAAATATTTATATTTTCCCATTTTTTATTATTTTTAATCAAATAAAATATCTCATAATAATAATTAAAATATATTTTAATATTAATTTTTATATTTTAAGACTCAATTTTTTTTGAAAAAAAGTGAGTCATATAAACCATTTTCTT
The DNA here is from genome assembly GCF_029017545.1 of Prosopis cineraria. Classification (NCBI taxonomy): domain Eukaryota; kingdom Viridiplantae; phylum Streptophyta; class Magnoliopsida; order Fabales; family Fabaceae; genus Prosopis; species Prosopis cineraria. Next base: position 21,582,191 of record NW_026555338.1, read on the forward strand.
GTCCAAAAAATTATATTTTATATTTTTTATAAAATAAAATAATTAATTTTAAATTAAAAATAATTTTAAAAATAAAATTTGGATATGTACGAATTTTTGACTTTACTACTAAACAACATAATAAATAAAATAATTTTTTAAATAATTATTTGATTATTATTCACGCCAGACTTAGTTAAAAATTAAGAATGAATTAAAGTAAATACTTTTTGTATATAGGACTTAAACAATGTAAAATATTTAAAGAAAAAAATTCAAAAAAATAGTATTTTGCTCATAATTAAATAATTTTATTTTATATAATATAATGACGATTATTTTTTTTATATTTTTAAAAATAAAAAATAGTTTATCCAATAGTTATTAAAAACTTTAAACTAATCAGGACAATAATTTTAAATTAATGGTTTAACCGTAGTTGAATTGAGATTAACTTGATCATAATTAAAATAATATGATTCAATTAAAATATATAAATATTTTTATATAACTATGATAAGGGCAATATTTAAATAAATAAGACATTAATTTACAAGTAAAGAAAATATTCATGAATAAATTGCACATAATACAACAAAACAGTAACAAAGCTACTTAAATACTTAACTATAAAGTTGATAAGTTATTATTTTTTTATTCCTTTCAAGTTAAAATAATATGTTATGCTTAATAAAATTATTTAAAAATTTAAATTGATTAAAAATAAAAAAATATTTTAAAAAAAGTCTCGGGTATTCGGGCCGGTCCGAATAAGCCCGAAGCCCGAAAGCGTTAGGACCGGGCTTGGCTATATGAGCTTTTTAGAAAGAGTATGATTCTTTAAATCCGATCCAAATAAGCTTGACCCGAATTGAGCCCGACCCGCCCGAATTACCGGCTCTAATGTCTTGATATTAAGGACAGCGTTCAGAGCAAAGGGAAAAAGAGAATGAATACCGTTGACAAACAAGTCCGTGGTAACAAACGGCCATCTTTGAGTTACCATAAGTTGCAGAAGAAAGGCACAAGATAACACATTCTTACACCGTGAGAATACTAAAAGAATAACCAACTTGTTTAGACCATTGAGTTACGTTGATTTGTTATAAGAATAAATAAGTTCCCAAGATGCACAACCAGGAGGATTTTGGCTAGATCAACTACTTCTGACTGCTTTGACAGGCTTTCGCCAATAAATCTGTGTGCGGTTTAGAGTCTGAATTGATGGCAATATTTCCCATCCCCGCCTCCATGGCCTCTCTCTCGTCCTTGTCCTTCTTCTTTTGGTCAGAAATAGCAGCACCATCCGCAGCTGAATTGTGATTAGAAGATGGCACTGACGGCTCCAAGAGGCAAGGACCAGCATTCATCCATGGATGCAGAAGGCACTGACCAGCTGTTGGTCGTTTCTCAGGAACAAAGTCGAGAATAGGAACCAAAAAGTCAGCCATGCCATTGGCATCTTGCTCATTGAAATCATATTTCTCCAAGAGAACTTTGCTCAAGGGCCAAAATCGCAATCGACGGATGTGCCTCAGATCACCATATCTATTGAAAAAATCTCGGGAGTAACGGCCCCCTAGTGCAATCTGAGACTCACGGCCCACATTGAAGTAAGTCATGATTGTAATGCACACAAGTGTTTAGAAATGAAAGAAAACAGTATTTATTTTTACCTTCCGAGGCATCATGCCCAGAAGTTCCATCATTAGTGCTAAGTGATCCTGAGATATTAAAAAAAGAGCAAACTTACATCAGATACCAAAGCCTACAATTGGCTACAAATCCAATACTAACAATTCCAAAGCGTCAGTACTGAGGTTAACAACTCAAGTAACATGCAGATTGTGCAGTCAACCTAGAATACGAGCTAAAATGACGTCCTTATAAAGTATATCCAACAAAATGCTCCTCAGCACAAGAACCAAAACCAGACCATTTCTTTGTCAGCAGCAAGTCGGCATGGAGCAATAAATATGCAAAAGGTTCAATATGCCATTAAAAAAAAAATAAAAATGTCCGGCAGACTAAGCAGTAATGACAAGTGGCAATGATTCTTGCTATATCAACTACAAGGGAAAGATTCAAGATGGCAAGAAAAACACAGAATACCAAAGGGTCTCCAAGTCAACAGCGGGACAAATATATCATATCATATTGTCAGTAAAAACAAATCTAGACCAAATATAAAATATAGCATCATAAATGTTCCAATAAAGTCTGCTTTTGCAATCATATAAGAGAAAACTCCATAAAAGAATACAACAGTTTCCAAAGCTGTTTCTTAATTTGTTAAACCTTTCAATTCTTCCTGCTGGATCATCCAAACACTAAAAGTTTTGAAGTACTCCAATCATGTGTTAATTATGTTCGATCACTCCTCTCAGAAATAGTGACGTCTAATTCAGCATCAGTCCCAACTCCGCAAAAAAAAAAAAGAAAGAAAAAAAGAAAAGAAAAGAAAAGAAAGAAAGAAAGAAAAAGAAAAAAAGACCGGCAATATTATTTTATCAACCTTTCACAATTTTTCAGAGAGAATACATTTCTAAATTTACAAATTCAATTTTCAAGCTAATTTGAATCAGGTTGAGTTTTAAAACATTTTTAACTCTGGTGAAGTTCCTAAACTCATTGGCTGGCTGAAAACACATGCTAGTAAATCAGTTTAACACAGTTCGAAATATGCTCTGTCAAAAGATAAATCTCACTGTCCTAGCTATAAAATTCACTTAAAACAAAAACAAAAAACATCTGTGAAAGGTAACATCAACTTAAAAAAGACATCCAGTTCTGGAACTGCTAAGAAGCTCTGAAACAGTCTCCATCACATTTTTATTTGCATTTCATACTTCATTGTTCCACATAAAAGTAATCAAGTTTATTTCCTTTTCTCCCCCTAGAAAATTTCATAAACCTCTATTAATGCAACTCTTTTCTCTGCTTATTAGATTCTTTCTCTGCCCGCCCCCCCGGGGAGGGGGGGAGGGGGGATCAGCCAACATCTGGACCATATCAACAGCAGTAGAACCTTCCAAGATTGATTCAATGTGGGGGTTAGGCTAGAAAGCCAAGAGAGAATCAGATCTTTCATTCACAGGTCAATCCAAAGCTAAGCTAACCGTAGTACAATTACTAAGGGCGTTGCATAAAGCTCAAAGGTAAGTAAAAATATAAAATAAAATAGCAGCCAGAAGGATAATTAAAGCCTGACATAATACATACATACATACATAAGTAAAATGAAAACAATTTAAACAACTTTTTTCAGCGTCCCCAATTATTATGCTTAGCCTTACAAATAATAAGGCCCAAAATTGCCATACTAGCAAGCCACATCTTCATTGCCTCAGAAAATTTCAAGCCCCAATATTGTTTTTTTTTCCCCCGCACCAATCCAATGACAAACTCAAACCCAGGAATTTCTAACCCCAATCTATTGTCGTGTCACACATCTTTAGGAATTTTTAAATGTAAATCTTTAAATACCATCACACACCATCTTACTATTATCTTTGCCTAAGTGTAGCATATCTGCAATTAAAAGCTTTTGCAAGTAAGCTATTATCAATAGTCCACAATTACTGATGCTGCAGCATATCTTCATATACCAACAAAAGGAGGCATTTTCAAAAACGAAAAGAAAACACTCGTTTGCCACTGCAAAGTCAAGATGAACAAATACAACGCATGCACACATGCATATATGGAAAGGGTAGATACGTACCTCATCTCTATCAAAATTGTCACCACTATGAGGATCAAATAGTACATCACCAGTTGCAAGCTCAAAACAAATGCAAGCAAAGGACCAAAGATCTGCTGACGTAGAATACTTTGATCCAAGGATCACCTCTGGGCACCTATATTGTCTTGTCTGAATATCATTTGTAAACTGCTTATATGTCCAACAAGCATTGCCAAAGTCAACTAATTTGCAGTTAAGGTCAACCGATTTCAGTAACTTCTGCCTCAATGAACGGCTTCCTCTTTTGTTACCCTGGTTTTTTGACCAGGTTACCTTGGTCCCGTCATCATCTGATAACCTCTTGGTGCCTGCAGGACTAGAAGGTTGTTCTCCTGCGGAACCTGCATTTAATATTGCATTGGCAGATGATTCTACAGCACCAGATGTTTCAGGATCCCCCTCAACTTCCTCAGAAGCTTCCTTCTCTACACATCCCTGAGCCGCCTTCTTAGCTTTTCTTTTAATCTTTTTCTTATGATTCTGTATTAAATCCCCATTTAATGCTTTCATTTCTTTCCCAATCACCGATTCAAGTGCTGTTTTATCTTTAGCATTTGGTAGAATTAAGGGAGCACCAGACTTTCTAGGATCCTTGGATGGATCTATCATTGATAACAAGAGGATGTTCTCAGGCTTCAAGTCAGTATGTATTATAGAAAGCTGCTTATGTAAGTAATCCAATCCAACCAAAATATGAAAGCATATCTCTCTAACCATGTTCATTGGCAATCCTCGGTAATCAGTATACTTGATAAGAGTTAAAAGATTATCCCCAAGGTATTCAAATACCATACAAACATGTTGTCCATTGGGACCTGAATGCTTGAAATGATCCAAAAGCTTCACCACACACTTCTTATCTTCTGGGTCTCCATCTGCAATCTGTTGTAAAATGGTTATCTCGTCCATGGCAGCCTCCGTGTAATGCTGAGCGCTCTTTTGAACTTTCAGAGCCACGTATCTCTGCAAATCTCCAAACGAAAGAACGCTCATGAATGATGTTATTAAAAAAAAAAAAAAAAAGGTAAACCATTAGCGATGCCTATAAGAAATACAGCCAGTTTAGTTCATTAGCCCCTTGCGTTCGATATTCCAGACATATTAGTTCAACAAGCCTCAGAGAGCATAAATTATAACTTATAGCTTCTCTCCCATAGTTATCACGCCTTATCCGATAAAACAGTTATGGTATATTCTATCACAAAAAAGCGGCAGCCTGCAAAGTCAAACAGGGATTTGGGGCAAAAGTACCGGTGATCAAGAAATTTCAAGAAAAAATTTCTTGCAAGAAAAAGTAGTAATTTTCCCAGCTACGAAACGAGAAATAAAAAATGAAATGAAATGAAAGAGATTCGTGGCCATGAGACAAAAACTGTATATTGAGAAGAAAAAGAATTGTACAGAAAGTTGGATGTCCCAGGCGAGCCAGACGGTGGAGAAATGCCCCCAGCCGAGCTTGCTCTGAACAACATAGCGACCATTCTTGAAGGTATCGCCGATTCGCACAGCGTGGTAACCTCCCCGTCGATAGTCCTCGGTGCCTTCATCCTCTGAAGTGAAATCGCTGCTCTCAGTCCGATTCTCTTCGTGCTTATCTCCCATTGGATAAAACCTAATCAATTCAACTCGATCACCTGCTGTTCCCGACGATCAGAAGAAGAGCATCCAATGAAATTGCAATACTAGATTACATAAAGGGTTGAACTTTTGGACTAGAGAACAAGGATGGCGACACAGAACAAGATCTCGGAAAGTGGACTGACATAAATTAATCGGCTCTCATTCTAGTGAGACTTGGTATATTATATTTCGTGTGTGGGTGTTGATGTCACTCTTCGAGGCTCCTCAGAAAGAGAGAAGCGAGAACACAGAGGAACAGAATCACAGGAATGGATGTCATCGGAGAACCTGAAACGCTTTTCACGAGTCACTGCCTTCGCCGTTAATATCATTAGTGATGTGCTGAGGTGTCCTCTTCATCCTCGTAGTCATAATTCTCGGGCCAGTTTGGAACATCCCAATTAAAAAAAAAATGTAAAATAAAAATATGGTTCGATTAATGAAGTACAGGAGCATTCAACATGTAACATGTGTGTTTGTGCATATATAAAGAAAAAAGAGAATTAATTTAAATTAAGTTTTAAATATTAAATTTTAAAAATTTATAATTCAATTTTTTAATTTTATAATTTTATTTTGATAAATTTATAACTTATATTTTAAATTTTAATAAAAAATAAATTTTTTTATTTTTCAATCACGTTAAATTAATTAATTTTTTTAAAATTTTTTTGTCACTGACCTGACAAAAAAGTCAACGTTTATGTTTGATCATCTGATAATATATTCAGCAGTATACATATTAAAATATCTTTCATGAAAGTAGGTTTTCAATCATCATATCATATGTGAGAGGTCAAAAAAAAATTATATAACGTTGGATATAGTAAAAAGAACTAATATTTCAAAATATATTAACTAAATTTTAAATTTTTATGAAAAAAAAAAGATGTTCGTATATCTAATGTGCCTTGAATAAAATTACTTTTCATAAAAAAATATCTGTTAACAAAAAAAATCATCATATGAAAGAGAAAACATTCATTGTTTAAAAAACTTATATGAGCAGAAGTATTGAATTAGATGTATAGTTAAACTCTTAATAAAATCGAGATATTGTTTTTATTGTAGTTTGAAAGTAGAACACCTGAGATTCAAGATATATATATATATATATATTTTTTTTTTTCGCCAACTATGGTTCAAGATAATTAAACTTTTAATTCGAGATAATTAAAAATATAAAGGACTGTATGTGTGTATATAAAAGAATTACAAAAAGAGAAGATCATAATTAGATCTTACAAAAAATAATTAATTATTATAAAATTCACCAACATAATTCCCCCTTACAAAAAGGACCAGCCCATTCCGTCCACTTTCTCGGTATTGGCATCAAACTTTGATCTCGTCTCGTCCCACCACGTATCTTCTATTAATTCACTTGCTTCATTTATCATTGTCGGGGCTTTCTTTTCTTATTTTAATTCAACCACGTTTCGATGACATTGCATTAAGTTTTACAATTAACAATTAACGACTTTATAGTTGGTGGGTTATTGTTTGTCAAGTTAATGTTCTGGAAAGCCCTGATAATGTTCACGTAAAAAAAATGACAGTTAATTTTTAAAAAAAATTAAACTAACAATAATTAGGTTCCCGACAAAATTTGTCTAAAAAAATAAATTTTAAATATTACTTCAAACAGTTATAAACAGAAATTCATGTTAAAAGTTACTCCCTCCCTCTGTTAAAAAATGTAAGATATTTTTAATTAAATCTAACCCTTAATAAAATAGTTACCTACCTTCATACTAACCCTATCTTTTTATATTTATTCCTATTAACTACCCTACAATAAATATAAAGTCATTATCAATAGAGATATTTTAAAAAAAAAAAGCAATGATTATACCTCAAAAAATTAAAAATGTTTTATATTTTTTAACATCTAAAAAATGCCTTACATTTTTTAAGAAAGGGAGTAAAAATTATATTTGATATTTGAATACTCACTATTTAAAATTAAAATTTTTGAATGTATAATTACCTAGATTTATATTTTAATTTATTTAAAAAACTTGTCCAAGGCCTAACTATTATTAATTTAATATTTTAGAACTTAATTTTCACTAAAAAAACTCAACTGAAATATGCTATTTTAGATTTTTTTTTTTGTACCAGCATGTTACTCTAGTATAAAGTGTCTCTTGGATTAAATTTGTACAAGCCTTCATAAAGAATTCAAAAGAAAATACAATTCAAAAAAAAAACCAAAATAAAATATATCTTTTTCACCTTTTCTGAATTTTCTTTTAATTATCAATTCATTCCTTGAAATTTGAATCTAAATAATTTAGTCACCGTAATTTATGAAATTAAATAATTATATAAATTGGCTTGTTTTAGATTAATAAGGGTAAAAATTAAGGTAAAAAAGTAAAAACATCTTAGAATTTTTCTTCCAAAAGTACCTAACATTTTAAATTTTGTTAAGAATAATGTTGCCTTGGGACTGTCTAAAACGGCACAATCTCACCCTGGCGTTAAATCTAAAGTTAGTTGACATTACATTCTAATTTTAATTTTAAAAGTCAATTGAAATTGATAAAAATTTAGAGAATATTTAAGGATAGTTAAATTCATTAGATGCCTATAGTTGGGGGGGGGGGATGGAAATGATTGCTAGAAATTATGTTTAAGTAAAATTATACAAGTATAGTTTTATTTTAAACTAAAATATAATTTTTAAGTCAATACTAAATAATCATGGAGGAGGAATAAAATATTTTTTAAGATAAATATTCAAAAGAATAAAAGTAAGTGATATAAAGGAAAGTATGAAAAATAATTAAAAAATTAATCAAATAATGATAATAATAATAATAAATAAGGGAAAGTGGAAACAATGAATTGCGGTAGCAGGGGTGAAAAAAAAAAAAAAGAGAAGAAAAATGATTGGGTGCCAACCCTTTTATTAAAAAAAAAACTCAACACCCATGACCCACAACGTTCCTCATTTCCCACCAACGCTTCTCGTCGTTGTCGTCTCCTTCTTTTTCAGTTACATTGTTAATAATATAATAAATATTATAAAATATTATTTTATTGATCAAATTTTAATTTGAGACTTATAAATTAAATCTTAAATTTTTATTAGTATATTTTCATTTAATATAAAAATATAAGTTAATTTATTAATATTTAAATAATTATTTAAGATGAGAGACATATCATATGGTCATAGAGTGATGATTATTTTAAAACCAAGTTTGTAATTTTTTGATATTTTTGGGCACAATTTTATGGAACAAAAAATGTATTGTATGTTGAATTTAGCTTGTTATTATTTATTGATGATTAAAAAATAAGTTAAAATTTTTCAAGGTGTCACAGTTGATAGGTAAAAAAGTTCATTGGATTCATGAACATACATGGGGCACGCTGAGGTGGAAAACTTATTAATAAAAAATTAAAAGAACAGTGCATCTTCATCTGCTTCTTCTTTTTCATCAACTAATGTTTAAAAAAGAACACTAAAATCACAAAATCAAACCTAATTTCAACACCAAAAAACAATAAATCTTCTTACCTTGACCATCAGTGAGAGAGATAAGGAGTAGAAAGAAAGCAAGTAAAGAACACAAGTTAAGAACCCAACAGATTAAGAGCAAACAAAACAAAAAAAAAAAATCAACAACCTAAATCAACCAATATGAAGTAGGAAAAAGTAAACACGCTCACATTGATGACAAAAATCTCAACAATGGTGGATACATGTGTGATGAATTTAGTCACTATCCTTAATTATCATATATATATATATATATATATATATCAATATTTAAAGAAGAGCAAGCTAGCTTTAAGGGTACATATTTCTTAAAATAAGATAATTAGATTTCATCATGGAATGGAAAATCGGATCAGACCGGCCGATTCAACCGACAAATTAGTGAACCGACCTTTTCACCGATCCGGTTTTCCATCTAAATCATTTCAAAGGTGACTTGGTCAACCTGGGATTGACCCGGGATAACCTGGTATAGCCTGACTAACCCAATGGGTTGGACGAGTTAACTGGGTTACTCTAAAAAAAAGTTCAGAATAAGGTCATTTTGAGCTTTTTTTAAAATATATTCAAAAATTAGAAATCAAATGAAAAAAACATGAAAAATCACAGTCTCATATAGACTTTGTTTGCTTCAAATTCAAATCACGAAATCCCTAGCGGCCGAAAGAACTCTGTCTCTGCCTCTCTAGAAAATCCTCACCATCAACCTATCTCTTCTCACTGTGGGGATCGCTTGAAGTTGAACTCCACTTCGCCGTCGCTCGTCTCACCATAGTTATGGCTAAAGCTAGCAGCTTTGGACCATGGCAATAGCTCAGAGTGGAAATGTGGAATTTTGAATTCACGATGAAGGTGAACGATGAATGAAGAGAGAAGATAGCGACATAGCATAGAGGTAATGGGAGAGTAGGAGTGAAGTGCGACAGACGACAGACCTAAAGACTCTTTTGTAGAGGGGTAGAAGTGAAATTAATAGAGAATAGGAAAAGCTTTAATTTTAGATGATTTCTTGATCTTCCCCTTGCTCTAGCGTAGAAACCTTTTTTAACCATGAAATTTTAACCCTTGTATTTTTTTTAAATATTGTTCCATTAGTTTTAAACTTTTTATTTTTTTTAATTAGAGTATTTTATTATTATTAAAATTATTGTTGTACTTGTATGACATACTCTTAAATATGGATAAATATTTTAATAATTAATATTTTTTATTTAAATTTTATTATTTTAATTATGACCGGTTTGACTTCGATTTAACCCCCATTGAACCACTAACCCTTAAATTAGTGTCTTAATTGGTTCAATGATCGGTCTGGTTTTTCAGTACCTTGGATTTCATAAAAGTTTAGCAACCATTTAAAATCATTTAACATACGTAAATCACATACATCAAGCTTCCCTGTCTCGATCTCTGCTTACTCACCTTGACTTGCAGAACCACTCACCCCGGCCTATAACTCAACTCGCCTAGGTGAGGGCTTGCCTTATTGGCCTCGATAGGCATTTACTCACTTCGACGAAATGCTACTTACTCACCTAAGCTAATTTCAATCCATATTCTCATATATTATAGTTTTAAATATTTTTTAATGTTGTAATTTATAATATTTAGATTCAGGGAAATTAGTACAACATTATAATTATATATTTATAATAATTATATTCAAGCTATAATATGTATTATAGTATAAATAAATTATAATATAATATTATAATTAATTTTCTCATCTTTTTTTGAATGTCCTTTCTTCATCCCCATTCACCTGAATCACTTCTTGATCCACTCCCTACCTTTTCCTCTTCTTTTCATCTCTACTTATCGCACTCCCTTCTCAGCCCTCATATTATAATTAATAACTTTCTTCACCTCTAATCTCCTCCCATTTGATCAATTAAAAGGAAAGTCCCATTTGATTTCTTTATTTACCAGTTGACAAATCAAAATGCAGATCTTAGAGAGCAAAGAGCATATAGCAAAGAATGAAGAGCAAGGAATAAAATGAAGGTGGGATAGATGCACAAAGATCGACAACCAATGAAGGGAATAGTAATCAAAATAAGAAAAGAGACAACGCCAACTTAATGGACTGCAACCTCGATGGACGGCGATGGCTGTGATTACATGCATTAGAAGTAGAGATCACACAAAGAGAAGAACAAGGAAGAGATAAGCCATGGATCTAGTGAGGTGAGAGGATAAGGATGAGAGAAATTTGACAATTATTTAATGATCACTATCGTTTTGAAGTTGAAGTGAGTCAAGAAGCTTAAAATTTTGGCTTCAATAGAAATGCTTGTTTAACCCTGAAGTGGATTGATATTTTCCATGCCAAATAATTTTTAGCAATGTTAATAAGCTTTTTATCTCCAAATTGAGGTTTGGACTATCCCAACCTCGATTAGAGGGTAAACCAAACATATAAATGATTTTGGCATCTTTGATGCTTCTTATACTATGACTATGCATAATCATGGTGGTCAAGAGTCTTGGTTTAGACCAAATGAAGGAGAAGTTTGACTTGATATGGATGGTTCTGTTCATGAAGGGATTGGACAATGTGAGGGAGTCATTAGAGATCATTTAGGTGGATCAGTATTTTTAATGCTTGTGTAGGTACGTATCCAGTTGCTCTAGTAGTATTACTAGGTATTCTTTATGGCCTCCAATTATGTTGGGAGAAAGGTTGCTGCAAGATAAGATTGTTTACTGTAACACCCTCAAATTTACAAAACCGATTTTCACAAATTATTAATTCAAGAAATCATTTTTTTTCATTGAACTCTTATCATACCCTTATCATGGTAGAAAAATTTCTACCATGATACATCCAAGACAAAATACCACAGGTCTTAAAATATCTCAAAAAAGCAATTAGAACCATGAGGGACAGTCAGGATCCTCATGGCATGATATTTAAATTAGGTCATGAATCAAAAGAGACAAACATAATCCTCTTAGTCAAATAAATACTTTTAACAAAAAGGATTAGAGTTTACATGCTTCACAAAGAAGATATGTCCTAAATTGGCACAAGATACATTGTATAATCCAAAATAAGAGGCAACGTAAAAGATGGTGTTTCATACACCATAGTTACACCTCTGGTGCTTTCTCGGCTGGACTCGCTCCTGTAAAAAATATTAACCACGGGGAATGAGACTTAAAAGTCCCAGTAACCAAAAATTAATATGTAATGATGCATGCGGATGTAACTAATCATACGATTGCTAAGTGGGCACACAAAACATTTAACCGAACAATATTTTCAAACAAACCGAACAAGTATTTAATTGCATGACTGCACCTTATATCCTCCTTACACCATGCTCAGACGCCAAATCACCCGGCCAAAGGTGAGTTGGACCAAGTGACACGCCACTCATTGGGTCCAATGAGGGCTTACCACGTGGTAATAATTAACTGAACAGAAATTCCCATTAACACCATACATTAAAATACCCTGACAAGTCATGCATCATTCAATATCCAAGCAGAATATATCCGAACAATAATATCTCATCATGATAAACAAAAATAAATTTTTAACCCACTTGACAATAATTTCAAACAAGTATATACAGTATTTATTTTCAATAATTCATAGTTTTTCAAACAACAAGTCAACACATAACCATTCACAAACACACTCATCACAACACATTAATAATGGTTACCTTGTGTCTTGAATAACAAGTTCCCCTTCACAACTCCTTTTTCACCACTATCTTTGTCAATATAATCTACATAATTATTTCACAATACTATATATTAATTTTACATTAAAATAAATAACTCTAATTTAAAGAGTTAGAAAGTCTTAGATCTATAGTCCATATTAACACTAATTTAAGATTTATGCCTCATTTAACTTCCCAAATTCTTTTCTAAAATTCTCGTACCCTAATGAACTATTTTTTTATCCTCAATTCACTTCTAGTATCACAATTTCATCCTTCTATATTCTAAAAATTCATCCAAAAATAAATTAAAAATTTTAGAATTATCCTGAAGCCTCAAATCACCTTTCTATAACCTCAAAAATACCTATTCATACTTAAATAAATATTTAATAATCATAGGTTTATCCCTACATCTCAGATTCCACATAAATTCAACCATATAGATCTAGATTTTAACTCAAAAATTCTTAAACATGAGTTTCAACCTCAAGAAAATATTCTATAATATTTATTATATCCCTAAGAATTTTAACCTATATTTTTAATCCATCATATCATCAGATTAACTATCCTATAGAAAAATCCTAATCAAAATATTTACTCTATCCTACAAAATAATCATATCACTAGAAAGCTAATATTATTTAGAAAATAACTATAAAATTAATTTTGTAATTAAATAAATTTTTAAATGCTAATCTAAACAGGAAAGTTAGAACATACCTGAAGAAAAAGAAAATAATCCCCCCTTGCGAGAAAACGCCGAGCAACGTGAGAGGAAGAGAGAAAAATAATATAAAATGGGATTGTGAGTCCCAAAATTATATTAAAAAAAACTATAGGTTTGAATTTAATTATTCAAACCTTTGGGCCAAAAGTTGCAATTTTCTCTAAATTGCATCTTAGCCTCTCATGCTTCCTAATGCACACACCCCCTCCTTTTTATACATGAAGGCACCTCTTCTCTTCCCTCATCTAACCAATGTGGGACTTAGAAACAACAACCTTCCACCCCCCTTTTTTTTTGTTCCTTCTACCTTCTCTTTTTTTTTAACACACACATAAAAAAAATTATTTATGTATTATATCTTAACTAAATATTGCTTATGTGGTTTTAAATTTAAATTTTTAAATTCATAATTAAATACCTAACATAATATTATTTCTAAATAACCTCAAATAATATAAATTCCTATTATTATCATTTTTTTTTCTCAAAACCTAAATTCCACAATTTCTTTATTATATAAAAATCAGGATGTTACAATTCTCCCCTCCTTTTAGAAATTTTGTCCTCAAAATTTAATAGATAAGCATAGAAACTATGTACCTAAGCAAATAAATGTGGATAATCTCGCCTCATACTCTCCTCGGTTCCCAAGTAGCATCACCTAGGGCTCCACCCTTCCAAATCACCTTCACGAGTCGGATGGTCTTATTGCGCAGTTGTTTGTCCTTAAAGTCCTCAATTCGCTCCGGTTCGGATCTAAAGGTCAAATTCTCCCTCAATTCTACTTCTTCAGGTTCAATAACATGGGAGGGATCCGGGTTGTACTTCTTCAACTGTGATACGTGGAACACATTATGGATACCTGCAATCTGTGGAGGTAATGCAACTCTATATGCAGCAGATCCAATTCGCTCCAAGATCTCATACGGGCCCATAAATCTAGGTGTCAACTTCTTTGCCTTAATGGATCTACCAATGCCTGTCACTGGAGAAACCTTCAAAAATACATGATCTCCTACTTCAAACTCTAACGGCCGTCTCCTCTTATCAGCATAGCTCTTCTGTCGGCTCTGAGCGGTTAGCAATTTTTGCTTAATCATTGCAATCTTCTGGGTGGTCTGCTCTACAATTTCTGGACCAATGATACTCCTCTCACTTAATTCTGTCCAACACAAAGGCGATCTACACTTCCTTCCATACAAGGCCTCATAAGGCGCCATCCCAATACTAGAATGATAGCTGTTATTATAAGCAAATTCAGCTAATGGCAAATGATTATCCCAACTACCTGGTAGTTCAATGGCACAAGCTCTCAACATGTCCTCCAAAGTCTGGATCGTCCTCTCTGTTTGTCCATCTGTTTGGGGGTGGTATGCGGTGCTAAAACTCAGTCTGGTACCCATAGCCTTCTGTAGCGCACCCCAAAAGTTTGAAGTGAACCTTGGGTCACGATCTGACACAATTCTAGAGGGTATACCATGAAGTCTAACTATCTCCTTAATGTATATCTCAGCAAATTTCTCTAATGTAGAGGTAAACTTGATCGCCAAAAAGTGAGCTGATTTGGTGAGTCGGTCTACTATCACCCAAATAGCATCCTTACTCGAGGGTGTTCTTGGCAGTCCAGTGATGAAATCCATGGAAATATCATCCCATTTCCACTTTGGAATATCTAACGGTTGCAGTGTTCCAGCTGGCTTCTGATGTTCTATCTTTATCTTCTGACACGTTAAACATCTAGAAACAAATTCAGTTACATCTTTCTTCATTCCTGGCCACCACCAACCTCGCTTCAAATCATGGTACATTTTAGTTATACCGGGATGAATTGTATATTTGCTCCTATGAGCTTCTTCTAAAAGGATATTCCTCAATCTTGGATCATTAGGTACACAAACTCTACCTTTATACTTCATCACTGTGTCCTCAGAGATGGTAAAATTTGGGGCCTTACCTACCACTATCTCCTTCCTTATATTCCTTAAGTAGTCATCACTCTGCTGTGAGACTCTGAGATCTTCCCAGAATTTGCTCTCAAAGTCTGCTACCTGGAGTGCGGCCATTTGATGTTCAATCACATCTACTGGAACATCATGAAAACTGTTCCACAAATGATATTCATGAACCATCAAATGTGCAGCATGAATAGTCTTTCTACTTAAGGCGTCAGCTACCACGTTAGCCTTACCCGGATGGTAATGTAATTCAAAGTCATAATCCTTCAGAAATTCCATCCATCGTCGCTGCCTCATATTAAGCTCTTTTTGATCAAATAAATACTTCAGGCTCTTATGGTCACTGAAGATTTGAAACTTAGATCCATACAAGTAGTGTCTCCATATCTTCAGAGCAAACACAACTGCAGCTAACTCCAAATCATGAGTAGGGTAATTTTCCTCGTGTGGTCTCAACTGTCTGGAGGAATAGGCAACCACTCGGTCATTTTGCATCAAAACACATCCTAAACCCTTTAAAGAAGCATCAGTGTACAGAGTGTACGGCACCACAGGGTCAGGAATAGTCAATACTGGAGTAGTGGTTAACCTCTTTTTCAATTCTTGGAAAGCAGCTTCACATTTGTCAGTCCAAATAAATGGGGCATCCTTCTTAGTCAGCTTAGTTAAGGGCATCGCAATTTGCGAAAATCCCTTAATAAAGCGACGATAATAACCTGCTAAACCTAAAAAGCTTCGTATCTCTGTAACAGATTTTGGCTGTTCCCACTTCATCACTGCATCAATCTTGCTAGGATCCACCGCAACTCCATCTCTGGACACAACATGGCCCAAAAACTTTACTTCTTGGAGCCAAAATTCACACTTGTTAATTTGGCATAAAGCTTATGTTCCCTCAAAACTTGCAAGACGATTCTTAAATGTTCACCATGAGCCTCCTCATCCTTTGAATAAATAAGAATGTCATCAATAAACACTACTACAAACTTATCTAAATAGGGTCGAAAGATCCTATTCATGTAATCCATGAATACCGCAGGAGCATTCGTAAGTCCAAACGGCATCACCATGAATTCATAATGCCCATATCTCGTCCGAAATGCTGTCTTAGGTATATCCTCTGCTCTCACTCTCAATTGGTGGTACCCTGACCTTAAGTCAATCTTTGAGAAAACTGCGGATCCCACAAGCTGATCCAGCAAATCATCGATTCTCGGAAGTGGATATTTGTTCTTGATGGTTACTTTGTTCAATTGTCTATAATCAATGCACAATCGGAGGCTTCCGTCCTTCTTCTTTACAAAAAGGACTGGAGATCCCCAAGGTGAAACACTCGGTCTGATGAAACCCTTCTCAAGTAGCTCTTCAATTTGCTTTTTCAGTTCTGCTAACTCTGAAGGGGACATCCGATAAGGAGCCTTAGAAATTGGCCCTGTACCGGGTACCAATTCAATTGAGAACTCTACCTCGCGCTTTGGGGGTAAACCGGAGACTTCGTCTGGAAATACATCCGCAAATTCTTTGACAATTGGGATATTCTTCACGCCTTCATCAATCTCAGCTTGGATAGAGAAGAAAACCATGTAGGCCTGGCAACCCTTCTTCATACATCTATCAACTTGCGCCGCCGACAAGAAAACATGATCTTGAGTCTCGACTGGGGTCACCGACAAAGAAGATAAAGACACACTCCTCTCTCTACAATCTAGGATAGCACCATTTGCAGCCATCCAATTCATTCCCACAATTACATCCATACCTCTCAGTGGTAGGATAATTAAGTCCATAGTTGTTTTCCTATTTTTAAACTCGACTACTAGGTTAAGGCATGCCTTAGCGTCCTCACAGATTCTCCCGCAGGAGTAGACACATTCATATCAAAAGGTAAAATACACACAGGCAAATCAAGGTTCTTTACACAAGTTTCAGAAATAAAAGAGTGTGTAGCACCCGAATCAAATAGTGCAACAATATCATGATGAAGGATTTTGATGTTACCTCTAATGGCATCTGGGGAGTTCATGGTGTCCTGAGTAAGAGCAAACACACGACCAGAGACAGTAGGATGTTGGGAAGGGTTCTTCATATTTGAGCCCTGGTTGTCCCCACAAAACTTTGCAATGTGACCGGGTTTCCCACAAATGTAACAGACCCAGCACTGTCCGAAATGACGACGCCCGCATTTAGTGCACTGTTGAGAGCTCGCTGTACTCGGGGCAGGGGTAGATACTGTTGGGCTCCTCTGTGACCCGTGATAACTACTATGATAGCTCCTCTGTCCTTGGCCCCTTTGAAATGGACCCTTCTGCCTTCCTTGGTTCCATGAGCTACTCGAACCCTGATGGTTTTTCTTCATAATGCCTCCGGTGGGTCGAGGGTAGGTTGGGGGTCTACTATATGAATAACCCCTCTTCTCTCTCTCAACCTCCTTCTTACTGCGAGCTACTACTTGTAGTTTTATGCACATTTCATCATAATCTCGGATATCTAGATGAGCCAATTGTTCCCTCAATTCTGGTCTAGCCTTCTCCAATAAGCGCTTAGCCTTCCATTCGGAATCATCCCTATACTGCAGGTACGTGGAGTATCTAGATAACTCCTGAAACTTAGCAATGAATGTGTCCTCATCGAGGTTCCCTTGCTTAAAGGCATGGAATTCCGCTTCCTTCTCAGACCTTAACTCTGATGGAAAGTAATGCCTGAATAATTTTTCCTTGAATTCCTCCCAGGTGAGTGTAGAATC
This sequence comes from Prosopis cineraria, assembly GCF_029017545.1. Classification (NCBI taxonomy): domain Eukaryota; kingdom Viridiplantae; phylum Streptophyta; class Magnoliopsida; order Fabales; family Fabaceae; genus Prosopis; species Prosopis cineraria. The sequence goes on from NW_026555338.1 coordinate 21,600,157, forward strand.
ATCCCTGGGCCCTGCTGTCTCCCACCAATCTCTTGCTCCTTTCACTAGGAGCACTAATGCTACTTGTACTTTTTGATTGCTGGTGCATGTGACTACTCGAAAGATGGATTCGAGTCTCTTCACCCATTCCTCTACCACGGATGGTTTAAGGTTACCATCAAACGTAGGAGGGTTAAACTTCCTAACAGTTTCCCACACATCAGTAATGGTCGGTGGGGCTCTCTGTTCCTCCTGCCTAATTTCTTTCCTTCTAGACTCATGATCTCTCGGAGTGGCAGGATGTGAGGAACTGCCTTCCCCCACATGACTCTCAACATGAGCCCTATCTCCATTTTCAGTTACCTTTTGCCTCTTTAGCTCCGTCAACTCTTGTTCGTATCCTTGAACCTTGTCTGTTAATGTTTTTACAAGCATTCTTAATTCCGCCAAGTCAGGCTCCTCATTTGGCAGTGGCGGTGGCAGGTGCTCATGTTGGAATCCTGAGTTACCACGAGTAACAGGCATTTTCTCTCCCCTCCTAAAGGATACAAGATATAAATAATAAAATTAGCCTAGCTATATCATGGCCATACAATGAGAAGCACCATAACAATGTATATTGCCAACCGACTATATGCTCTGATACCAATATGTAACACCCTCAAATTTACAAACCGATTTTTCACAAGTTATTAATTCAAGAAATCATTTTTTTTTCATTGAACCCTTATCATACCCTTATCATGGTAGAAAAATTTCTACCATGATACATCCAAGACAATATACCACAGGTCTTAAAATATCTCAAAAAGCAATTAGAACCATGAGGGACAGACATGATCCTCATAGCATGTTATTTAATTAGGTCATGAATCAAAAGGGACAGACATAATCCTCTTGGACATATAAATGCATTTAATAAAAAGGATTAGAGTTTACATGCTCCATAGACAAGATATGTCCTAAGTTGGCACAAGATACATTGTATAATCCAAAATAAGAGGCAACGTAAAAGATGGTGTCTCATACACCATAATTACACCTCTGGTGCTTTCTCGGCCGGACTTCGCTCCTGTAAAAATATTAACCACGGGGAATGAGACTTAAAAGTCCCAGTAACCAAAAATTAATATGTAATGATGCATGCGGATGTAACTAATCATGCGATTGCTAAGTGGGCACACAAAACATTTAACCGAACAATATTTTCAAACAAACCGAACAAGTATTTAATTGCATGACTGCACCTTATATCCTCCTTTCACCATGCTCGGACGCCAAATCACCCGGCCAAAGGTGAGTTGGACCAAGCGACACGCCACTCATTGGGTCCAATGAGGGCTTACCACGTGGTAATAATTAACCGAACAGAAATTCCCATTAACACCATACATTAAAATACCCTGACAAGTCATGCATCATTCAAATATCCAAACAGGAATATATCCGAACAATAATATCTCATCATGATAAACAAAAATAAATTTTTAACCCACTTGGCAATAATTTCAAACAAGTATATACAGTATTTATTTTCAATAATTCATAATTTTTCCAAACAACAAAACAACACATAACCATTCACAAACACACTCATCACAACACATTAATAATGGTTACCTTGTGTCTTGAATAACAAGTTCCCCTTCACAACTCCTTTTTCACCACTATCTTTGTCAATATAATCTACATAATTATTTCACAATACTATATATTAATTTTACATTAAAATAAATAACTCTAATTTAAAGAGTTAGAAAGTCTTAAATCTATAGTCCATATTAACACTAATTTAAGATTTATGCCTCATTTAACTTCCCAAATTCTTTTCTAAAATTCTCGTACCCTAATGAACTATTTTTTTTATCCTCAATTCACTTCTAGTATCACAATTTCATCCTTCTACATTCTAAAAATTCATCCAAAAATAAATTAAAAATTTTAGAATTATCCTGAAGCCTCAAATCACCTTTCTATAACCTCAAAAATACCTATTCATACTTAAATAAATATTTAATAATCATAGATTTATCCCTACATCTCAGATTCCACATAAATTCAACCATATAGATCTAGATTTTAACTCAAAAATTCTTAAACATGAGTTTCAACCTTAAGAAAAATTCTATAATATTTACTATATCCCTAAGAATTTTAACCTATATTTTTAATCCATCATATCATCAGATTAACTATCCTATAGAAAAATCCTAATCAAAATATTTACTCTATCCTACAAAATAATCATATCACTAGAAAGCTAATATTATTTAGAAAATAACTATAAAATTAATTTTGTAATTAAATAAATTTTTAAATGCTAATCTAAACAGGAAAGTTAGAACATACCTGAAGAAAAAAGAAAATAATCCCCCCTTGCGAGAAACGCCGAGCAACGTGAGAGGAAGAGAGAAAAATAATATAAAAATGGGATTGTGAGTCCCAAAATTATATTAAAAAAAACTATAGGTTTGAATTTAATTATTCAAACCTTTGGGCCCAAAGTTGCAATTTTCTCTAAATTGCATCTTAGCCTCTCATGCTTCCTAATGCACACACCCCCTCCTTTTTATACATGAAGGCACCTCTTCTCTTCCCTCATCTAACCAATGTGGGACTTAGAAACAACAACCTTCCACCCCCCTTTTTTTTGTTCCTTCTACCTTCTCTTTTTTTTTTAACACACACATAAAAAAATTATTTATGTATTATATCTTAACTAAATATTACTTATGTGGTTTTAAATTTAAATTTTTAAATTCATAATTAAATACCTAATCATAATATTATTTCTAAATAACCTCAAATAATATAAATTCCTATTATTATCATTTTTTTCCTCAAAACCTAAATTCCACAATTTCTTTATTATATAAAAATCAGGATGTTACACGTAAATTCTACCCTTGTACTTTAATATTCCTTCCTGGTCAATTTCAAACTCAGTGTTACTTCCAGCTATGACTACTTCTGTTAACTTGTATATTTTTGGATCTGAGAATTGAGCGCTCTTAATCTGATCCATTAGAGAAGAACGGACTTGTACATGAGCCAGAAATGGTCCCTTATCGATAATCTCAAACTTGACTCCACTCTGCTCAAGTTTATGAATTTCTTGCACTAAAGGCCTCCTTGTCAAAGCTATATGCGCCAAGCTACCTATCAAATTTCTACTTAAGGCATCAGCCACCACATTTGCTTTGCCAGGATGGTAAAGAATTGTACAGTCATAATCCTTCAATAACTCCATCCATCTTCTTTGTCTAAGATTAAGATCTTTTTGTTCAAAATGTACTTTAGACTCTTATGATCAGTATAAATCTCGCAAGTCTCACTATAAAGATAATGGCGCCAAATTTTTAGCGCAAAAATAACTGCTGCCATCTTTAAGTCGTGGGTTGGGTAGTTCTGCTTGTGTTTCTTAAGTTTCCTTGAGGCATAAGCAATAACTTGTCCATGCTGCATTAGAACACAGCCTAGACCCACACGAGAAGCATCACAATAGACTGCATATCCTCTGTTGCCTGACGGTAAACTCAAAATCGGTGCTGATGTTAAGTACTACTTCAATTTTTGAAAACTGTCTTCACACTTATCATCCCATTCAAATTTCACACTCTTTTGAGTTAGTCTTGTCAGTGGAGCAGCTATTTTTGAGAAATCCTTGACAAAACGATGATAATATCCTGCAAGACCTAAGAAACTGTGAATTTCTGTAACAGTCGTCGGTCTTCGCCAATTTTGCATTGCTTCTACTTTGCTTGGGTCCACTTGAATACCATCTTTAGAAACCACATGTCCTAAGAAGGTAACTTTATCAAGCCAAAATTCACATTCAGAGAACTTAGCATAAAGTTGTTGTTCCCTCATTGTCTGTAAAACAATTCGCAAATGATGTTCATGCTCCTCTGGGCTCTTTGAGTATATCAAAATATTATCAATAAAAACAATCACAAACTTATCGAGAAACGGTCTAAACACCCAATTCATTAGATCCATAAAAGCTGCTGGTGCATTAGTTAACCCAAATGACATTACTAGGAATTCATAATGACCATATCAGGTTCTAAATGCAGTCTTAGGTATGTCTTCTTTCTTAATCTTTAACTGATGATAACCCGAACGCAAGTCTATTTTGGAAAAACACTGAGCTCCTTGTAATTGATCAAAAAGATCATCTATTCGAGGCAATGGGTACTTATTTTTCACAGTTACCTTATTAAGCTGCCGATAATCGATGCAAAGTCTTAATGACCCATCCTTTTTCTTCACGAAAAGTACTGGTGCTCCCCAAAGAGATGTCTAGGTCGGATGAACGCTTTATCTAACAGTTCTTGCAATTGAACCTTCAATTCTCTCAGCTCAGAAGGTGCCATTCTGTAAGGCGGAATAGAAATTAGTTGAGTATCCGGAACTAAGTCAATGGCAAATTCGATCTCTCAGTCAGGTGGTAGTCCAGGTAACTCTTTTGGAAAAACATTAGGAAATTCTCGAATAACAGGGATTTGATCCAAACTAACTATGCATTTATCAATGTCCCTTACTACCGCCAAAAACCCTTGACAACCTTTCTGTAGTAACCATTGGGCTTTTAAAGCCGAAGTAAGATTAGTAGGTCTTTCTATAAAATTCCCTTGCAACATAAAAGGAGTTTCACCTGGAATATCAAATTTCACTACTTTCAAGTGGCAATTAACGGTAGCATAACAGGAAGCTAACCAGTCCATGCCCAAGATGACATCAAAATCAATCATATCAAGCATCATCAAATTGATAAGGGTCTCTCTACCCTCAACAGACACTTCACAAGACTTGTACACATAAGAGACAATTAAAGATTCCCCCACTAGGGTACCAACTACAAATGAATTATCAAATTCGGTAGGTTTTTTGCCCGATCTCTTAGCAAAATAAACAGACACATATGAATGAGTTGATCCAGGATCAAATAATGCATAAGCTTGATTAGAACACACAGTTATAATATCTGTAACAACAACATTTGAGGCTTTAGCATCCTATCTTGTCATGGCATAAACTCTCGCCTACCTTTATCCTAAGGAAGATTGTCCCTGCTGACCATTTCCCCTTCCAAATTTACCCCTACTAGCTGACGTAGAAGCAGCTTTAGCCAGTGGGATTGACGAGGAAGTAGGGCGGGGAGAAGGTTGGATTGATCCGTGACTCGATATAAACTACAGATATGGACAATTTCTTCTCAAATGGCCTGTCTGCCCACACTCGAAGCATGCACCAGACACTCTATAGCACGGTCCCGAATGATATTTCCCACAACTATTATAAGGGACTCTAGTATAACTTGATTGATTCAGAACTGACTAGGCTCGAGGTCTCACATTACTAGAATTTGGTCTCACGATGGGAGTGCTCACTGATGGTGAACTAAATGATCTAGGCTTAGACTGTGAGGCACAAAAGTGAGATTGGCTTGGAAATTGATGACTCTTGGAAGAAGAACCAAAAATTTCTCATCGTGCTCCCTCTTGCGTTTCTTAGAAATTGCTTCCTCTGCCTTATGTCAATTCTCGATTCTCAGTACATTATCAATAATCTCAGTATAGGTGATATCACGACCTAACATAGGTGCTATATTGTCATGTATATCTACTGGCAATCCATGCACAAACCTACTAATTCGTTCCCTTTCAGTCGGGATGATATGTGAAGCAAAAGAAGATAATTCAGTAAACTTCTGATCATACTCTACTATTGACATTCCTTTATTACACTTTAAAGTCAAGAACTCTTCAACTTTTGTGTCTCTAGTACTCTGAGGCAAATAACGATTCAGAAATGTCCTTATATATATATATAAGGACATCTTATAGGTACCAACCATATATCCAAGTTTGTCTCTTTCGATTTCAGTCCAGATATATATATATATATATATATTTCGGTCAAGGCAACAACAGAACACCCACCAAAAATTTTTATAATTTCAGTCCTCAATCAGAACTCTCTCTCTCGCATAAATTCAGCAAGAAAAGTCCTTAAATTTCTCACCTTAAACACCAGTAACAGCAGAGGCAGCAAAGAAGGCAGAATCTATAGCAAAACATGGGAGAAAAGTGAAACTCTCCAGCTGATACAAGAAACAGAGGGAGACGCAGCACCATTCGGAAGAAAAGGAAACTAGAGTCAGCATCGCCTCAGCTCAAACCAGCAGTACCCATTTTCAATGACTTAACACGGTGGAACGCTGAGCTCGTACAAGGGAGAATGATGCAAAAACAAGGAAAATCCTAACCGAAATGGAAGGACCAGCCACGAGCACACCGGCGACGATAAGCTACGGGAACACAGCGCCAGCTATGGTGGAAAGGGAAGAAAGCAGTGACCCACGAAAGTCTAAGCAAAAACTCATCCAACCTCAGATCTCCTTTTTCTCTTCGATCTCCAGCGACGACAGCGAGAGATGCACCCAAGGTCACCGGCCAACGAACACAGAGGGAAGAGGAACAATGAAACTCTCTCTCTCTCTCTCTCTCTCTCTCTCTCTCTCTCGCAGAGCTTTTGCTCTAGAATGACCGAGAAAAAGAAGAAGGAAGAGTTAAAATATCTGATGAAGGTAAGGGTAGTTTAGTAATTTCACATAGCCAGAAAAAGAAAAAATTTAACTCTTATTTCGGTCTTCTCTAGATTCGAACTTGGGACCTTATGTATGGGAGGTTGCTCAACTGCCACTAGACCAAGTCTTTAACTTATTATATTTATCTCAAAAATTAATATAAACACACTTTAAGCAAATTACCTTATATATATATATATATATATTTATTTATTTATTTAAATTTTTGTTAGGGTTATTACAGTTATCGACAACATTTTAGGTTACAAATTTTCTAATGGGACTAGTGAAATTTTTTGATAGTTAAAATCCTCAAAATTATCCTTAAAAAAAGTAAAATTAAGAACTTTTATATTTTTATTAAATTATTATACTCCTTTTGTTTAAAAATGTAAAGTATTTTTAACAAAATTTTATCCTTAATAAAATAATTGCTTGTCTTTAAATTAGTCCTATTTTTTCATATTTACTCATATTTAACAAAATGTTGTATCCTAAAATAAATATAAAGTAATTTATTCAATAGGGGCGCTTTTAAAAAAAGGTAATGATTACAATTTGAAAGATTAAAAATATCTTACATTGTTTAATATCTAACCATTTAAAAAATGTCTTACATTTTTAAATAGAAGGAGTATGACTTTAGAATTTATTACATAAATTTTATAATTCAAAATTTATATAATTAAGTTGTCTTCTAAATATTTTTTATACATATAGAATTTTCACAAAAAAATTAATAAAAATGTAAACATTGTATTAATTTAAATTTTCTTTTTAAATTTTGACTAAAAATATTAAATTAAATTTTCTGTAAACTCTAATAGTATTTTTGTTTTGTAAAATTTAATAATTCATTATTAATTTTAACATTGAAGGGTTAACATATATAATAGATCAAACTTAAGGGCTTGATTTAAAGAAAATAAAATGTAAGAACCTAATTCAAAATTGACTGAAACGGTAAGGACTTGTTGGTATATTTTTTCTAATTAAAATTTTAATGCATCATTTTTTTAAAAAGAATAATAAATGAAATAAGGGTGTAGTTGAAAAAAATAATTATAAAATTTATTTAATATTTTATATTTAAAAATAAATAAAATTTTTAGAAAATATCATATATTGTGATTTAGAGGGAGCATATACATTCTTCTTGTCTTCTATGAGACTATGATGCTATAATAGCACCCTCCCAACTCTTAATGGTTGAATTGACGGATTTAGTTAGTTCTAGTTTTTCTTTTAAGGTAGTCAGTTAATTATAGTTTTTTTAATACTGTTCAGATTATTATTTATTTTCTGAAATAAATAAATAAATAAATAAATTACTTTTAACATCTTTAATCACTTAAATAATTTTTCAATTTCAAATTTAATATTTTTAATTTATCAATCTATTTTAGATATTTTAATTTGACTTTTTTAAATATAATTGTAGTTTAAAGTTGAATATTTTTTTCTTGAAACTACAAAATTAGTCAAAAAATACATATAATGAAATTTATATCTTTTTTTGTCATCATATACTAAATTGGCTTGTAAATTACATTATTTAAATAAATTTTAATTTGCCTAACTGATTTTTTTTAAAAAAAGTATTTAAATATAAATTACGATACGATCACAGACATGTCCTAATCGTAATTTACAAACCTCAGTTCATGCTAATTTCAATTAAAAAGATGAGTGCACCACTCTCCCCAAAAAAGCTGTCGCTCTCTCTAGCCTAACCGTGCTCATACTGTGGAAGAAGATGGTCAATTGGTTCGAAGTTCCAAGAAGATTAAAAATGCAAAAGGGAATAACAAAATGAATATACTACAAGGGCATTGGCCTAAACTAGGTGGAAACGAGCAGGAGAAAGCTACTGTGAAACCAACATTTGCTGATAAGCTCAAAGGTATCAATAGAGATGATGATAGTTCTGAGGATGAACAGGAAATAGGAGAAGGAGACAAGCAAAACGAACATCAAGATGAGATGGAAGCTACAGACTCAGATGAGCCAGACTACCAAACCATTGAAGATGCTGACAGGAATTTTCCAACGTTTGTATTCTCTACGAGTGTTAAAAAGAGACTCTACAAACCCAGGAAAAAAGCAGTTACTGTCAAGCTCTTGGATAGACCCATCAGTTTTAAGGCACTTGAATCACGACTATGAACAATGTGGGCCAAGAAAGAAGTTATACATCTGATCAATATTGGCCATGGCTTCTATGTGGTTAAACTATCAAACAAGGATGATTACTTCCAAGCTTTAACTGGTGGACCATGGATGATATATGATCATTATCTTACGGTCAGACCATAAAAAGCATGTTTTAAACCGCAAACAACAACTATCGACATGGTAGCTTGCTGGGTAAGAGTCCTAAAGGTTTTTCTTGAGTATTATGATAATGATGCTCTTACTTATATTGGCAACAGGATTGGAAAGACCATTAAAGTAGATATTCACACATTTTGCCAACTCAGGGGACATTTTGCGAGAATATATGTGCCAGTTGACCTGGGGAAACAACTGATGTCTAGGTTTCATTTAGATAGAGAAGATTATCAGTTAGAATATGAGGAACTACATTTGTTATGCACTAACTATGGAGTTTATGGCCACAAATTGGAGGTTTGTCCTTCAAAGCATGCTCAAACCCACCACGAACCCATAACAGAGCACGCTCAGAATACTATAGAACATCCAATGGAGCAAGCAAAACAAAACATGGTAACAGGCCGTGAATAATGGTCGGCAGTTCAAAAAACAATGCCGGTAGCGAAAAGGCAAAGAAAAAACTGCAGAAGAGCCACAAAAGAATTCGACAAGCTCACATTTTGGAGTGCTTGTAATGGAGGAAGAAACGATGCATGGAGCTGAGAATCGAGATGCCGTACATTTCATGGCCATGCATGATGAAACACGGTCACTAGCAGAGGGCACATCGAGCAGCCTGAGATAGAGGAAAAGTAAAAAAGGGAGTACGATAAAGAGGGTTGAACAGGATATCAACTGGAACATATGGCCAAGTACAACGAGGTTGTACAAAAAATAGCATCTCAGCAAGAAGAGCAGAAAGAGATCGTATGACAAGGAGACAATAAAAGGAGGTCTGAAAAGAAAACAAGGGATATGCTGGGGAAATACACGAAAAGCAACGAGGTACTGATGTTAACTTGGGAAGAAAGTGAGGAGGCAGAAAACCAATTGGACTATTCTAATAAAAACCCACCCTTAAATGAAGACACTGAAATGGGCTTATGTAGGCCCAAATATCTAGGAGAAGAATTGATAAGAAACCTTGACCTTGAAGATTATGATGGGTTGAGCCCAATAACCTTCCTTGAACGGCAAGGAAGCTTGGGTGATGCAACTATGGGCTCAATGGTCCCAGAGACATAATTCTCTTTTGCGCTTTAAAGGAGTTGTCTTTGGGGTTAGTTTCTATTACTCAATTATTTTATGAATAACAAAATTTTTTATTGGAATGCAAGGGGTTCTTATGGAAAAAGGCCTCTTTCGCAATCTTGGAGCAATTTTAGATGGGCCCAAGCCGAATCTGGTGGTCATCTTTGATACATGATGTGATGAAGAGAATCATATGCAATGCCTAAAAAGATTGGGTTTTGACTCCATCAAATTTGTTCCAAGCGGGGGACGGTCAGGAGGTCTGGTGGCAATTTGGAAGAGTGATTGCATGGATATCCAAATTTTAGAAGTTAATCACCAATTTATTCACCTTCACTGCACCATGGATAGAGGTACAAATTTTCTAGCAACGACAATTTATGTACTTCCTCATGCAAATTTTCGATAAATGCTATGGCAAAGGATTTCAAAATTAGCCAATGTTATCAGCGATCCCTGGACAATCTTTGGAGATTTTAATGATATAGCTTCCCCAGCAGAATGGATAGGTGGTAGAGACAGAACTTCTCGCATGCATAGATGGTTTAAGGATAAAATGGAGGAATGCCAATTGACGGATTTAGGTTCTACATGTCTAAAATTTACTTGGAAGGGCCCTCAACTCATGGGATTCATAAGGCTTTATGAGAGATTTGACTGTGCCTTAGCGAATAATAACTTCATCAAAATGTTTCCTGATTGTATCACGAAGGCTCTGCCAAGAACTAGCTTTTCAGATCACAACCCAATCTGCCTACATCTCAAAAGAAATTCATGCAATAAAATAGGTTTGAAACCCTTTCGCTTTGAGGCTATCTGGTTGAAACATGATAATTTCAAGGATTTTATTAAGGAAAATTGGAAGAACACAAGTGATCTAAGTAATGATTTGAGCGCTTTCCAGAATGAATTGCTGATATGGAATAGAGAAGTCTTCGGATTTGTTGAAAATAAGAAAAGACACGTATTGGCGTGACTAAATGTTATGCAAAAATCAAAATCCTACCCTTTCTCTGATTTTTTAAAAAAATTGGAAGATAATCTTCATGAGGAACTGGACAAACTTCTCAAATGGGAAGAAATTAAATGGTTTCAGAAGGCAAGAATGGAGTGGGTCAACAAGGGTGATAGGAATATTCGCTGTTATCATATGAAAACAACAATGAGAAGGAGAAGGAATAAAATTACAGCTTCAAAATCTGAATCTGGTTCATGGGTGAATGACAATGACAAGTTACAAATGATGATGGTGAATTTTTTCAAAGAATTATACAAGGTAGAGGAGGAGGAAGACTAGTAAGCAGAATTGAAAACATCATATGGCTTCCCTCTACTTGATTCGAACCTCATCAATGAGCTTGTTGCCACACCAATAGACAAGGAGATCAAGGAAGCAATATTTTCAATGAGACCACACAAGGCACCAGGTTTTAATGGCTTTTCTCCCATTTTCTTTCAAGCTAATTGGGATATAGTGGGACTATCTCTTTTTAACTATGTTAAAAATGTGTTTGGAGGGAAGAACTCTGAAACTGAAGCAACTAAGACTTTGATTTCTCTTATTCCAAAAAGAGAAAGAATAGAATTTGCCTCTCACTTTAGACCTATTGCTTTCTGTACAGTACATTATAAGTGTATCACTATAGTTCTTTCTAGGAGATTGAAAATCCTACTGGATGATCTTATCTTACCCTTTCAAGCTAGTGTCATACCTGGAAGCCATATACAGGATAACGTAATTGTGGGACAAGAAATTATGCACATGATGAATAAAGTAAGAAGGAGACGAGGACTTATGGCAATGAAGATTGACATGGAGAAAGCATATGACCGCATCAGATGGAGTTTTCTGCAACAAATTCTTGTGGAAGTAGGGATGGATGCTAACTTCATTCGTCTTGTTATGCACTGCATTACCTCAGTTTCTTATAATGTCATATGGAATGGAGTGCAATCTGATTACTTTTCTCTTGGAAGAGGGCTCCGACAAGGGGATCCTATCTCATCCTTTGTGTTTGTTCTTTGTATGGACAAGTTCTCTTACATCATTAGTGACTCTGTTGACACAGGGAATTGGAAACTGATATATGTTACTAAAGATGGTCCAGCAGTATCCCATCTAATGTTTGCTGATGATCTATTATTATTTGGCGAGGCATCTGAGAAGCAAGCCAAAGTGATGATGAATTGTTTAGATATCTTCTCCGAGCATCAAGAGCAAAATTCAATGAAGATAAATCATCTATGTTCTTCTCACTAAAGGTGTATCCAAACTTGAAAGGTAAAATCAGAGAGATAACAGGGATGAAGACCTCTACTGAAATAGGGAATTATCTGGATTTTCTATTGACAAGGAACAAGAAACAAACAAATAGATTCAAATACATTGTGGATTGAGTCAAATCTTAATTAACGGGATGGAAAGCAAATTATCTCTTAGCAGATGGAAGAGCGACTCTTGCAAAATCTATTCTGAATGCAGTGCTAATTTACCCAATGCAAGTGGCAAAGATACCTATTAGTGTATGCTAAGAGATTGAAAAAATACAATGGAACTTTATGTGGGGGAAGAATCAATCCAATACCTTTCATCCTATTGGTTGGGATACTTTGACTCTTCCAGAAGCTTATAGTGGCTTGGGGTTCAAACGATTAATATTTGTCAATAGAGCATTTGGAGTAAAATTGGCAGGGAATATGATCATTGGAAACAATAAGATCTGGGCTAGTATTTTGCAGAACAAGTATATGTTAAGGAGTGAAGATAATCTAATTGTTGCTGCGGATAGAGATTTTGCTACAGATAGAGATTCACCACTGTGGAAATTTATTTGCTAACAAGAAGCCATTATTAAAAAAAAGGTACGAAATGGCAAATTCAAAATGGCGAATATGTCAGTTTTTTTTATGATTTCTGGCTTTTTGAGGATAGAAAGATTAAAGATTTCTACTTAAGACCTTTAACACAAGAGGAAATGGAAAGTAAAGTGGCTGATTGGATAACCTTCGGTGCATGGGATTATATTCCCTTATCCACAATTGTTTCAGTGGAAGTTATGCAGAAACTTATAGTTGTTATGCCGCCTTTGCAACATATGGGAGGTGATATATATTATGACTTGGAATGGCAATACACATGGATTATTCACTATCAAGAGTGCTTACTATAAGATTGAGCCGATTAATGTTGAACACTACAATTCCACATTCAAGGCAATATGGAAGTGGAAGGGGGCAAAAAGAATTCGATTTTTCTTGTGGTAAATTTTCCATGATCGATTGCTTACTAATACATAGAGAAGCTCATGGTCCCAATCTTCTCCCCTTTGCAACTGGTGCCAAAAGGAGGTTGAATCTGCATTACACATTGTCAGGGACTACTCCTACGCATGAAACATCTAGAAAACGGCTACTAAATAAGAGGTATTACTCTCTCTTCTTTATTAGTTCCCTAAAGGATTGGATTGCTTATAATTTGAAGAGAAATTTTGGTGCTGATGATGACCTTACCTGGGGGCTTTTATGGGGGGTTATTATTTGGAAATTGTGGAAATGGAGGAACAGGTCAATTTTTTAGACTAACTTCCAAAAGCCTCATGACCCACTGAACGTAATAATGTCTACGTGACAACTCTATGTTAACTATAATGGAATAGACTGTTTCACTATTCACAGTACTCAATCTTCAAGTACCAAGTGGATTGCCCCTTCAAATGGCTGGGTTAAGATAAATACTGATGGAGCAAGATCCCTTTCAACCACACAAACCAGTTGTGGGGGAGTTCTTCGAGATCATAATGGATATTGGATAGCAGGCTTTTATCATCACTTGGGGAACTATAATGCTTATGAAGTAGAGGAATGGGGAATTCTTAAGGGCCTTCGCCTTGCATGGGACTTCGGTTTTAGAAAGATTGTGCTAGAATCAGATTGCAAGAGTCTAGTTGAACAAATTGGTAGAGGAGAAAAAAGCAAAAATTCTGGCAGTATGGTTTTTACAGAAATTATGAATATGCTTCAGTGGGATTGGGAGATTAAAATTCAGTGGGTGAACAGGGGGCAAAATCAAGTGGCAGATAAACTTGCTAAAGAAGGGCTATCCTACTCGTATTTATTTGATGTTGCTACAACATTTGTTAGGAGCCTAGTGTCTTCTGATAGTTTGGGATCTCAATCCGCATCTTTGTAATTCTCATTTAAACTCTAGGGCTATGCCCTCTCTTTTACCCAAAAAAAAAAAAAAACCAGGTGGGGATTTTTTTAATCTTTAACACACCTATAAGATTCTGAATATGTAAGATAAAAGAAGCAAAACTTCAACAATAACAATAGAAGGAGGAAAAAACATAAAGAAACACTATAAGCACCCACAAACTAAGGACACCATTTCTTTCACTGTTACAGACTTGGAGTGATGATGGGCCATTACAGGAATGGACGTCCCTGGCTTCACAAAATTCATAACACAAAATTCCAAATTGTGAGTGCTAATTATTGAGTTTGATTAAATAAAAGTTGTGGGAGTTCTATAATTGTCAAAATAGCTAAAGCTGATTGAGTTGGCCCAATTGAATACCCACTAAAATGATGAATTTAGGTCACAAATTCTGAACCTTCTAATGAGCCAAAAAGAGTGATTTGGCCCTTGACTGATCTGGTCAACGCATTGGCAGGCTGAAAATAATTTATCTCACTTCACAAAGGGTTTGGATTTTTTTTAAAAAAATAAAATTGATCACAATAATTACAAAAAGGGAAGTATAAATTAATTTTAGTAATGAACTTGATTTATGAAAATTAATTCTCAAAAAATTAGTAAAAATTGATTCTCAGGTAAATATATTATTTGGCAATATTTTAATGAATTTGACGTGAAGAGTATCAGCTTTGTCAATATATTGGATAGGAGGATGGGGGCACAATGTCCAAAATGATATGGAACATATAAATATACTGTATATATTTTTTGGAAGTGTTTTTACTTTTTCCAGACGCCTTCCCTTTCCTCGCTTGTTTTTAGGACTTACGAACACACTCATCCCTGTATCATTTGGAGTTAGAATTCACAACTTTCTCTTTTAGGAGGATGTGAGGTGTTGTTAAGCCAAGACTTTGGAAGGTTTTAGGAATTCACACTTTAAATTCATTTTTGATATAATGTTACTATTTAACTTTAATTTTAAAAATGATACAATCTGATCATATCATTAATACAAGTTAAATTTGATAAATTAGTTGACATGAAAATGACTTCAAAAATTATTAAAAAAAAACAAACTGTTAAACCCAAAAAAATATAGACAATAATTAAAAAAATTATGAAATTGACCAAGAAAATTTTATTGCATCCATTTCTGTAATTTTGAGGTTATTTTTCTGTCATTTTCTGGTAAACTAGTTATTAAAATTAACTTTTGTTAATGATAAAACCAAATTATATAGTTTTCAAAAGTTAAAGAGAAATATTATATTAAAAATGAGTTTAAGAATCCCAAACACTCATAAACCTATAGTGTATGAGCTAATTTACTTTGTTACCCTTAAAAATGCATATGGTTGCCCAATAAAAAGCTTTCATTACCGAAAATATAAAGAAAGAAAGAAAGAAAGAAAAGCTTGAACTCTAGAATTACTAATAATTAGCGCTTCTTACAAAAATTAAAAATTAATTCTTTGAAGAATTTATAACTTGATCCAAAATTTTGTGACGTTGAGTTGCCTTCAAAAACAAAAAAAAAAGGAGTATGCGTGACGTTGGGAAGTTTCATAGATACTTTATGGGACATAAAATAAAAACCTGAGACTCAAGCCCTTATGATTGAATTATTTTATTCTAAAAAATTTCAACTATTAATCTTTGACTTTTTAATTTAGTTCATATCAAATATAAGACTTCACATATTATTAAAAATACTCAGAAAACTCATTTTTTTTTTTTTGCCGTCTGTGTGTAACAATCAAAGATATTTAATACTCACTCTGTTCAAAAATGTAAAATATTTTTTAAGAAGTTGGATGTTCAAAAATGTAATGTATTTTTAATCTTTTAAAATGTAATCATTATTTTTTTTAAAGTGTCTCTATTGAATAAATCACTTTATATTTATTTTAAAGTGATACAGCTTATTAAATAGGGATAAATTGAAAAAATATGATTAATTTCAAGATAAGTAATTATTTTATTAGGAGTAAAATTTAATTAAAAATAACTTATATTTTTAAATGAAGAGAGTACATCAGATGAATTAATGGATTAAAATAGTTAGTTTCTAAATACATAAAACAAATTCTCATTTTCCATTTTTTTAATAGTTCAGATTAAATATCAGGAATGGTGTGGTCTCAAGTTAATGATTTATATGAGCATTGCATTGTCTTGACAACGAGAATGGAAATAGTGAACATCCTAATAATGGTTAACGGCTCACGTGTACGTGGAGACTTTTCTACTCTTCTCTTTGTTTTGTTTTGGTGATCTCACAGCATCGCCTATCCTGACATGAACTTGGGGTGTACAGTGCAAACAATCATTTACACAGAAAACTTCACTACAGCAAACCTAAGAGCCATCGTTTCAAGAAGTAAATATATTAAATAATTCAACCCAAAATAACATCTACAATTCATTAAAAGCAACATGCTCCCTCTAATTTCATTTATAAATCATATTTTTAAAAATTAATTTAATCCTATTTATAAATCATGAAGTAACTTTTTAAGCAATATTTAAAAAAATATTTTTAAAATTATCCTTCATGAGAAAAAAAAATAAAATAACATCATTTTTTTTTGAATTTGTTATATTAGAGCATATTTAAAATTTTACATACTTTTATTCTTCATATTTCTTTTGCATTAGTATTGATGAAGTTGATAGAAATTATTTATAAAGAGGACCAAAGAAGTATTTCACAAAAGGTTGGAGCATAATGTAAATCTGCAACTTCAGGTGTCAATAACATAGACTCCCGTTTACAAAAAGCTTCTATATACTTCCCAACCTACATGAATGGATATGGTATAAGTAAAAAAAACAATTTTCACGCCATGTAACGAAAACGCATTGTAAATTAACAAGAGCATTCTAATGGATATATAAGCAAAGATTTCAATCGAAAGACGTCTCAAAGCCGAACGAAAAGGTACAGAAACAGAAATGAAATTTTGCAGAAAAATCAGCAAGTAATCTTCAAGTAAAAAGTAATAATAAGTAAATTCAATCCAAAGAGGAAATCTAGTAGGAAAAACAAATAAAAACTTTACTGATTCAAGTCAGGGCAATAACTCACTCTCAAAATATTAATTGGGCTAAAATTCGTTTATCAAATTAGTATAAAGTTATCCATATTATTGAGAAGTTTTAAGCCTTTAGCATTCATAAACTAGAGTTCAAAAATCAGATAAATAACCTAGTCATTCTACAATAGGCAATAAAAAAAGCTAGATAAATTATAATCAAGTCAAATGAAGATTACAAAATTAACTATGCTTACATATAAGAAGAAAAGTAGACAAAACAAAGTCAGCAACCTATTAAAGTCAATCAAATTCCTAGGAAAGGTAACGTTACAGCTACAATATTATCTCCTCAATATCGAACGCAGAGTGAATACGCATTAAAACACTTGTTATGAGAGACTGATTATGCATTAAAAAAATAAACGGAGTGCAAGCAAACACAAAGTGAATATGCAAAGTCCAACTCAGTATGAATAATAAAATGCGAAAAAAAAAAGAAATAAAGAGATGGACTTACTGGCTATCTCGAATTGAGAGAGAATGAGAAGGAGAAACGCAAAGAAAACACATACTGAGAAGGAGGGACGCAGGTCGAAATAGCACGGCACGGCACACGCTTTGCTCGTCACTCTCAGTCGCACACGCTCTGCTGCACAATTGAGCTCGCAAACGAGAGAGGACAGAGTAGAGAGTGACGGCAAGGGAAGGGTCAGGAGATGGGTGGAAAGGGGAAGATTGAAGTTGCTGAGCCTGAAATGCAAACGGGAGAGGTGAGATCGAGTACAAAAAGGAGAGGCACTAAATGCTGCTAGGGTTCATGGGGAAATGAATGGGAATAGAAGAAAACCTAACCCTTATTCTCCCTCCCTCCCTCAATTCCTTAGTCAAACTTACAAAAAATGAAAAAAAAAACATATAAAAAATATATTCTTGAGCAAGGCCAAATGAGCAGGGCAGCATACATTACTCATTGCCTGACCTTGCTTGTACATTAGTGTGGCTCAAACATGCCCAAAACATGTTGGGGACTATTTTTTTAAGGTGGATTGGGGATAATTTTAATAGGCTCAATCGAGCACAATGGGCAACTAAGCTTCATGAACACCCCTCATTATCATGGCGGTAAATAAAGGTTTAAGTTATGATGATATCGCAAATATTAAGGGTGATGTGGACTTGAGAGATGTCATGAAAGATGATATAACAATGATTAAACAAGTAAAAAAAATTTAATTATAAAATAAATTAGTGATCGAAATTTATTAATTAATAACAAATATTTGCTATCACTAAATTAGTTATGAATTTATTTCTGTCACAAAATTAGTGATGTTATATTCATAATAGAAATTAGTGATGGATAATTTAGAATTAGTGATAGATTTTACTGATTAGCAAGGTACAATTCATCACTAATTTTATTTTTTTTAATAATGCTTTTGATGACATATGTCTTATCTTTAAAACATTCAGCAGATAACTTTTTGAGTCAACTCCATTTTTTTACTCATTTTTCCTTTAGTTTGATTTTACTTGTATTGGTATGATTTTGATTTTAATCGAAAACCAAAAAAACAAAATCACCGTCACGTGTTTGACCCTCAACATTATATTCCCCACCGCAAAAGGCCACACATAATATGGGGCATGCCAAAATACCAGACAATGGGGAAAAAACATCTTTTTTTTTTTAACCTTTTTCAAGCCATATATTATTCACATTGAAAAAATGTGGGACTTTAAGAAAACAAATATTGAACATTATTGGTGATATTTATTATTCATAATTAGTCTCAAACCATTTATCATTGTACTGCTAATCTGTCGTAAACCAGGGAGGTTCTTCTTATTAAATAAAATGTTAAAGATTATTTTTGCCCTTGAATTTTATCACATAGATTCTGTGAGCTCTGGATGTTCTAAACTCGATTTTGGGTTTCGAACGTTTGAGATACAATGAATATATATATATATATATATATATATAGTAATAATGCAAATAGTCTGAAAAAACAAAAGCTCTAACAAAAGAAAAGGTAAAAGGAGCAAAAATAATAGCTTTGCCTCCATTTTATGAGCTGTTTTATTTTGGAGTGATTTGATGTCCGTCCCATAACATAAAATGTTTTGAAAATAATGGCGATTAACCAAAGGACTTTATTTTAAAAGTAGAGGAAATAAAGAAAGCCAGTGCCTGTAGTGTCTCTTTGTCACCTACACGTCTCCCCGTCATCCGTCACCTACTTGTCAAAATGTGTCATTTTCGTAAATTTAGAAGAAAAAATATACAACATCTATAATTTGATCATATCCTCTTGCAAGATCATCAAAGTTTAATTTAATTTACATAAAATAAGGGAGAATGACTTACATTGAAGATCTCAAAATAATCTTTTTAAATATGACTCCCAAATAAAACTGAAAAGAGTACTGTTTTTTTAACTCATCAGGTGGCCAATTGAACAACGAAAGGTAATCAATTATATTGGGTGCTATATGCCTATGAGTAGCAGCGAGCCATCTGAGAAACACAGAAGCATCCACATTTATACCCATTCACTTTAGCCCATAATAATACATGTTGATGTCAATCTCGTCCAACCCCAAAGGAGCATATATATGTAAATATATATATCAATTAATTAGTAATAGTAATCATCTTTTTGAGTCACCTACTTTTCAATATGAGTTTGGATAATGTTTAGAATTAAATATATGCAGGCGAAGCTGCTGTTAAATAGTTGACGACAAAGGAATTTTTTATTAACTAATGTTTATCAACAGAAACTAAATGCGTGTTTCCAATAACTGAGTTGAATTATTCATAACTTATGAGAACCAACCTGAAAATATATAGAGTTTAATTATTTTCATCAATCAAGAATATATCAATCTGGAAATTAAACTCATACATTATAAGTAATTAGCTAGCTGGCTGTTACTTATACTTTAGTAAGGATGGGCTGTCAATATTGAGCATTCTATCTCCTTTTCAGCAGCTCCCGTTGTAATAAAGGTTTTAATTTGATCATTGAAAAGGGATTTTCTTGATCACTCTCCTATTATATTTATTTCTCAATTTATCGATCCTGGAAATTATTTTTTAGAAAAAAAATGTTCTCACAGATTAGAATCGACATTGCAGAAATTTTTTATATGTCTTCGTAAAGTAAACTATTATTATTTTAATATATGGATATGAATGACCACTTTAAATGTTGAAATTAAACACTCAAAGAATAAATTAGTTGAGTCAAGAGAGCTGATCAATTGCGACGACGACAATGATACTACATACGTGTGTGTGTGTGTGTATCATTCTGACATTGATTTATGTTTAAAGCGGATGAGTAGTTGTTGTTCAATTCAATATTGTATTTTTACATATATCAATGTTCATGAGTTAGCTCCATCAACACGATTAACATGTATAAATATGCTGGGAAGGAAGTTCGCCATCAAATTGCAGGCAGTGCAATTAATGGGCCGAACGCCCAAACTATGGGGACAAAAGCCCACTATCCCAAACTACTTTAAATCGAAATTGCACATGCGATCCAAACACCGAACATATCCCTCAACAAGTAAGTGGTTCTAGAGTTGGGAAAAAGGGGCCAGCCCGGCTCTATAGAGCTGGCCCTTGAAGGGCTCGAGCCTAAAAAGGCCAATCCTTTTAAGCCCGAGTTTCCTTTAAGACCCTGATATGCGAAGCCCGACCCTTGACGTAGCGGGCTCAGGGCCGGCCCTGCAGGCTTTAGGCCATTTTAACTATTTTTATTTTTTATAATTTTTTTAATTAAATAAAAAATTACTTCATTCTAATATAATACATAATCAAGAAAGGTACAAAAAAAACTGACTAAATAACATCTAAATGAACTAAAAATACAAATAAAATAGTAGCAATGCAATAAGCAATGGACCGGCTAAGCCAACAAACACCCAATCTAAATTAAACGAGATTGAACCTTGAAGGACTGAGATATGGGACTAGGAGATCGAGAAAAACAAAGAGCACGAGCATAATATGTATATCAGATAGAACTTAGCTCATGAGTCACGATGTGATGACTTGCTGAAGAGCAAGGATAACTTGTAGCAGCAAAAAGGAGAGAAGCATATTGAAGAAAGAAGAGTAAATGTTGAACTGAATGAATTATTATCATAGATCTAGATAAATTAGGGGATTTAAGGTTGTATTTTTTTAGATAATAGCAGCTAAGGATTTTTATATGAAATTTATATCAATTAAGAATTAGTTGTTGTCAAAACCTGAATGAAAAACAAGCTACAATAAACTATTGTTAATTTAAAATGAGTTGTTATTAAAACCTAAATGAATACTTATTGATAAAGGCTAACTTGAATTCACAAGTATCCACTTGAACTTTGACAACAAGTGATCCTTGACTGATATAATTTTTGATCAGTGATTCTTCATTGCTATTTTTTCTTTTTTTTTGCCTTCCATCCTCAATAAATATGAGCTGATATGTGATGTAAAATAAGATTTAATTTAATTTTTTTTCAAGTCTAAAAAGAGTGAAAATTATGAGAATTAATTAAAAAAATATGTATATACAGGCTTAAACAGGCTGGCCCTCGGTCTTATAGGGGCGGCCCATTTAAACCCTAGATTAAACGGGCTTAAACGGGCCAGCCTATTTAAGCCCGATTTATCATTTTGGAATTATATTTGCAAGTCCAGCCCTACCTTTATATGGGCTTAAACGGGCTAACCCGACGGGCTCAGCCTATTTTTCTGGCTCTAAGTGGTTCCCAAAAGATGAGATGTTAAAAATACAAGATATTATGAATTTTTAAGGTGAAATTAATGAAATTTTTTTAAAAAAATTCTAAATTAAGGTTATAAATAATAATATTTTTTTAATAAAGATACTCTATTAAATAAGGATAAATATAAAAAGAGTGTATAATTTTAAATATAATTAAATAACTCATAGGAGCTGTAATTTAGTTAAAAATATTTTATAATATTGAACAGAGAGAGAATTAGGTTTTAGTTATTTGGTAAGAACAGTTATCAATATTTCTTATTCTTTAGTCATTGTCCTTAGTGATAAAAAGATTGTAGAAATGTACTCATAATTTGCTATTAGACTTTAGTCCTTTGATCAAGAGAAGTTGAAATTCCTATATATTCTTAAATAGTCACCATCCTCCACATGTTTCATTTCAAATTTTTAAATTAAACGCAAATTTGTCATTTGGCAAAAAATAAATATGTCAGACATATTCCTAGCTACCACACAGTAATAATCACATTCAAAAATAACTCAAAAATATTTGCATATTCAGTGACTTTTTTGTTATTCACATATTTCAAAAATATTTTTTTGTTATTTTCCGTTAATAATTCTCTATCCATGATCATGTTACGAACTCTTTTATTTAATTATTTATACTTTCTAATCAATGTCTGCTGAATTTAGTTAATTAATGCATCCTTGCCAATTCCAATAGTTGGATGTGGGGGCTCCCCTTCCTATCTTCTTTCCACCTTCTTCGTTTTCTAACCATAAGATGAATATTATGGATGGTTTGAATTTGATCTTTTATAAAATAATTGTTTTTACTTTGTTTAATTGCAATTTTAAAATGTTCATATTAAATTTTAACAATTTTAATTTGATTATTTATATTTTTTATAATTTAACATTTCAATAATAATTTATATAAAAAATTAAATATGAACTGTCCAGATCTTAATTTAATTGTTAGAAAAGGAAAACAAGGGAAAGAGGAGATAATTATCTCCCATTAGATGTGCCGATATGAATCACTATATATATATATATATATATATATATATATATATATATTAAAGTGGGTTTACTCTTTTTCTTTCTTTCTTTTTATTCTATTTGTCTCCCAAATTTGAGGGAAAAAATAAAAAAACAATTATTTGATCCTTATATTTTTAACTCAATTATAACTCAGTTTTTGAACTTTAATTCATTGTAACTCAATCCTTATAATTTTAACTCGATTATAACTCAGTCCCTAAACTTTACCTCTTGCAATTCAATTTCTATAGTTTCAACCATTTAAATATTGATCCTTATATTTTAAAAAATAAAATTATAAATATTAAAAATATTTTAAACTTTTAATATTTATAAAGATTAAAAGGGATAAGTAATATGAGATGTTACAATCAAATCAAAACTTTAAGAACTAAATTATAATGAGTCAAAGTTCAGAGACTAAATTACAACTGAATTAAAACAACAAGAATCAAATAATTAATTTTTTCAAAAAGAAATAACACCTTTAGTTGGTTGGGATTAGGTATGTTATGTTTAAAAATATAAAAAGAAGAAAAGAAGAAAACAAAAAAGAAATAAGACATATTGAGTCTATTGCAATAAAATTTTCTAGAGTTTTTTTATTGTAAATAAATATATTTTTATTAAAGACAACTATATTCGATACATGATCGGATATTAAATATAAACATTTTTCCAAGTGAGAATTTGAATATTAAGTTGTTGGTAAAAGTTAATTGAGTTGTTGTGATTGCCAAAGTATATCAAATTGATTGAGTTGGCCCAATTGAGCACATTAAAATGATGAATTCAAGACACAAGTTCACAACCTTTAAAAAAGAGTGATTTGGCATTAACTGTTCAAGGTAGCAAGGGTAAAAATAAGTCAGGTCAAACTAGGTTTTGGTCAAATAGGATAAAGCCTATATAGTAAGTCAAAAGCTTGAGCATAGCTTGAAGCTTATATAAAGCTTTTTTCACGACTGATGCCTCAGCCTACCTAAAACCTAGCCTAACCTAAAAGCTTATTTAAAAATCTACTTAAAAGTAAATATGTTAAATAGGCTTGCATTTTAGTTTTAAACATATCAAAATAGTTTATAATTATTAATCTGCAATATAAAACATAATTTATCAATTACAATATATAATAATTAAAAAAAATTACTAACCATAATACAATAATAAAGTAATAATATTAAAATTGATATATAAGTTCAATCTGACTGAAAATATAATTAGACATAAAAAAGAATAGATTGATTAAAAATTAAAAGGGTGAAACTGATCTGCGTATATATTACATAATATATGTGTATGTATAAATAGGCCAGCTTATTGGGTTCATAGGCCAGGCCTTGAAAAAATAGGTCTGGCCTATTTAACTAAATAGGCTTTAATTAAAGGTCTAAATCTAACCAAAACATATCTAATAAATAGGACAGGCTAAGTCTACAATAGACCAAGATTCTCTATTCCCACTTCATAAGTATTTGGATTTTTTAAAAAGAAAAAAAGAAAATCGAGCACGACAATTTAAGAAAAGACAATATAAATTTAATTTCAGTAATGAATTTGATTAATGAAAATTAATTTTGGAAACATTATTAAAAACTAATTCACACATAAATATATTATTTGGTAATATTTTAATGAATTGGACGTGCAAGAGAGTCGAGTATATATGTTTGTCAATATATAGGAGTGAGGAACTCGAGCAGTAGTAGACCTAAGACCCTAATCTAGTAGGGGCAATCTATTTAAAAGAAAAGATAACTATTGTCATATCATAGGAAACTATATTAATATCATGTAAAATTTATATATAATTAAATATTTACATACCTTACAATTGTTGTCGACGTGGTTTCATATTTTGAAACTATTGAATAGTCAATTCATTGTTAATATTGTTAAAAACATTCTTTTCAATATAGATCACCAAGCAATCATTCATCCATTTATTCCTCATTTGGTTGCATAACCGATTTTTCACAATGTTCATGGCAAAGAATGCTCTTTCTACTATTGTTGTAGCAATGGGTAAAATCATTACTAACTTCAATAGAAGATAAAAAAGCGGATAAACAACATGTCTTCCCATTTCAACTAATTTTTATGCAAGACTATTAATATCTTTTAGAGATGTAAATTCAACACTGCTACGCATATCAATTATGTAAGTCTCAAGCTGATTGTCAAGTATCACTAAATCAGTTGAAGAAAAGTCATATGGATAAAATTTGGCAAACTCAATCAATTTGCTCTTATCAAAACTAGAGAACGAGTTTCCTGGATTTAAACAAGCCATGCAAAGGAGCAATTCAGTATTTATCTCAGTGAAACAATCATTAAGTTCTTGTAGTTGCCTGTCTATAACAGTATAAAATAATTCAACACGATAATGATGTTCTACTATAATATCTTGAGCGTTACCTTTACGACGTGATTTCCCTTTAGACAAGAAAAAGTCTTCCATGTTTGGAACATCAATATCATGCAAATTGCAAAATAGAGTTACTTTATCTAATAAAGACTCCCATCTACTATCTCTCATAACTTGTTGCAATGTTAACCAAATTCATGGCATTGATAATATCGTGATCTTTTCTTTATAATGCCTATGACAATTCATGTGAAATACCCAGTAAATGTTTTATTAGATGTAAAGTAAATGAAAAATCAAAAGCTTCTATCAACTATAAGAGACCATTAGCCTCAGCTCTTTGGTCTGCAATTGAACCATCTTCCTTTATAATTTCAAGCACATCAATCAGAGAAGAATACATTACTGTTAGATTAACCAAAGTTGCATAATGAGAACTCCAACGTGTATCAACACCTCGTTTGAGACTAACTTCTTGGTTCAAGCCTCGTCCAGTGGAAATTTTTTCATTTTTCAAAACTTCTCTAATTTTAACTATTTATTTTTCAAGAAGCATATCAAGTCTTTTGCAAGAATCCCCAACAAAATTCAATAAAGTAGACACCAAATTGATAAGAGAAGCAATTTAAATATGATTCTTATCAATGGCAACTAAGGTAAGTTGTAATTGATCAGCAAAGTAAGGTACATAAAATGCACATGAATTTTCTTTCAAAATCAAACTTTTGAGACCACAAAATTCACCTTGCATGTTACTAGCACCATCATAACCTTATCCACGGATGCTAGATATACTCAACCCATGTGTGCTAAACAATTTATCAATTACCTTTTTCATTAATAAAGCTGTAGTATCCTTAACATGCATTATGTCAAGAAATCGTTCAACAATACTTCCTTTTTTATTACCATAATGCAAAGCAATAGCCATTTGCTCCTTATTTGAATTGTCACGTGCCTCATCAACAATAATAGAAAACAATTCATTTTTAAGATCATTAATAATTGCATTAGTGGTCTCTACAGCAGCAGCATGAACACTATCCTTCTAAATATTATGAGCAGTTAAATGACTATTTTCAGGAGCTTTGTCTAAGACAATATTTTTAATTAATTCATTGTGATTAGCAAGAAACTTTAGAAGGTCAAGGAAGTTACCTCTATTAGTTGACATACATGATTCATTATGACCATGAAAAGCTAATCCTTGCTTCAAAAGAAAGCGAATGCAGTCAATTAAAGCTATCAATTGCTTTCGGTGTAAGTTTCAAACTTGTTCATCTTGCTTGGCAATTGCAACCTCTCTGTGTTGATTTTGATTCATCAAATCTTGCCATTTCTTCTAAGCAATATTGTGAGCACTATTAGGGCCTCCAACATAAGATAAGAGTCTTTCTTTTTTATTCCAATTTGTAAATCCTTCCATAACAAATGAATCACCACCAGATTGCTTCCCAAAATTAGGTCTAAAAAGGTAACAACACAAGCAAAATGCTGCATCTTTTTCTATGCCATACTCTAACCAATTATCAAATTCATTAAACCAAGAGGGACAAAATCTTCTCAAAGTCTTTTCAATTCTTCTTTGGGGAAAATTATGTTGAATAGGTTGACATGGTCCCTTTTGTAAATAAGCTCTTCTTATCTTATCCCTCTTATTAGGACAATAGGATGAAATTTTAATCCATTTTTTTAGGTTTGATGGCAACTCTTCTAAAGATTGATTCTCTTGTTGTTGTTAGTGGTGGTGAGGATTTGACTGATGATGTATGGATGAAGATTGTTGCTCCTCACATGGCAATTTTCTCTTTAAGAATCTTTCCATTTTCTTTTCAAAATTCAAATAATTTCTAATTCACCTATTGTAAATCAAAATAATCTAATCAATATACTAAAAAAATATCTCATCATAAACAAATAATGAACTAAAAATAAAAATTAATTTTATAATTAAAAAATAAGCATAATCTATTGTCTCAAGATTCAAAATAGCTTCTTGGTACAAACAAAAGCAACTCACAATCAATTAGATTTATTTATTTAGAATTCTATTGCAAGCCAACATTTTGATAATCTATTGCAAGCCACTTTTGTCATTTTAATCTTTTATATTGATGTGCAAAAGAAGTTCATTCCACGGTCAGCGCTCACCAACATTATTAAAAAGTAAATCTATTATATAATTATTTAAAAATTAATAAATAACTTTCCATTGTCTTCTACCCATGTGCAAGCCCTCATTTTTCACTAACTTTTCCTTCTCAAATTCACTTTTCCTACAACCTTTTCGTCTTTTCCCTCAGTCAATCCCATTATCTCTTAGTCTCATCTCTGGCTCAGTTGCTCAACCTCTCTTTTTAGTTTACTCTCCAATTCCATGATTTTGTTTCCCCAAATCGACAAATCCAAACATGAAAATGAATTTTTTTTCAACTCACAGCTCTTGACTGCTTACTCTATATTCATAATCAAGGAGAAAATTGAAGAAAAACTAGAAAGTACCTGAGTTTGGTGTGTTCTTTTTTTTTTTTTGGTTAAAGATTGAAGCTATAGTTCTCCAAATTCTTGTTCTTCGGTTCTCCGCCTTTGTGAGTCTGCCACTACTTCTTTTGCATATGGGGCCAGTTGACTATTAGGGTATAATTTTTAAAAGTTAAGTTTTTTTAAATTTCATTATTTAAAATAATTATTCTTGAGAACTGGAGTTTGTCGTTTTGATTCCCTTCTACTTAGGTGAGGATCTATTGTTCATTTTTTGTTTTGTGGGCTTTGTTGCAAAAGATTGGATTTGAACTAAGTTTATTGCTTTGATTTGGACTAAATTTATTGCTTTGATTTGGACTAAATTTCACTAGGTTCAAAAAAAAAGATGAGTGGGAGCAGGATGTAAAATTTACCATATATACCCATGTAATTTTTTTATTTTGAGGGGGGGATTTGCCCACACTGACCACTGCGTAGGTCCGCCACTCACTCAAAGGATCGGATTTCTATAGAGCGTGAAGATTTGAGCTGGGGAGAGCTTCGCGTCTCTCTGTTTCCTTTCTAGAACTCTAGGCATCTAGTTTTTTCTTCTTGATCTTTTTTCTTCTCTTTCTTTTCGATCGGTGTTTTCTTTTGGTCTCATTTTTGCTTGTTCCTTGCTTGATCTTGTGGTTGTTTTCGTTTTCTATTTAAGATGTTTCTTCCTTCTTATAGTTGGCCTCATGTTTCTTTCTATCATCGACACTTTCTTATTTTTCGAGTTTTAAATGATCGTTCTCTTCATATCTCCAAGTTACAGTCTCTTCTAAATGTGTACTGATGTCTTAGAGGTCCTGTTCTTGTGGTTCAACATCAAGGGCCTTTTTTTGTTGTTTTTTTGGGTTTTGAATCAGATCTCTTAAGTTTGTTTTAAGTCATAGTGTCTAGCTTTTTCAAGATTTTACTTCGTCGGTGTCCTCTTGGTATGAATCTTTCTCATTTTCCTTGAATTCTCCTACTCGTTTTTGTGTCTGGATTCGTATTCTAGGTCTTCCTTCAACTTACTACTCTGTTTCTATGGCTTCTTTCATTAGAGATAAGCTTGGTTCCTTTTTAGACTTTGACTGTTCTTGTTTGTCTTCTAATGTTGGATTACGTATTTTTGCCCATGTTCCCAACCTTTCTTCCCTTCCTCCGAACCTAATCTTATATTCTCATCTTGGTGAAGTTTTTGAAGTTTCTATTTTCGTGGAAAATGTTGGCCGACTTTGCTCACATTGTCTGCATGTCGGTCACTCTGCTTCTAGATGCTTGAAGTCAGTGTCTTTTGATTCTATCAAGAATATATTCGGGTTGGTTTTTTAGGCCATTCTAAAACGGTGATAATATAATTTAATGGGTCGGGCTACTAATCAATGGGACAGATATATTTTAGCAAATGCTTTGGACCTGGGTTTTGAACTGGATATTGCAAGCTTGGTTGCCAAAAAAGCTCGCATTGCTGCACCATGATGCAGAGGCTCATCGTGGGTCATGAAATGGGCAGTGTCATGATACACACCAACTTTCAGGCTACTTATGTTTTTTGTTGTTTTCTTCTGTTCCTGTCAAGTTTCTACATGACAGCCGTTGGTTTAATCTTCCCTTGAAGTTGTGAATATGGAGAACATCAACGCCTTTGGGATGGCGAGAGTCTGCTATTATGGTTAGACTTTTTAGCCTTCTCTTTGAAGACTTTATTTTCTCTTCTCTGTACCTTGTTGGTACCTTTTCTTGTGGAGAAGGCCCTCATTTATTATTGCATTGGATGTATTCAAGCTAGTTGATCTCCAAGTTCTTCATGGTAGCAAGTGTTTCCACGCACTCATATCCTCATGCTGGACCAAGAATCCAATGGCCTGTTTTTTATTTTTTTTGTTCTGTTACTCTATGTTTTATGTTTATAGTTTTGCGTTGGGCCCAATTGTTTCCATCAATTGGGCTTTTAAGTTGTAAGGACCGTTTGACTTGTTGAACAAATTGACTCACATTCAATCAAAGAGAGAGAGAGAGAGAGATTCAATATAATGACCAAAACGGTGTGTTTTCATCCATGTACCGAATCTGCACCATATAAGTTTAGCATACAGGTTTTTGAGAACATTTTATATTTACATACATTTATGTTAGCCGATTCTTATAGGAAAATGTGACACATACACGTTCATTACACTTACATAGTTACATAGTTACCCTTTACCTCACTTGAAGTTAGAACTCACAATTCTTTTTAAAAAGGTGTATATTACAATAAAAAAAGCTCATGGGAACATTTATTTTTATTTTTTTCAAAATGTTTCAAACATAATCTAAATGCAGGTGCTTTCTTATATAGAATTTTTCAATTTTTTAAAATATATGTTGAGATTAAAAATACATTTCATGGGAGAAAAAGCTTGAACTCTAGAATTCAGGATTATCATAATGTACTTCTAATCTTTTCTTATTTTGAGATTCTATAATGAAAGAAAACTACTGTACTATTTAATTAGTTATTTGTGCATTATAATTCATTTATACTCAAATTTAGACTAGGCATGCATTCTTCGCCAAAAGTTAGATAAGCTAAAATGAACAGTATAATTAGAAGATTAGGATAAGACGGCCTAGATTTTGATAAAATTTTATTATATTTTTAATAAATTATTATTTGGATAGGCACATCATTTAAAATAAAGATAATCTTATAATTATCATTTTAGCAAAAAATAATTTTTTCTATAAAAATTACAGGTTAAAAATTTTAAATCTTAATTACTAGAATCACTTTTAAATGATCTAAATTCCATGACGCTGTCCACACGAAATGAAACCAAAAACATTTCATGGAAAAATTCGAGGAAGTTTCCTTCGTGCCACTGCATCTCGAGTCTAATCATATTTTTAATGAATTATTATTTTAATAGGCACATAATTTAAAATAAAGATGATCTTAGAATTATCACTTTAGCAAAATATAATTTTTTTCTATAAAAATTACATGTTAAAAATTTTAAATCTTAATTACTAGAATCAGTTTTAAATGATCTAAATTCTATCACGCGGTCCACACGAAATGAAACCAAAAACATTTCATGGAAAAATTCGAGGAAGTTTCCTTCGCGCCACTGCCTTTCCAGTCCAATTATCCTTTGACTTGCTTTTACTCATACATGATATTTCAGAATATATTTTTTTATTATTTAAAAATAAATTATTTATTTGCATTTTTAGTAGCAATGTATTGGTGTATCGATCAGATCTTGACTATTTAAACGGATCAAATTTGAATGTTGAGGGACGTTGAGAGGTTGGCCGCTGAGGGGATCCGATTCCATCATCTATTAAGCATCTTCTCCGCGTCCGTTCCGTCACGCGCTTATATTTAAAGACTCATTAAACTGTCAATTGTACAATAATATCACACTCATTCATTACATAATATCGACTTCACTCAAATATCATTTTTGGGGGAATACCAATTCTTTTTTAATTAAGTTAATATTTAAAGAAATTAAATATAAATTGTGGTAGTATATACCAATGATTAGAACGTAACACTACTATAACTTGAAAAAAAAAATGTTTTTAAAGGTATCATATCACGAGTCATCAATAAATAAATAATTTTGCCTGTATATTTTGATAAAACTAGATGCCGGTTCTATATACATGGTATGAAAGTCTAAAAATAAAAAGAGATTACATGTAATCAAAAAAAGTTGTGCTGTTGGAATTTTTATTTTTTTATATGATTACCTGATAAAGTCAGATGCAAGTATTATTGGTCTGATAAAGGTAGCGCTTTTAAAGGTGCTTTATCACGTATCCACACGAATTCAAACTTAAGATTTTTTATTTAAGTTGTTATATATAGCTGCTTACACTAATACTGGCACTTGTTGTTGAGTTGTAGAAAAATTTAATATAGTTTACCTTCATATTTCGCAGCCATCCAGATAATTGCATTAATTTACCAATTTGACTGAAAGAATTACATATTTTAAACCTCGTTCAATCTTTAAACTAGAAAATTTGTCGCACTTTATGTAACAAAGTGCGCCAAAAATGTTATTATATTTTAATAAATTATTATTTTAATAGGCAAATAATTTAAAATAAAGATAATATTATAATTATCATTTTAGCAAAATATAATTTTTTCTATAAAAATTACATGTTAAAAATTTTAAATCTTAATTACTGGAATCAGTTTTAAATGGCCTAAATTCCATGACGTGGTCCACACGAAATGAAACCAAAAACATTTCATGGAAAAATTCGAGGAAGTTTCCTTCGTGCCACTGCCTCTCCAGTCCAATCATCCAGTCCGAAAAAATATATTTTGAAATATTATATATGAGTAAAAGTAAGTCAGTCTTAAGCTAGATTTTGAGTAAACATACTTAGTCTATTTATATAAATAAATTTAATTATAAATTTAAATATGATCTTTTTGTTAAACTGACCAAGCTAAAATTTAAACAGGACAGATTGTGTGTTTTTACAAGTAAGGTTAGGACTATTTAATAAAAATATTAATTATATTAAAATAAGCAAATAGATCTGTAGAGACATGACGTTTGTCCTATTTAAATTTTGATGTGATTTGTTAATAAAAAATTATGTTTAAATTTATAATTAAGCTTATTTCTATAAAAATTATGTTTAATAAAAAAATTCATTTTATCAATTGTATGTATTAATTTGGATTCTTATGTTTATTAGACTAAAAATAAAAATAAAAAATAATATATATTTTAATAAATGTAAAAATTTTATTGATGTATAATTATTGTTAGAAAGTTATTTATATTTGGGACACTGATTTATTTCAAAAAAAAAAGTGTTTCATAAACTTGTACGGAGGGAATACAACTAGCGCGTGAATGTCTAACGTTGTTCGTTTGGGATGTGTGATGGCTGCATTGGTCCTCATGACTTCTAAAATGTACTCATCCAAATTCGGTAAAATAGATACTTACATACATACATACATATATTCATCCAAATGATGGAACATCGCGGTGCATTGAAAAAAAAAAAAAATTGAAAATCCAACCCCCAACAAAGTCAAAGAAGGGGGACAAGCTCGTACACTAGATGTTCATCCCAATCATGCTTGTTTTATACCAAAACTCCAAAATGTATTACCTTCATTATTTGAAAATTAAAAACTAATTTCAAATGTACGTAAGCAAAAGTGTATCATAGTCATGGTTGTTAAAGCCATATTTGACTTGTAGAATCGCATGCTTGATGCTTTTACGTTTTTGCATATTTATTATACTTGGTTAACTTTTAAATAGAAATAAAAATCTGCAAACTCCAAAGGAAATCACATAAAATTGTAGCTGTGGTATACTTGCGACTTTTTACTACTCCTTTTACATGACGGATCTATAAAAATGACTTATTGGCATTTGGGATATAATTTATTCTAAAATAATATTAATATTTTTTATAAAAATAATTTAAATATTTATTAAATTATATTATGAATATAATATAAGAAAGTTAAATATTTAAAAATGGATAATATA
This sequence comes from Prosopis cineraria, assembly GCF_029017545.1. NCBI lineage: Eukaryota > Viridiplantae > Streptophyta > Magnoliopsida > Fabales > Fabaceae > Prosopis > Prosopis cineraria. The sequence goes on from NW_026555338.1 coordinate 21,633,571, forward strand.
TAAAATTATGATACAATAAAAATTGTCTTTAAACAAAAAAAATTGTTATATCTACTAGAATCATGTTTCTATTTTTATTAAATAAAATTTATATAACTCTTTTGCATGGAAGAGAATTTTTTCTAAATTATGATTCATCCATTCTCAAACTATTACTATTTAATATTATAAGACATTGATAAAATTTTAGCTTTATAGGTCTTACATTTTTTTAACTCCGCCTATGTTTATAGCCAGTCCCAAGCCCGGGTAAAGGAGGAGGGTTGTATTAGGCCATCAACAGCCAATGTAAAACTTTGTTGAATCTATCATGAACATGGACAATAGACAAATGAGCACGTACGCGAAAAAGTGAGGGTGACACCTATTGAGGAAAAAATGGTAGAAAATCAGTTGAGATGGTTTGGGCATGTACAAAGAAGACCAAGGGAGGCACCGGTGAGAAGAGTGGAACATATAACTTTGAGTCCGATTAAGAGAGGTAGAGGAAGGCCTAAGAGAACACTCTTGAAAGTTATTGAACGCGATCTGTTAATTAATAATATTCTTAAAAGCTTGATAAATGATAGAGCACAATGACATCTTGCAATCCATGTAGCCGACCCCATCTAGTAGGATAAAGGCTTGTTGTTGTTGTATAGGTCTTACATTTTTAATGACGAAGACAAGTGAAACTTTTTAAGGGGGTAGTAAGCTTTTTTTATAATTATCTTATGTACTCTTTTCCTAACTTGTGTTATAATGTTAATATATACTCATTCCATTTAAAAATATAAAACATTTTTAATCAAATCTCATCTTCAATAAAGTAGTTTTCTACTTTCAAACTAACCATATTTTTTCATATTTACTCCTATTAAACACCTTATAATAAATATAAAGTTATTATTAATATGAGTATTTTTGAAAAAAAGCAATGATTACACCTTAAAAGAGTAAAAATGCTTTATATATATTTTTTAACATCCAATTTCTCAAAAAATATTTTATATTTTTTAATAAAGGGGGCATAAGAGAGCAATTGCCACCACAAATCCCAAAATAGAGAAATTCCCTAGTTGGATTTACACCAAGGATCAATTATTTGCATCCATCTATAATACTATAAAGGATAAAGGTATAAATTTAGCCACAAACCATTTTTTGATGAATATCTGGTAGCCTAAACTATCAGATGGTACAAAATAAATCACAAATTTTTAAAAATGGAGCATCCATTATAATATTTAGCCACGAACTATTTTTTGAGGAGCGTTGGGCAACCTCTACTATAAAAAAATGGATCCTCCAACACTTTTTCCTCAATTTTGACCAAACATCGATTATTTTTATACTTATAAGGCCCACAAAGCATTAATCTCTCAATTTTCTTGCCTTCGTCCTCAATCTCAACTCAAAAAAAAAGATGTTTAAAAAGTTCTTATTTGAAGATATTTATGAAGACGACGCTAACAAAGTAAAAGAAATAATTTATGACTAACTTAAGTTAGAATCAAGCTTTTCTCATACATAGTAAAATCAAGCTTCTACTTCATTGGTATCGTCCTTATAAATTTCTTCAAATAAAAACTCATTGAACTTCTTCTTTTGGAGCTTATATTAAGAACAAAGGCAAGAAAATTAGAGAGATTAATGATTTATAGGCCTTATAAGTATGAAAATAAATGGTATTTGGTTAAAATTGAGGGGAAGGTATTGGATGATATGTTTTTTATAGTAAAGGCTAACCAGTGCTCTTAGAAAAAGAGTTTGTGGTTAAATTTGCACCTTTACCATGCTGAGTGTCGCGCCCATGTCCTGCCACATATCATTGTAAGCCTCATATAACGTCCATTAGCTTAAGTTAACGGAGGGCTACTGGATACTTCATTTTTGAAAGTTCATGATTTATTTTGCACCATCTGATAGTTTAGGCTATAAGATGCTCCTTGAAAAATAGTTTGTAACCAAATTTGCTACTTTACCCTACTATAAAGTACAATGACTATCACTACTGATCTATAGTTTTTTTATCAGTGGAGGAAGCATATAAGAAGTATAATGATACAGTATGCAAATAAATAATATTTTATAATAATCTTTTTTACATTTTTAATATGTGCAAGGTAATAAATTGTTTACATCTTTAGATAAATTCTTAGGCAGATCGGATACACCACATCATTTGTAGTAAGGGTGTTCACGGGACGGGACCGGGACACCCCTGTCCCGTGTCCCGTCCCGAAAAAAAGATCGAAATGGAATTTTGGTCCCGTGTCTCGTCCCGTCCCGTTAAGAGTCGGGACGGGACTGGGACAAGATCGGGACGTCCTGCCGTCTCGATAAATGGAATAATAGCGAAAAAAATTTGGATAATAACGTTCATTAAAATTTTAAATCATATAATTTATTAAGTTTAAAATCAAAACAACACAAGCACATAAATAATAATAATTTAAAATTAATTATTGAATTATATTAATCATAACTATATATTATAATAACAAATACAAGTGATCTTTATGCTATAAGATTAACAACAACAGGTAAGTCAAACACAACATCAAATCATTATTCTTTTACTTTAGTGAAGATGTACTAAGCTAATTACTTTTCTAAAAATAAGCAAAAAATATGTTATAAATAAAGGTTATTAAATAGATAGATATAAGAATAAATTATATTAATATAATTAATATATTATAAAGAAAGATATCGCCATATTTACTCCATACCATTAAAATTATCAATATAAAAAAACTTTAATTTTAAATAAGAATTACTAGTATTAAAATTATAATTGATGTAATTAATATAAGTATAAATTATATTAATATAATTAATATATTTAAAATAAAAATAATATATATAATATTCGGGACGGGACGGGACGTCCCGATGGTAATCCCGTGTCCCGTCCCGTCCCGAACTCCTTTCCTGTCCCGTCCCGTAAAGTCCCGTCCCGATTATTTTCAGGTCGGGACAAGACCCATCCCGATATGATCGGGACGATATCGGGCCAATCGGGACGGGTCTAGGCTAAATACCCCTAATTTGTAGTCTATTCAATAAAAACATGATATTCATGTCATTAAATATAAATTGATTTTGACATTAATGATAGTAAATAGAGAAAAAGAAAGAATTTAAATATGCATTTTGTATAAGAATAAAATCAATTAAAATAATATTATATAATATTTTATTTAAATGACTTGAGATATTTTAATTGGATATATTACAATGATGTGATGTATCCAATTTACACAAGAATTTCTCTATAGTTTTAATATGCACAAGAGTATAAAAAAAAAAACAAAAATTATTATTAAAATAATTAGTAATACATGAGGTGCATGAGGTAATAAATGGGGCTTTAGCAAATTTAGTCAATATTATATGGCTAAATAAAACTAATAACCCACCCTTTTCTAAATTAAAATAATGCCTGTTTCCTAATTTATTTTTGATTCAAAAGACAAAACTACTTTTAAACATCACAATACCCTAATTTTTCTTGTTAACATTGGTTTCACTTTCACCTATCCAAAGAAGTGGAGATAACACTACGCTCTTGATCACGACAGCAAAAAAACTAATAGTAGATGGCAGAATAGAACACACCAATAGATAAATGAAGTTAGAGATTCAGCTAGGAGACCACCGCAAACACGAGGCGAGGCAGACTAGAAGCCACAGATTCAGATTGAAAAATCATGAATGTGAGGTGAGGAAGTCTGAAATTGCAACTTCTACACAAAGCCACACTAAAGTTGCAGATTTAGGGTGAAGAAGTTTGGTCAGACTTTGTTACAAAAGTCAAAGTTTAAGTGAGGGTTTTTTAAGATTTTGTTTGATCTGTTTTGGAAAAATAATTATGTGTTTTTCATGTTATTGATTTGCGATACCATATCATTGATATACAACTGTATATCAATTATAAACAAGTTTATGTCTGATTATCTAATTATATTGATCTACGATAATCTATCAGTAATATACTATTATATATCATTAATATATAAACCATTACAGTAAAAACTTACCAATTTGTTTATCATTGATATACAACTGTATATCAATGATATAATATTGCAAATCAATAATGGAGTTTCATTTTTAATGTCTAATGTTCTCTTCATAATATCTAGGAAAAACAAAGAAGGAGAGAGAGGAAAAGCTCTACAATGAAGATGGTGATCCAGAAAAAATTAGATAAAAAATTCTAATGAAGAAAAGCATTATATGAGACATGAATATGATGATCCAAAAAAATCAGATCCAAAAATCTAATGAAAAAATTCAAAGATGATAAATTAGAGAGGAAGCATGCACAATATAATTTTTAATGATAAAAATAAAAGATCCAATTAGTTAAAAATTAATTAAATCAAATATATTATGTTTTAATAATAAATTTATTCTGAGGATAAAAAGGAAAAACATATCTAATTGATTTTATGAATGAGTCATATTTCAAAATATTTAAAAACCTCATCCATAATTTATAAGAGTTGTATATTTTGAGGCCATTGAACTAATTTTCTCGGTAATAAATTATGAAATGAAATTTTTTATTTAAATTATTAATATAGACGATGGAAGAATTTAAAATGAACTTAATCCAACAATTTACTAAATGAAAAATTTGGCTCCCATGAATACTTTGTACTATATTTGTTCCTGATATATTGTTATGTAAATTTTAATTTGAATGGGACAAAAGATTATAGAATAAAATAAGTTATTATTTATATTTTTAAGGGTAAAGAGGAAATTTGGCTTCTAAATTATAGGTTTAAGAGCATCTGAAACCTTCAATTTATTTTTAGTATGAAGTTTTCTTTAATTTTTAAAAATAGTGCATTTTGATTCTTATCATGAATAAAAATTAACTTTGATGTTAACCAAAAAATGACAGAAAGAAATTTTAAAATTACATAAAAGCCCAAAAAATTATAGAAAATTACTAAGAAAATTTTATTGATATATATTTTTTATTATTTTATGGTCATCAACTAATGATCCAAATTAATTTTTACTAATGATAGGGTTTAAATTACATCATTTTTAAATTTTAAAGAGAAACATTATACTAAAAATAAATTTGGCATGCGAGACATTCGTAAAACTATAATTTAAATGTTGACTTGCTCTTTTACCTTATTTTTAATATGAATAGAATAAAAATTTATAAAATAAAAAAAACAATTTTTTAAATTTTAATTTACACGAAGATAATATTTGTGGAGTAACAAATTATTGTTTATATAATTAATATGTATGTGGTAACAAAACTTCAAACAATTTATGCCAAAATAAAACGAGTTATTTATATTTTTACTACACATAAATAGTAATAAGATGTATAAAAATAATAACTTGACATTAAAATAACTTCATTTCATCAGGAAAAAAATAACTTCAAGAACAAATTTAATTTACATAAATTTCTAAATAATGCTTGTAACATCCTTCATCTTTAGAAAGTCTCTTAGAATTATTTTTAGGTTTAAAGATAGGATAATATCGTGTTTAAAATAGTTTAAGATATTTGGAGCTTAGAAAAATAATAATAACATCTTAATTTTTAGGACCTAATTAATATTAGAAAGAAATTATGCCATAGTAATTTAAATTTATCATTTAATTACTTGATAAGAAAGATTTACGCAAAATGAACTAAAATTTAAGGATTTAATTTCAAAACATATTTTCCAAGAAGGAAAAATTTATAAAGTGTATAAAATTGAATAAATAAGATATGATATTTTTAAGAAATTATATTTATTTAAATATTGGTTAAATTATACTAAAATCAAACATAGTTATGATTTATTTTTTTTATTTTTTTAAAAGAATCTTGATTAATAGTAAATAAATTATACTTAAAATATCTAAAATACCACACACACGCACACATATAAATTCTGCAAAAATAAAAAGAAAAAAAGATAAGATAAGAGAAAATAAAAAAATAAAAAAATATAAAGTAACAATATTATTTATATATATATATATATATATATATATTATAATATGTTTTAAAAAAATAATATAACCAACACGTGGGCACGTGGCCCACTATTGCTTTCCAACAGGTGGGCACATGGCCCACTATTGGTTTTGCAAGCGTGTACGCACGGTTTTAACATTAGAGAGATATAGAAATTGGATAGGGATGTTGAGTGATAAATTTAAGACTGTTTTGGGACAATATAAAATAACTTTAGAAAACTCTAAATAACTTTCAGTAATTTTAAGAGCTGTAGAAGTTATTTTTAAACTTCTCTAGAGTAATTTATAAATTAAAGGTGAATTTAGGCAATAAATTATGGCTAAGTAGAATTTATTTTAATTATTTTGGGATAAAAATTTTACTTATTAGATGTTTAGAACTTATAAAATGTGCTCACAAAATATTTAAAGTTAAAAAGTATAATGACTAAGATGATTTAGAGTTGCTTCGTGGAATCTTTGATAAGCTCTAAAGTAAGTAGATAAAACAAAATAAGTAGATTTTAATGAGAGTAGTTCTAAAATTAAATATAACTTTTATGAAAATTTTGGGGTAACTTAAAAATAATAAGTAATTAAATATAAATTTTATGTGACTCTAATTCTTTAAGTTATTGTTTGTAAAGGTATTAAAAATTTCATAGGGGATTCCTCAATTTTATTTTGATGTTTGAGTTGGTTGGAGAATTTTTTATAGAAAGACTTCAAGTTCTTTGAGTAAACTCGAGTCCAAGTAACTTCTTAAAACTGATTCTATATACTCGTGTTGGTAAGTAATTATATATTTTATAATACTTAGATTGAATTGAATCTCATAAAGCATGTCTGTTATAATGTTATGAAAAAATTTGGTCTAGTAAAGAGTAAAAAGAAATTAAAAATTTATGTTGCATAGTGAAACACTTAGGAATGCTATATTGCTTGTATAAAAATTTAGAGTTGGATAGATACTAATTAATCTTGATTGATTGTATAATTTAATTGTGATGATGGGGTAAATATAGAGTATGATGTAAAATTTGACTCTAATTTGATAACTCAAATATAACTATACTGGGTGATATTTCATGGTCATTGAAGCATTACTAAATAAATGTGTGATAAATGAAACTATGATTAATTTTGGAATATATTGGAATTGTTTTGTTCATGAGGTGGCTACATGTTGTGAGATAAAATAGAGGAAATAAGGTAGGATTGTGATTACACATTTGCCCCCATGTGGCACACATGGAGTAGCCTCATTCTGTGCCTGAGCTATCAAGTTCCTTGACCATGGTTGGGATAAACTCGATACTTTTTTGGGCACCCCTTTCTATTAAAGGGGGAAGCTAAGGCTTGATATGGAGTAACAGAGCCTTTGGCTAAGCACTTTCTCCTTTCGCCTAAGGTTTCAACCTTAGAAAATAAGAATTAGATAAAGAGGAATTTAATATGAAATAAAATGGACTTTTAATCTATTAATATTGTCCTTCAAATGATTTATACTTTTTGACTATAATATTAATTTGATATCATTGTTGTTATCTAGATAGTATGTACTTGAATTATTGGATAACGCTGATAGATTCACACACCTTTTATCTAAATTTTTGTGTTATATAAATGAAACACTTCTAGCATGCTTGTGTTATCTATAAAATAGTTATACACATGAACTATTGCATTGAATTGAGATACATTTGAAATTTCTTTGTGATAATTATTAGTGTGAAATTAGATACTTGTAAAAACCCATTGGACTGAGTCATCATCTACCGACTGTGGATACACCACAACCTCTAAGGGATTACTAAGACATTATCTTATCCCTTTCTTGATAGCTATAAGAACTAACAGGGGAATTCATGGGAGGGAACAAACTCAAGGACTTCCAGCTTTATGAGATATATGGTGTTGGAGGAAGAATCCTGCTGCCACACTTAGGGCCACCAAGCTTAGACATTTTATTTATTTACTTAAATTTCTATTCATATTGGACTGTACCGTTCTTTTAGTCTTTAGGCTCTAAGTTGAAGGGATTTGACTAGAGGTATGAGTGTATATTTTTATTTATTTTTATTTATATTTATAATTTATCTAAATTATAATTATGTAAGTTTATTCCTTTCCTACTATGGTAGGCGGCACAAGAGAATTTGCTCCTTTCTTATCATAGTAGACATGATCAGTTAATTGATGGTAAGTTTACTATGGGATCAAATATTTTAGTCTTTTTTTTTAATTATAATAGGAGCTCATGGTAGTTAACTAGGCTTGCTCTAAATATCATGGTGGAAATAAGCATAGTTCTTTTTCTACCATGATAATTAAATTATTTTTTTTCTACGATAATAGGTAAATGCTTTACTACCATAGTAGGGTTGTTTGACTATGTGTCTATGATTTTTATTTACTCAAAATAAAAAATTTTAAAATATAACAATTCATTATGTTTATTTCAAACATGTGCAAGATAATAAATTTAGAATGCATTGCTGCAAAAAAAAAATTTACATCAATTATTTTGAATTTTTTATGTTGGCTATTAGGGAAAGTAAAAAAAAAAATCCGATGTGGGAAGTCAAAATAACCGACATGAAAATTTATTTACATGGTTAATATGCACATGACTAACAATAATAAATTGCAAATTAAAAATTAGAGAGAATAAATTATAAATTCTTTCAAACAAGTAATTTTTCATGAGAAAAATAAACATTGAGATTGTATTCATAAATAAAGTTGGGATATAGACTTACAAATCTGAGAGAATAAGTTGCAATTTTTTGGAGTTGAATAAATAATCTTATAAAATTCATTGTTTTAAAATTTTGTGTTTTTATAAAAAAAATTGTGTTCTTAAATTAAGTTAAAAAATTGAGTTGCAAATTAAAGCAGAAAGAGTTGCAAATTTCAAAAAGTTAAAATGCAAATTTATAAGGTTTTGAAATTTGTTGGGATTTTAATGGGATGAAAATGTCCCTTTACGACTTCAGTGTCACTCTCCATTTTTTAATTTACTATATTTTAAATCTATCTTATAAATTTTTTTTTAATATAAGCATGTAAGTATACAAATCATATGAGGTAATGAATTTTGAAATTAAAAACATGACATTAAATTTTTTGTAAATACATAAGGTACTTGGGTGGGATGATAAATATCTTAGAATAATTTACGAGGAGATTATACATTTTTTTAAAAAAAAAGAAATTGTTCTTTACATTTTTAATATACACTTAGTAAGATATTCAAATATCATTTGTATAAAAATAGAACGAGCAGTGATAGACCTAGAAAATTTTAACAGTGGGGACAATATTTATACCAAATATAAAATAATTATTTTTAAAAAAAATATAATTATAAATATTAATTAAAGTAATATAAAATAAATTAATATAATAATTTTAAATTATTTCATTTGTATCATAAATTTATATACAAGAGTAAATAATATTTTAATTATGTATGCTTAATATTTTTAAGAGAGTGGGGAATTGATTTTTTTATAGGGGGCAATTACAATTTTAAAGAGGAGGCAAGTGCGATTTTGAGAAAAATGTGAGAGTAATTTTTACTTATGTCGCCCCCTCTTTTAACAGCGTGGGCCCGTCCCTGGAATAAGTTATTATTTATCTTATTAATATGCATGGAGTAAAAAAATTTCTAAAGCAATGAGTTGTTGATAATATATGAGGGACAAACTATAAAACAAAACCTACTTTATATATTAAAAGAAATTACGTATATTGAATGTAACTGATATCTCAATTCAAAATAAAAATAATTGTCACTTATATTTTTTTTGAAAAAAATAATTTATTTTATGTTTTTATAATGTAATTCATAAAAAATTCCTGTGTATTGCTTGGAATAAAAAATGATTAATTAAAAGGGAAATTTCAATTTTAAATCATAGGTCAAGAAGTGTTTGGATTCAGGATCCTAAACTTATTTT